>NC_137214.1:10397807-10872807 GCF_949987685.1 Ammodytes marinus
TGAGTGCCTCATTTTCCATCTCGCTCTAACATCCATCTAGACGCCAAAGATTTGAGGGTTTGTATTTCCATTTGATACCCACTCCCTCAGGTGGTATCCTGTGCTTTTCCCACCTTGGACTACACTGCTCTCTCCATATTTTCCTCTCAAATCTTTTAGACTTTGCGTGACTCCCGATGCACCCCTCTATTATCTCTCACAATGTGACCCTAATTGTATTGGTGATTGGTCTTTTGTGCCCTCAACGGAGCCTTCAAGGCAGCGCTGCCTGGAAGACAATGTTAGGGGCACAACAGTTAGGGTTTGGGTTTTTGAGGCAGCGCTGCCTTGAAGGCTCCGTTGGGGGCACAAAACACCATCGAGCAATTGTATTGGACAGGCACCAACACTGCTGCCTGTGTTACGAGACCCCTTTGTTGGGCACTGGGTTAGGAAGCTGGGGCTGGAGGAAACAGGGCACAGCACAAAGCGATAAAATGGCCTGTTAACCTTTTCTTTCTTTCTTTCTTTCTTTCTTTCTTTCTTTCTTTCTTTCTTTCTTTCTTTCTTTCTTTCTTTCTTTCTTTCTTTCTTTCTTTCTTTCTTTCTTTCTTTCTTTCTTTCTTTCTTTCTTTCTCTTTCCAGGCCACAGCAAGGTCAGACAGTATTAGAAATTAATATGAGACACACAACCAACATCAAAGCCTTCCCATGGGCAGTTACAAAGATGACACTACAATACTAAGGTAGAGCTGGGTTTGATGTGGGACTCAACAAGTGATGTTGGTTCTTACAGTGAAAGCCCTGGTATATACTGCTGCCTATTAACACGCTGTACAGGCCAAAGAAAACATATTTGTTCATCTTGCACCAAAGCAGTGGTTTCCGGCCCTGGGGTTTGGTATTACTGCAAGGGGTCACAAGATAAATTCTAAGGCTCATTTGAATGATGATACCTAGATTTCTTCTTACAAAAATGGTTAGTTTACCACCCAAGGTGTTAAAAAATGTCTAAAATGGAACAACCAACAACCTGAGAAGGAAAAACCCCTATATAACTGCTCACAACTAATAGACATATAATGCAACATATAGTTAGGGGCCTGTATTAGACATTGCTTCATCTTAGAGGGTTTTATAGCAAAAAAAAAACGATTGGAAACCACAGCATTAAATGAACAATTTGTGCGACTGATTAGGCAAGGCCTTCGCCATTATTCATGTGACAACGTTTCCGTTATTAATTAAACTTGTGTAGACATATCTCATGTTATGCTCAATGTAGCAGATATTCATTTTGCCATGTTTTTAATTAATTTGGCTTTCTCTTCAATTCAAAGCTATTTTCAAGGCTTTTCAAATGGCTCATTCTTCTGTATGTGATGCTGCAAAACAGACTGGCTCAAGCAACAATGGTACAAGAAAAAAATACTGTGATGTGTAATATAAAGAGTATACACTCAGCAGACAACCACCTGTAACTACTGAAGACTCAACTTTGCAAATCACATACAAAAGAAGAACTGGAATTTCTATTATATGCGTTTAGCAGCATATATAAGAATGTTAAGTGTAACAAAAAACTTCAAGATCATATAATAGAATTGTAAGAAGACTTTGGCTGTTAAGTTGCTATTTCAGATCTCAAGATCCGATGAGAAAAAATGTCTCTCTTCTTCAGATATTAATACTCGTGTATCGTTAAGCCAAAACAGCTACCTCCCAATTATTCCAGTGGATATGCTCATGTGCTCAGAGACACAGATAAAGTGCTATAGATGGCAGAACTGATGTGTGGCTTCACGTCCAACCCATCACAAAACGTTTGACAGTGAACTTTTTCAGTGATAGTAGTCAGCCAGCCAGACGAAACCGGCTGCTTTCACACAGAATCGATCAGCGCTGCATCAGCTATCAAACACTGAATCTTGGCTGGGAATTACTTTTTTATCCTTCATCCTTTCTTCCTTCCTCCTGCCCTCTCACCTCGCACTTCCTTACTTCTACTGTCTTTTATGTCAGTTAACTCAGAACCAGACAGCCAACAAATAGTCTTACAATGTGGGCTACCCAAAGACACATACAAATTAAGATGTTGCCATTGATTCAATGGGTTATGATGTGGGCTACAACTTGAGCACTGTTTTAGCCTATATTGGCAGTGTTGGGCAAGTTACTTCAAAAGCGTAATGCGGTATTTATTACTTATTACTGGCATTTCAAAGTAGTTAGTTACATTACAATATTACTGTCTTTGAATTGTAAGGCATTACACTACTTTTACATTACTTTTGCATTACTTTCACCAAAATAACATGAAATATGGATTTGGTGTTCTCAATAGATCTTCTTGTGTTCAATGCAGCTCATTACACAGAAGGAGGTGACATGGTATGGCATAATGACTGAGCTAGGCTTAAGGCTAACACAAGTAGGCCTATGCTATATAATATAATGGTCACATTTATGGCTCATGGTGCAATACATTTTATAATAGAAATACTGTATCTTTAGGTATTTATTTAGCCTATATTAATATCAATAGAGCTAGAGCCTACTACTGTAGATTGAACAAGTAAATTGAGCCTCAAAGAGTTTCTTGCGTTCTGGCGACTTAAAAGCACAAACAAGTTGTTCACATCATCATCAACTTTTGCCTTTTTTAGTTGTTCCAAATAATCTGCCTTATCATCTTGCCATCTAATCTAAATGATAACAGCCCATTATGTTTGTTTATCGTCTCTCTTGCGTGACATTTTATAATAACAATAGTAGCCTAAATATATATCTCCTTTGCTAATTCAAAGCATCCACTCATTATGTCAACTTTTTGCTTGCCATATCTCTAAATAACTCCTAAATCCAGCAACACCGCTTCAGCATAAATAGCTTCGTGGCACACTATCTCCGATTTCGCACCTAACAACAGCGCGATTCATTTGCAGCCTGGACGCGGAGGTGTGTCACCTCCGAGGGGCTGCTCCGAGACTGACCGCCTCCTAGTGCTCTTAGACGGGGAGGGGCTCGCGGCAGCATACGCTGCTTGTTGAGCACAGATTGATACGTGCTTTCACGTCAGAGTCTCCAAACACCACAAAAGTTTTCAATAACTTGGGCAGTGAGACGGAAGCCAGTAGGCTCGCGCATCTTTGGAATCAATTGTAGCAGCAAATCGAGTTTTCTTCTCCTCTAGCAGTAACATTAGCGTGGGTTTTTTTCTCCTCTGCGAAACTCGCGGTGTTGGACAATTTGTATAAAAACAACAAACCAGTCAATTTCGGGTTTAAAATGCATTGTAACGCGCGTTTCTGAGCTATGTACCGCGTTACATATTACCATTTTTTTTGCTGTAATGCCTTACATTACCGCGTTACAGCAAAACGTAATGCATTACAGTAATGCATTACTTCCTGTAACGCGTTACTCCCAACACTGTATATTGGTATACATTGTTGGGTAATTGGCACCAATAAAAGTATGCCAAAGCAGTAATGAGTAGTTTCTTTTTGCGATATAGCCATGGATGAACATAACTGCCACCAAATAACTTTGATACCCAAAAGAAACTTAAAAACGAATTTCCAAGAGGGCAGGCTTTTCAATCCGTCCATAGGCCACCCCTTATCATTTCTATTTGATCGAGTAAGTCTGCCATATAAAAAGGTAAGGAACTGGCTGGTGGGTGGTGATCACCTTGAGACATCTGGAGTGGGGGTCTGATCAGATCAAGATAAAGGGCGGATGGAGAGAGAGAGAGAGAAAGAGAGAGAGAGAGAGAGAGAGAGAGAGCAGAGATGGGAGGAGGTGGAGTGAGGTGACACTCCTTAACAAGGTAACAGAGGGAGAAAGAAATGGGCTTAGACAGTCATCAGATAGGAGATATGAGGAGGATAGAAGGTCAGATTCATTAAAAAGATACAAGGGTATAGGTTTGATGTGCTTTGCCCAAAAGCTATCAGCTCTCTCCAGAACAATCTCAGTGGCCGAGAGCTAAGGTTAGCCCAGATAATGATCAGTAATGCACTGCCTCGCACAGACAACGGAGACAGGTAGAGATAGAAAAGAGAAAGGGACAAGGAGGGAACCAGTTTGAGTTTTAACCTTAAGATTGAGACTATTTTTGCAGAAATTAGCTTCTTTTTTTATCGGGTTAACCGGAGCGCTAAGATTATTTAGTATTGACAAGGGAACGGATATGACCAACAGACAGTCCTCATAACTGTAAAGGGAATGTGTCACTACTTTTCAAAATAATAATAAATGACCAGTACAAAAGGATATAATAATTTTGAATGTTTCCTGAACATCTGCGTCTATATCAATTACTGTACAGTATATAGTAAAAGGAACTGCAACCCCACATTCATGTATTATGTCTATTTAGACCTCAGCTGTAAGGGAATAGTAGATAGTTGCACAGTAGATATTTTGACCTATCGAAGTAGAACAAACACATATATGACTAGCAACGTTGACCATGGCTTTGTTTGTTAAATTGTCCCATTAAACCGTAATGACTTTAGGGTCTGGATAATTTAGGCATGTCAAACTACTTGTTTTATGCTGTATTCACACAATGTAACTATTAACAATAGGATAATCCCTGTTATGAATTGGGACTGTTCATGCAATATTCCAAGTAGGCTAATTATATTCCTTGTATGCACAGCAGATTAATATAATATAATAACCAAACATCCAAAGGTACGCATTTTGCAGACATATTTGGAGCAGTTCGCCAAGAAGTGAATCCAAAAAACAAAGTAACTGTTTGCATTTCCTTTTACATTAGCTGGGCTGGTTTAATTGATGTAAATCGTGTATTTGCTCTTATAAAGATACTAACAATGGTGGCTTTGGTTCACAGCCACTTTACAACTGATTTTTTGATACCTCTGTTTTTACATTGTGGGAGATGTTTTAGCCTTCACAAATTCCAAATATCCTCAGAACAACTTGATGCTAGTGTGAACCGTTTTTAAAAACCTATGCTGGTCATAGTGACAGTCTGAGCCATATAATATGACTGTGCCATGGTTAAAAAACATTGGCCGCGTTTCCCAGATTCGATCGTTCTTTGGGACCAAAGAAGGCTCGAAAGAAGGGTTCGCCTAAGAAGGAGCGCTAAGATACGGGTGTTTCCCAGATGCCATCTTAAGTGCCTTCTTTGGAGAACACGTAAGATGAAGCAAAAGAAGGTTCTTAGTGGGAGCTGTCCAACGCGGTGGTGCTAACACTGAATAAATCGATGCCAGGCAAATCAATCACCCACCTCTTTATCAGCGCATAAGTCACACACAGCGCCCCGTAGTGTGTGTGTGCGTGTGTGTGTGTGTGTGTGTGTGTGGGGGGGGGGGGGGGTGGTTGCGGGTGTGTGTGTGTATATGTGTCTGTGTGTGTGTGGCAGCAAGTGTATCCAAGTAGTAATCAAGCCCATTAGCGCATATATACACCCGTGGATATAGGCACACACATGTGAATAGAAGAAACCGGCAGCAAAAGAAACAAGCGGGCACCGTCGTTTACCGCGGAGGAGATGGCCGTCTTAGCGGACGAGGTCTGGCAGCACCGGGGAGTTTTATTCGGGGGAACAATGGGCAAAAAGAACATCACGGTGAAGAACCGTGTTAGGCAGGCCATAGCCGAAAAGATGTCCCCCTCCAGCCCATGTGGCCTGCGTGACTGGCGTGCTGTGAGGAAGAAGTGGCAGGAGTTCTAGAACCAAACAAAAAGGAAGAGTGCGAAGGTTTCACTAATCAATCTCCCTTCGTTGCAGGTGATGCAGACGCCCAGTAAAGACAGCGCGGAGTAACCCCTCCCCCATATGGTTTCAATAAACTACGTTGGTTTCCTTTTCAACCATGTATTGTGTGGATAATTTTGCATTGAAATGAGAGTGTCAAACCTATAGCAACAAAAAGTCCCAGGCAATTTGTAATTTATCTAAGCTAGGTTAATGACGTGTGCGTATTGTGCGCCCTTTCAACACAGCATGTTTTTCCGCTAATTTCCCACTTGTTACATGGTCACCTCAGAAACGTGGACACTATACTCCCACATACTGTATGCAACAATACTTCCTTAACATTCCAGTGCCATACTTTCAGGTAAAGCACCCGGACACTGCAGCAATAAATTATAGTGTGCAGGACGTTACATGTAGCCTACATCTGCTGGTTCTGTTTATTTATTTCAGTCTTCAGGCCTGACAGTTGATATGGGTGGTGTGGTGGTTGTGGGTTTATGGTTTAGTGATCAGTGCTTGGTGACCGGTGGTGAAGAGGTAGGGGCTGGGGTTGTTGGACCTCAGAAGGGGTTGATATGTTCCTAAAAACGCAGCGCAGCCAGGAGCTGCATCTCCGGGCTGAAGGCAAAATTGCAGCGGGTTGCTCTGGATGTGTGGAGACACCAGAGTGATCAGCCGTTGGATCTCCGCACGGGGCAGCCTTTACTTTGCCTGGACGGCCCGGTCTGATAGCACGTCCAGTGGGGAGAAGTGCCGACGCACGTATGCATTTATGTAAACCGTCTGGCTTCGCGCACGGCGAGGCTGTTGGTTCGCAGAGAGAATGTGTTGTATTACAGCCATGGTTTCTCACACGCGCGGACTTTGGCAACGCCTTTATAGCAGGTGGAGCCACTCTGGATGAGGTTCTGCTGAGTTAAATTAAATCTGTTTCTTTGATATCTGTGAAATGCCACAGGGTTGTTGATGTTTTTTTGTATGTGTAGTACTATAAACTCACATGTGTGTGGAAAACATAAACGTCTAATTCATTAAAACATTTTTTTTCTCTACTATTAGTCTATGTTTATTGCGCCAGGTCCGCATTGAGCATTGTTTTATTATTTGGTAACACTTTACAATAAGGTACACAAAAAAGAGTAGTTACTGTTCCGAAAAAGAGTAGTTACTCTTCCAAAAAGAGTAGTTACTGTTTTAAAAAAAGTAGTTACTGTTTTAAAAAGAGTAACTACTCTTTTTTGGAAGAGTATACTGTATCTCTGCAGGGACCCTTCACTCAGGTCGGCCCTCAAGAGAAAATCCCTGATCAATTGGCTTGTGTTAGTAGAGGATAGGAAGTGTGGAGTCAGAAGAGTGGGCAGCACAATCTGTCCTCCTGTACGCTCCCTGTGGAGTTTTGAGACAGAATTACCAGGAACAATTTAATTTAGCGGTGGGGTTTAGCCCGTCTGGCCTCTAACAGTTCCCATTTGTTTTTGTCAATGTCTTTGTTAGACAGTGTAGCTGTGAGAAAATGAACCATAATTGTTTCAATAAAATCTCATTGACCATAACCAGCACTGACTTTGGCCCTATAACACATGATCACCAGCAGCATTGCTTTGTGTCAGCTTGTTTTCTTGTTCCTCTGTGTACATTTGTTCACTTTTGCTGACAAACAGGCAAAGAGCCATGAATTGTCTGAACATATCATTGTGATTAATTCAATAATCAAGGAAGATCTTATCAATAAATATCGCACAAATGTAACAAATAACCTTTTATAGTGGTTTTGTCGTTTAAAAATGTTCCAGTTCCACACAGTTTTTGTCTTTTGTCTTTGACTTTCATAATATTGTAGATGCTTTGCAGGATCCATATTTACCAATTTGACCCTAAATAAAAGGGTTCAACTCTATTTGTAATATTAAAATAAGCATTCCTCACAGTCCTTTAATGATTAAAAGAGAGGGAAGAAATGTGAGAGAGACGAAACGTAGCGGTGGAACTTTAACATAGTAATCTGCAAAAGTAGAAGGTTGAGATGGAAAATAAATGAGCAACAGATAGAGATGGGAGAGTGAGGGAGAGATGTGACATGTCCCCCACACACCCACTGAAACTGAATATATAAGGTTATTATTGTGGTTGAGGCAAATGTGCTCGACAAGTATGCTATTTGAAGTCTTCCTCTCTGCCTCTTCAATTAGAAACAAATCATATTTACCCTGCACTTCAAATAAACAGTATGCTACAGCAAACACTTCGTAGGCCTACCATCTACCATTACCAATCAAACCCAAGAGTGAGAAACAGATGGAAAGACATACAGTATATTCACCCATACAAATATGAAGAAATGGATAAATATGAAGAAATATGAAGGTGAAATGAGGACGTTTTTGTGAGCACAGTCTTGGCCACATCGTTATCAGTCAAGCATATACAGGTGTTTTAAATTAGGCTGACTATCTGCTCTAAAATCACAGATAAGAGTATGGTATAAAATATAATGCTTATTAACCGTAAAATGTGTTCATATTTTCATCTTCCTGTGCCTTAACTACTGTATTACTGGTACTGTTTGTACCACCATGTCACGGATATGAATGTGCTTTAAATTAAACTCAGCTAAATAGACTGACTGACATTTACCCAACATAGAGGCATGAATTAACTGAATTGAATGACCCAGAGACTGCTAGAGATAATAATGTATATGAAAATAACAAAGCTCATCAAGCTCAATGGCATCAGCAAAGCCATTAACACGCTGCGAGGAAATACAACAATACACTACGTATGGACGTCTAACAAAACCTCTATATGATTACCTTTGCTTTATATAAATAATCTCATTAAAGCGCACTGCTACGTTGATGAGCTTAACTCTGTCAGTGTATAGCTTACTTCTCCTACTGTCAAGTCACCGCAAAACTTGCCTCACCTGCCCTCCACACACACAGACACACATACACACACACACACACAGACAGACAGACAGACAGACAGACACACACACACACACACAAACTAACAATTCATTCATTATTTGCACCTTTTCATTTATTTTTCTATTCCATCTACTTTTTGTTTTTTTACAACTGTCAAACAGGAAAACATATCATCTTGGTATTCTGGCTCAAGATGACATTTCATGCGGTGACTGGGAATGTCTCAAAACTGAACCAAAATTTGTTTTGAAATATGTCAAAACATTTGAACTATGTATGGATTTACTTGTCTCTAACACTTTTCAATATGACTGGACTCAAACTGAGGCTCCCACTGATCTTCACCTTTGTGTGTGTGTGTGTATGTGCTCTATACCAGCTATTGTGATATGAATGTTTAAAGTTACACAGACAAAATGTATAAATAGCAACTATAATGTATCAGCATTTATTGTCCCATCTCTAAAGGTACATTTACTCAGTGAGAACACCTTATGATATTAGAGAGATCCAGTGTAAGCAACCTTTGCAATCAATGCTGTAGAACACAACAATACTGTGTACTATAAAAATGATTCTCATGGAACTGCAGTTGATGATGTAGCTGTTTACCAGTCTGGAGTGACTGTTGAAACCCAATAACCGGTTGCTATTCGTAAACATAGAGGAGTGATGGCACATAGCAAACTGCTGCACGTTACCATAGGAACCCCGGTCTGACACATGACTTTCCTCACTCACTGCCACGTCCATCTGTTTACCATTTTCTGTTGCCGATCTAATGAGAAATTCTATCACTCTAACACTCACACTTCACTGCAAAAATTGCCACCTCCGAATGCACAAACATGTGGACCTGCTTTCTCACCGATGTGTCTGCGGACAGGCTGTACTGTGACAAAATACAGTGACGTTCACGAGACTAAGGTAGAGCCAGAGAGAGAGAGAGAGAGAGAGAGAGAGAGAGAAAGACAGACAGAGAGAGAGAGAGAGAGAGAGAGAGATAGTTCATATGGAAATAGCAGGCAATACTACGTTTTTAAACAATAAACTAAGAGTAAAGAGCCACATCCTAGAGCGAAAATACTGTTCAAGATCTGGAAATAGATTGTCTTTCCCTCCACACAAACTCATCCCCTCTTTGCACTCACAGAGCCGTGCTCTCAGCAAACCAAACGCATAATCATAGTTTTTTATTGAACAAAAGATTGAGCTGAATTAATTAGACAGCAATCAAGTTGATAAAACGCTTCGCTGTCACGGCATCACTTGCTCTCTTCTCACTCCATCATTCAGTCACAAACTAAAGAAGGGCAGTGTGAGATAAAGAGAAAAGCTGTCGTTAATTATCACTTTTCTTTAGTACTAAATGTTTCTAATGAGCCTCTGGATTCCTATTAATGCTTTCCTATCAGGGAGTCATTACAAAAGACCTTTCAGGGTAAGAATGTGTTTGTTTGTGTATTAGGGTTAGGCGATGTCCAAATATATATGTCCAAACATTTGCTAGATTGATGGATGTATGGATGAATAGATGGATAGATAGATAGATAGATAGATAGATAGATAGATAGATAGATAGATAGATAGATAGATAGATAGATAGATAGATAGATAGATAGATAGATAGATAGATAGATAGATAGATAGATAGATAGATAGATAGATAGATAGATAGATAGATAGATAGATAGATAGATAGATAGATAGATAGATAGATAGATAGATAGATAGATAGATAGATAAATAGATAGATAGATAGATAGAAATCGGAAGAACAAAGGCACACACATATACGCAAAGTAAAACCACCCCACTGCTTCCCCCATCTGTGGGAGAGAAAGTCTGTAACCATAACAATCCATCCTATTCCGTGCTGCTTTCCTTTAGATTGCATTTCTCCTCTGAAATCTCTCCATCCATCTACTGAAATCCTATTTTCATGACAAACAATAAGACACAAACCCTCGCTCCGTCACTGCTCTCTGTAGCTGTCATAATGCGAGTGGAGGGGTGATGTGAAGGGATGGGAGGGGGGAAGAAAATGACATGAGCAAGGGAAGAGGTGACAGGAAAGAAATGGAAACACTGTGAATAACCGGGAAATTTGATGAATTGCCTGTGAAAGTTTTTATTTTTTGTGTATGTGTGTGTGTGTGTGTGTGTGTGTGTGTGTGTGTGTGTGTGTGTGTGTGTGTGTGTGGAGAAGTTGTGACGGTGTGTTTCTGAGGCATTCACCTGAACCTGAAAATTGCTCAGAATACTGACTTTTTTCGCTTTGTCTGCACATTTATTGCCTTTGTCTATCCATCCCACCTTGCCATCTCTATCTACACATCCAGGCATTCGCATGTATACATCCATCCATCCATCCATCCATCCATCCACACAGTCATATCGCTAGAAAAAGATGAATTAGGTTTGACTGGCCCAGGTTTAGCTTTTACTGTGTATTTATTGCCTGACAAACTCACGACAGATGAAATGTACAGAGGGATACAGATTGAAACAAAGAGTATGTGACTGCATCCATTATAAATAATTTTACCCAGGTCCAAAGATGCTGTTGTGTGTGTGCAGTTAGAAGGATGCGAAGCCAAAAAGCTAGCTAGTCATCTAAACAGAACTTTTCTTATTTGCACAGATAGCGACATTACTCACAAGTCCTTTCAGTCTGATGTGGTGATTTGATGAGCTCCCGACCAGGCAAACAGGGACACAACCCATCACATTTTGCCGAGATTGTCTTCCCAGACAGGCAGTTTTGGAACTCCAACTTGCACTGTAAAAAAAGGCTGGAGTTTAGAAGACATAGGCAGTGACCAGGCATTGAAGGCTTAAAGAAAAGGCAACATAACCCTAACCCATTGGATAAAAGTCAGGACCGCTTTCCACCAAAATCAAATCTGCTTAACTTTATGGACTAACTGGGGAACATCTTTACAATTAAATTAAACTTAAGCAGGAAGACATTATTTACAGGCTGTATATGTATGTTATAACTGTGTTGCAAGTATGTAATTACAACCTACACCAAACACTTTCAGTATTGAACTTTCTTCACCAAGATGATTAAGTGAACTATTTGCTGAGACAGGATTGGTCATTTATCTTCCATGAACAGATGTGTCCATTATGCAGTAGACAGACATGTAGACACCATTACATTGTATGGTGTGACATTATATTATACACTGCTGTACCAACCTATAATGGAATGCAAAAAGCAAGATGGACTATGTCGGAATGTAATTTAGCAGTATAAATCTCATTTCAGGTAAATTAGAGGCAAGAAATGGTTCTGGACTATTTGGGGGAAAAACATCCAATTACAAGATCCTTCCAACAGGAATAGTGAAAACTGAAATGAGTTATGTAAATTCTGTTTGTCAGATGATGACAGGGTGTTTTTGTCAGGGGGAGAGCATGACTGTGCATAAAGCTGTCCTGTATGTCATTCACCACACACAGGCTTAGCTTTATCTTGGCAGCACTTTCATTTCTCATGTTCAAACTCCATCATTTCCTCCCTGTCACCTCTTCGGTAGTGCTGCTAATGTTGCTTAATGCAATTTGTTGACAAAAGGAACAGCGCTCTGTCCTGTTCTCAACATATTGAATTAGCTGTCTGGGGAGGAAGCCAGAGATAGATAGATAGAGAGAGAGAGAGAGAGAGAGAGAGAGAGAGAGAGAGAGAGAGAGAGAGAGAGAGAGAGAGAGAGAGAGAGAGAGAGAGAGAGAGAAAGCCAAGGAAATGGATGACCTCCCCCAAGTCACTGTCAGCACAACGAGAGGCCCCATGAATCTTTATCTTAGTCTCTCTCCCGGGGTTAATGTGGTTTTGATGAAACAGTGTTTTAACACCTGACTTGGTGGTGTACAAATAGAGAAGGAGAGGAGAAGCAGAGGAGAGTAGAGGAGAGTAGAGGAGGTGTGATTTAAGAAGAGGGGAGTAATGGACTTAACTTAGTGGGATGAAGCCTCTCTGGAGATAAGAGCACTGTCCTCTTAATAGGATATTGAGTGTGTGTGTGTGTGTGTGTGTGTGTGTGTGTGTGTGTGTGTGTGTGTGTGGTGACGTTGAGGGAGGCATGTAATGTAATAATAAAACATGAATAAGCTTGAGACCAGCAGCTGACTGGTGAGCAGAGTTTAAGTTGGGCCACAGGGACCCATCACTCCAGCAGCTAACTGAACCTCTCCCACTAAATGACCTGAGAGAGCAGAGACACTCTCCATGCCCTCCCCTTCCTTTTGTTCTTCCTCTCTCTTTCTCCTTCAACTCTTCTCCTCCTCGGCACAGCTTCAGGCAGGTATAGGTCATTAGGTAAGGTTCCCTATGTCCCAGCTTCCTCATACATAAGGAGTTGGAACTCAAAGGTTGTTTCATGTACTTCTGGGTTTGAGGCTTAACCCTGCATTTTCCAGCAGAGCAGAGCAGAGCAAATGTAAGGATGGACATCAAGCCTCCTGGATAAGAAAACCCAACCACAGTTGAACTCCCTCTCTTTTAGTTAATCCTGTCTCCTCAAAGATCCTTACTTTATGTGTGAGGAATGTCACTGACTGAGACACTGCAATTTTTAACCCTTTGGTACACAAGCTATGAAAACCCCCTTCTAATGTACAACATACTGCGGGTCAAAAACGACCCATATTCATTTCCTATGATATTTCCTAAATAGCGAAGTGCCTACACATTATATTTTTAAATACGAGCCCTCAAGTATAAGATGGGAGTTTGGAAAACTTTTCCAAATTGTCCAGATATGATTTGTTTAACTGCTGAAAAGACTTCTGATAGTTGACCCTATTCTAAGTCATTTGCATAACAGACAGATAAAAGTACGGCTCAAATCGACCCAGCGGAGGAGGACAGGAGTCGATACATAGATGAAATAAAGTAGGGCAGCAGTGGGAGCAGTGCAGGCAGGAGAAAGAAAGACAGCGAAGTAAAAGGAGTGAAAGGGTGACATAAGATGAGGACGATTACAATATTAATATCTATCAAGAAAAAGGAAGACTATAACTGTAGATTCTTCCAAATATTTACACCATAAATTATGTACGTAGCTCAGCAGCTTCTTCAAGTTGTGTTGTATGTCCTGAAGCAAGTCTGTCATTGTTTTAATGGGTGAAAACAAGCTGAATAATTGATCGATAATATTTGATGTGAAACAGAGAAAAATGAAATGACACACTTAAAAGTGAGGCAAGAGTATAAACTAGTGAGAGAGAGAGAGAGAGAGAGAGAGAGAGAGAGAGAGAGAGAGAGAGAGAGAGAGGAAGAAGGGAGTGAAACTTTAACTTAAAAAAGGCAACTGGGAAAGGGGATGTCTCACCTTGGAGGAGTAGGTGTGTCCATCAGAGCCACACACTGGACTAGACTGAATCGCTGAGCAGACCCTACATTTCCCACGAGCCACCGATTCAGCCCTGTGCCTGTGGCCTGCACTGCCCTTCCTGGGTTTCACGCTGAGACAGACAGAGAGTGGGGGAACATTAATTCATTTCACAGTCATGAATCTGAATTTCTTCATTTCTCAGTAAAACATAGCCCAGGTCTCCTGCATATACGGGAAATTCTAAAATGTATTTAGTACATTCTCTCCAATATTACTCTCATGCATTTATGTTGGAGGGACATTTAGAGTAATAACTATTCAGGCAGGAATATTATTCAAACTAACAGAATTGGTGTCCTACTGAGCTGAGTCTTGAGTGTGTTAATGGTTGTCAGGGTGAGCTAAAGCAGAGTGAATTCTGCTTGGTCCATTGAGGCCTTTTCAATAACGACTGTAATTATCTTTGAGCCTGATCTCCCACCATTTTCTATCTAAGTGCTCTCACTGAACACCCCGCTGCCTTCTGATCCATTGAGCAGAGGAGAAATTAGAGCCAGACACACTCCTTGCAGAGAAACTAATGTGACGACAACAAATGAACAACAGCTATTGAAGTGAACAGGTGGGCTATTCCAAAAAGTTGAAATCTACCCTCTAAAATCTACATCTACAAACTCCCACACAATGTCTCACTTACTGTTGGAAGATTATTTATTTTAAATGATTCTTGTCTGGTCAGTTGTCTGGTTACAGTTTTTTTCGATTGCTAAACCACAGTGGGCACACCTGGAGCGACATGTGCAAAACTCTAACCACAGTATGCAGAGCAGCGGTTCATTCGGACCAAACTCTAGCTCGTTTTTCATTGCTTAAACACAATTTTCAAAACTCTACACACCTATCTCATGGCTTAACCACAGCCTGCACAACACTGTGGTTTTCCAGCACTTTTTTCAAATGCTAACACACTGCTGCCACAACTGTAAACCACACATTCAAAACAGAATGAATATCAGCCTAGTGCATTTCAAACACTGCGGATTGCAATTTCAAATAAAACACTACGTAAGATGTCTTGTTTTAGACTTGTTAGTGAACATATATATACAGTATAAAGGGAAAGCTCAAAAATATATATTTTTTTGGAAATGGACCAGGTTGTTGGAGGGAGAAAAGTGGCAGTGAGAGTGTGGATGTGTGGAGGAAGACCTAGAAGACATAGAGCTGTAATGTCTGATGAAATACAGTAAGGGCTAAACTGATAGACCCTGTTGTGGGTGGTCTCTCATTGAGAGAGGCAGGGTTGAGAGTGCAACCCAATCTGCAAAAATCTGAAGTTGCATCTGTAATACGAATTTTCCAGCAAACAAACAGCTTAGAGTTGCATCCTTACAGTAAATGACAACATTACAGGAATTGATTTCTGTATTACAATTATAGAATATTTACACAGATAAATACTGCATTTGGAAATGTTTTCAATAAAATATACAAAATGTGTATCTATTGAAGAAAACTTCTGATTTTCATTTATTTTTGTTTTCCTAAAAAATCTGGCATGATATAAAATAAACAATTTTATGTGAAATAATTTCACCCTTTCATCAAAGAAATAACTCAAATTATTCAAACTGTAAATATTAAAAGTTTGTAATTTGTGTAATGGGGTTTGACGCTAGGGTTTGTACTCTGAGCATGTTCTGAGTGACAATATGTGTTATCTCAATGAAGCTGGTTCATAGTGTTTGCTGCACTGAGCCTATTTTGCAGGTGAAGTGAACTGTTCAGCTCCAGTGACTGTTGGTAGTGCAGACTGTATTTAGAGTGTTGCACATTGAGCTACAGTTGTGCCCACTGTGGGTTAGCAATCGAAAAAAAACTGTAATTAAAAACTTTAAGCACACCCCTACCCTTCTTTTTAATACAATGTGTTTTTAATAACTAGTTGTAGCTAAATCTTATTTAGATGTATACGTATCTTCCATACATAATATTGTAGTCTGCAGCCTGTCTGGGGCTGCAAGACATTCACATTATGTAAAACAAGGTGTTTAAGGGAGTCATTACAGTTTTTTCCGATCGCTAAACCACAGTGGGCACAACTGGAACGACAAGTGCAAAACTCTAACTACACTATGCACAGCAGCGGTTCATGTGGACCAAACTCTAGATCGTTTTTCATTGCTTGAACACAATTTTCAAAACTTTACACACTTATCTCATGGCTTACAGTTTTTCACAATTGTTCAAACACATTTTTTGGAACATCAGACACAATATGCACGCTGAAACTAATTTACCAACTGCTTAACCACTTCTGCTGAACTCCAAACACATTTCCTGACTTAGACTCATATTCTCATTCCAAAAGACACATTATTCACAACACTACACACAATTCTCTATATCTTGCACACTCTTCCTGAATTTTCTCTCATGGTATCTATTCACACAGAACACACTGCCAATCAAATTTCTAAACTCAAAAGGCTTTTGTGCAGTTAGCTATAGAAGGGTCAGAGATGAGCTCCTGTTTGCTGTGATTTACAGTAGACTGCACATTTTAGTACAAATACAGTTTTTGCCGAATACTGTAAACACTAAAAGTGACTGCTATGACCACAGCATCACAACCTCTAACTTTTGTAACTATGCCGTAAACCAAAGCACCAACCCTACAAACACGATATATGCTTTGCACTGTGTTTGAAATTCTCCAACACACAAAAATTAAACTAATTGAATCAGTCTAAACCTTAGCACTACAAATAGACCACAGGTGAGCTCAGCTCCTTTCTGAGACAGTAAGAGTCAGGGGAAGAGGAGGAGAGAGAGTGACAGGAGTACGAGGACAAAGAAGGCAACAGAAGGAGACACATACAACAGGAACACTATAGTGGACTATGTTATAGATCATGGCCTATCAATGAGGGAGCCTGGACAGAGAGTGCAGCCCAACCTGAGTCGCTCCATAATTAGGAGATTTAGACTGGATATCAGGTGATCATTTCCCTGTTGCTTCTCAAAGGATGACATTGAGTGTGATGTTGATGAGGCGATGTGGCCAGACGCAAACAGGAGGCGGTATCCATAAAAGGATTCATAATCCAACCACCCAATTCCTTACAACACAGTTTTTTTTTACCATTGTTCCCTAATTTTACTGTAATTGTTTCTTAGTTTATACTGATACACTGAATTGCTTGAACTGCAGTCCTACCTACTCATTGTGTTTGTTTGGAATGGCAAAATACACTATTCTGCAACATGTGTGTTAGCATTTGGCAAAAAACGTAAAGTATTTGTTGTTACTGAAAGTGTATGAAAGTGTATGAACATGCAAAGGCATAATTCTACTGATAAAGCATTCATATAGTGTTTTGCATTTATACTATAGTGTTTTCCATTCTGCACACCAGTGTTCAATGATTGCTAGAAATGTCTAGTCATATGATGTGTGTGTTTGTCATTTGAAAAGAAAACACCATTTAGTGAAGAGTTAACATTGTTTTGAGGGTAAAGTGTGCTTTTGCAAGAGAGGTGAAGAATTCTGCATTTTGTGTTTGAGTTTTGAGATTTGTGTTTAGGGTTTTGAAAAAGTGAGGTAGTCTATCAGGAAATGTGTTTAAGCAATTGTGAAAAACTGTAATTCATTTCACAGTCATGAATCTGAATTTCTTCATTTCTCAGTAAAACATAGCCCAGGTCTCCTGCATATACAGGAAATTCTAAATTGTATTTAGTACATTCTCTCCAATTTTACTCTCATGCATT
This sequence comes from Ammodytes marinus, assembly GCF_949987685.1. NCBI lineage: Eukaryota > Metazoa > Chordata > Actinopteri > Uranoscopiformes > Ammodytidae > Ammodytes > Ammodytes marinus. The sequence goes on from NC_137214.1 coordinate 10,415,585, forward strand.
TATGTTGGAGGGACATTTAGAGTAATAACTATTCAGGCAGGAATATTATTCAAACTAACAGAATTGGTGTCCTACTGAGTTGAGTCTTGAGTTGATTATTCATTAATTTTTCCCCACGTTGACATGTTTTGAAGCTAAGCCTTAGGAGAAGCAATTTCAAGAGCCAAAACAACTCAACAGGATGACTAAAGGTTCTTCTTTCACACAAATTTCCAGGTTTTTAAAAAATCGCAATTCATTTTTCAGCATTTAAGCCAATTATTTATAGACACAATGGTCTAGGACATAAGTACACCTCAGAAAACAAAGGCCTAATGTGTTCTGAACATTTCCATATAAAACACTTTGGTATAATTTATCTTCTTGCACATTTGAAATAGGTATTTATAGAAGTATGTAAAATCGGAGAAAATACCCCACTCACAAGACTGAGCCACACACATTGACTCTGCAGATTAGATTTGCACACTGCATTGATAAATAAAACAGTTCTGGCAAATAATGCCAGATGGAGGCATGATGATACTTGTAGGTACTTTGACATGTTTCCACTCATCTAGTTTCCCATCAAATTCACTGCCTCTTCTGATTTCAAGCACTCTTTGCATAGATGCGGTGAAGCACCAAAATGAGCTTGAGTAGAAAGTGTGATTTAAAGGACCAGATTTTCTAGGCCACAGAAGTTAGTGCATGAAAGGCAAATATTGCCGGCATGCCAAGAGGGGACTGATATTAACCTCAAACAGAAGCAAGAAAGTGATTAATCTCTCTCTCTCTCTCTCTCTCTCTCTCCCTCCACCACTGTACTTCAACACCCTGCTGAGTTTCCACGTTGCTCTAATCTGTAAAGGCTGTAATTTGACACAGCAGGACCATGGTGCACACAAATTAACACTGCAAGTCTCTAGAATATTTTTTTGGAATAATAGCTTGCTGCTTAAGTAGATGTCTGAGCCTGCAGGCAAACATCATTGACTAATGAGGGAAGTCAGGAAGTCTGTGAAAAACTATATTCATTTTAACAAGAATAAGTTATGTTCAGGACTTTTGTGTTGACAGCCTATTTGTAGAAAACAAATTTAGAATTACTTTTGGATTTTTGTAAACACCACATGATACAAAGTGTGTACAGCGCATCCTCAAACAGATCATTTTGTTCGCAGCAATTAACAATGATGATTCATCTCATTGATATACATGCAGCAGCATAATGTTCATTAACTGTATTTATCAACACCTGTTCGCAACATTGTGAGAGCAACCAAGCTGGATTTGCCCTCTAAGAGGACACTGAATGCCAATAGCTTCAACTAATATAACTTGTAGATAAAATGATTCCCTGGTTGAAAGCTTCAGTGAGTCATGATGCAGTAAAGACAATCGAGATTACAGCTGATAAGCAGCAAATAGGATTTTTTAACAACACAAAACAAAGACAGGCATAACAACCTAGAATCTTACAAGCTAATGACTTGTGGAAATTAATTAAAGCAACAGCAGACGAAAAGCATTCAGATATGTTCTGGGGGAGATGCTTCCTGAACTGAGAAATTGAAAACCTTAGAATTGCAACATAATAAGGTTGAAAACACAAAGTAATTGGGTGATGATATGAGTCTAAAGAGCAAACAGATTGTTTAGGTATAATTATATGGTGTTGACAATATGTGTCTGAATGTCTGTCACTGAAGCACACTAGCTTCTTACACACTGCTAACACATAACACACCTCATTGCATGTTTCTGCTGGGTGTAATTTGCCCAGAGGGTCTTAAGCATACTGAGCATACTCAAGCAACTTTGCATAGTAATTTTTCAGTTGCAGGTGTTCAATTCAATTATAATTCCATATTAAAGAGGGATAACATTCAAGCAAACACAACTCCATTGTTTATGTGTTCTTTTGTAAATCAAACTGATTCTGAATCAACTCTAATGTGTTTGGGGCCCTCTTCAACCAATCAACAAGCAAGCGTAATATTGTATCGTATTTATAACATTTTCTTATTTCTCGAGAATTGCATATAAATAGAATTTTTAAGTGATGAAATGTTTCAGAAGTCTGCTGCAGAACTTGTTACATTGCTTCTGTCTGTGTGTCTCAGAGATGTATGTTTATGCTGCAGTGCTTTTATCGAACTTCCTTTACAATTAGCTTAATCATCCATTCACATAAACACACAATTTTATGTTCAGTATCTTTAGAGCTATGGATCACATAGTGTACAGCCTGCCCAAGCTGCTGAGCCACAGCCAACCCTTAAGTAAAGCAATGCAATGTAAAAGCACTGATCAATACAATGCCACATTACTTGTTCTTACCTGTGAGTTGGCTGCCTGTGATTGATGCAGATGGCCGTCTGGTAGTCATGGCTGACACACACCTTGTGAGGGGGGCATCGCACCTTCAGACAGGGGTCCTTGGTAGTATCTAGGAGAGAAATCAGGGATATACTTCATTTCAGAGCAGCTAAAAATAAGCTAGTGGAAACCTGCAGAGCAAGAAAAATCATCACAATGTAGTGCTGAAGTAGAAAGTTGATGCGGTAAAAACATCAAGCTGTTATTTTGTTTTTTTTCCAGCTGGCAGATTCTTATATTCTACTAAGTGAAGCAGGCAGACAAAAATAATGAGTTTGAGAAAAAGACGGGGAAGAAGAACGGTACAAGATATGAAGTAAACGTAGAGTGTTTCCACAGTGTGAGCTGCTTAATGAGGACTATTCTCTCTGAGCATCTACCCCGTCTTCTTCCAAATCAATCTCCGCTGTGACATTATCGCCATGGCGGCCAGGCACAGCTGGCTGGCGTCCAGGGGTGAAAAAGGTTCAAAACAGCTCATTGACTTCTAGCATTGTGTCATTTCACAGTATACGCTAACAGCAAAAACCCAGAGAGAAAACAAGAGGTGAAAAAAGTCACAGTGGCAGTAAAAGAGTCTCCGGACTCAATGGGATATACCTGTATAAATAAAGGTTAAAAAAAAAAAAAAAAAAAAAAAAAAGAGACAAGAGCTTTTCTCACTAGCAAACTGAGTTTAAAGGTTGTGAGTTAAAAGGTGTAATGAAATTAGGAAGTACCGGGAGCTGTCAAGGGATGAATGGATGTGATTGGATAATTGTGGGGGAGGAAGTCGTCCAGGCAGGTCTTGCATGGATACATTGAATGAGGAGGCTCAGTGTGGGGGATCAATATCAGGAGTTTAGTCGCCAGAGCAGATTATGAGCCCACACAAGAGCAGACAGACTTAAATGGAGGTGAGCTGAGTGTGAGCTTGATGGAGATCATAAACCCATTAATGTCCACAGTGGAATTTTATGGTTTCCTTTACAGCACTTAAAGTACTAGCTGAGCTAAGAACAAGTGTGTCCGTGTATGTGTGTGTGTGTGTGTGTGTGTGTGTGTGTGTGTGTGTGTACTTGAATCTTTTTATGTCTTACATGTTGAATTGGAGTTTTACACCTTTAAAGATTGCTGAAAACGGAAATATTTTTCCTTAACGTTTTTGAAAACTTCCACGTTTATACTCATTTGTTTTGAAAACTTTCTTCATGCACACGGTTCCGCAAAACATGCCGAAATAGCTGTAGTACGCATGCCAGGCCAGTATTTGTTCGTGCCACTTGTAGCCTAGTAGATTCTTGTGGTGCAATTTGGTGAATGTAAACAATCCGTAACCGAAAATAATGCCACCAAAGTTCATGAAGCTTTTGGTGTGAGCGCAGGGTTACACATATTGCAAATAACAAGCCTTCTGTCCTCTTTTTTCACAGAGTAGAACTCGTGAAAACAAAAGGCATGCTGCTAGTGACTGAAGCGCTGCAGAGCTGTGAAGGGGCTGTGTCAGCAAAACCTTCCTATTCCTTTCTGCTTCAAAATAAAAGTCAACTCACGTTTGGCCAGTGACATGCTTTTAATGTGAAGCCATAGCCTTAGGAAATGCTCTTTTTGTATTAACAGCAACTTAACTGTTGTGCGCCATACATGGTGTTTTTTAATGTAGAAGGCCGTGTCCCAGGCATTACCGGTGGTGATGAGTGTATTAGTTTCTAGAAAAGCCAGCAGAGCACACATCTTTCACCAGCTAAAGTGGCGTGTGGTCTCAATAACTTACTGCTTACTTACTTGGACTAAATTGTGTTGTTACTGTTTAAAGAGGGCCTGAGACAAGCAGGACAGGTTGGGTTAACCAGGTTCACAGGACTGTCAGTTGATTACAAATGAGGTCAAAGTGGCTCCCTGCTCCCGAACCAAAGTTAACTAGTTACCTCCATTAGTACAAATAAAGAGAGGGAAATGCCAATATCAAGCAGTGGAGTGTGGACTGGCGGTCATGGTAAACATATCGATCGGAGTGGCTTTTCCAGGTTAGCATTAAACCAACGAAAATCCTTTATAATGAACAATACCAACAAAAACTGGCAAAGCTAATGAAACGAGCATATTCAGAGACCACGTATCGCCATGGTGAACGAACAAATAAATCACTTTAAATCCCAAGTGAATTAAGACTGAGCACAGAGTGTACTGTATAGATCAAAGCGTTAGGTACAAGTCATTAGCATGTGGATGCTAACATCATACAACGAGCGTGGCCTTGTCTCCATTAGGGGCTTAATGGGTTGTGTTTGAGCCACAGCTGGCGTCTGCTGATAACATCAACTCGCTTTTGACCTGATCTCACTCACACACACACACACACACACACACACACACACACACACACACACACACACACACACACATACACACACACACACACACACACACACACACACACACACACACACACACACACACACAGCACTGCTGTTTACAGACTGGTTTATCAGCATTAAATCAGCCAAGACGCGATGACGGTTTTCTTGCCTCCACTCAGTAATGCTGTAATCTTAACAACCTCCTATAAGAATGAATGAACGCCTACACATATCAACATTCATAACTCTGAACATATCTGGAGCTGTCAAGGGATTTGGCAGAGCTTGCTTTATCTTAAAGAGGCATAAGAAAGAACACACAGTAAAGATGGTGCTTAGATAGTCTCGAGGGAAGAGATTCATAGAACACTGCACACATATATCATAACTTAGCAACACACATGTTTACTTACCAACTGTAATACACATACACAGATATATAAACATACATTAACCAACCCTGTGTGTCCCCTCACATTCCCTAGAATACAAAGATATGATATGTCAACCATCCTCATGATGGGTGTCTGCACGGCTGTGTGTTTCTATAGCGATAGCCTGTTTATTTGAGCTTGTCCTCACCTCTGTCTATCAGAGCTGGAGGAAACCCATCTTACACCACTTTGCTGCAAAATGACTTCATCACAGTGAGGAAATGAGAGATGAAGTAAGACAGGAAAGAGGAGAGGGAGGAAAAGGGAAACACTCGTATCAGGGTTAACAGAGGATTTGGAATACAATTTACGATTAGCGGCATGACCCTCTTGCTCTCAGACAAATTAGAAATCAGACACACACATCACCAATGAGCAAGTCAGTTTATCCACCTACACAGTACACACACAAACACACAAAGCATTGCATGCAGACCATTTCACGGATTCAACATTCTCATAAGAAAAGGTCATTTGGGGTATTATCGACGATGGTCGGAATTTCAAATCGTATATAAGATGATAGAGGAGACGAGAAAATGACTGGATAAAGCTGGGGATAGGGGGAGGCAGGGAAGAGAATCGAACAGGACAGTGTTGGGTAACGGAAAGTTTTATCCATCCATTTAAAGCTTGAGTGAGCAGCATTGGCGGTTAAACCAGCCAATCAATTGTAATGCGGGAGCACTGCAGCACACTCTCTTTCACTTCGATACGAGTCTCTCTCATCTCCTTTCATTCCCCCACTCTTCTGTCTAATCATAATTATGACTTTATTCTCCTCCGTTTGTGCCAATATAAGTCAATATGCATGAATAATATAACTTGACATGCCTGATTGCATAACCATTCAATTCCTAAGTGCCAAGTGAAAACTCCTTTGCACAGTCTCAACCACATCGCTACCTTGAGAATGTTATTGATTTATGTAAACGACCAAGGTTGTCTGCCGCTGATAAGACGCCGCCAAATAAACAAGTGCAAAGGGTTCATACCAGCGTATGTGTGTGTGTGTGTGTGTGTGTTAATGCGTGGAGTAAATTTTATGATTATTCATCAGACACTGCTTTATGGAGAAAACAGTGACGACGCAGGGCTTTGAAATTGGTAGCAGATGAGGGGAGTATGAAACGGGGAGAAGCAAGTCACCTGTGCGTTCTCTGTAATGTTACAGTGATGGTTTGTAAGCAACAGTTCTGAACACATACACCACTATACAGATTGGTCTAGACATTGTCCTTGGCCATACGTGTGGTTGACTGATGATGGGTTACCACTCTGTTGGGGTGACACAGATGGAAAAGTTGGTAGTGCAGTAGTTCAGGGTAGCCAGGGCACAACACAACAACAGATCACTTGCAAATGCTGACGATGTGTTCATGTAATTATTACACTCTCAAAGAATCTGAGCAGCAATGAGGATGAACTAATCCCCCTAACACATGCATGAACATGAAATCCACACTCAAAGACGCCTATAGACCTTTGCATAACAACAACCCTACGAGGTTATCCTCAATGTCACATCCATCTAACATTATAAGGTAACTAATGCCATCAGAGAAATGTCACTTTGACATGCTTTGGTCCTTCATTTTGACCAATCAAAATCTTGATTCAGCCTTTGGATGTCAGAGCTCTAAATTTGGATGCTGGTGTTCAAAAGCATGATTTAAGAACACCATTTTTCGATGGACAATGATGTCATCGAGTTCTCTCTCACGGTTGTCAATTTTTGCCTGCACAGAGTAAAGGGGCCATTTGGAGGAGGTGGGGTTGGTGAGAGATGGCTGTGGCTGAAAGCAGTGCTAATGACAATTGGATGTTACTAGTCAACTGATAGCCAAGCAGCTGGTGAAGCATGAATGAAGCAGCTGATGCCTTTCAGCTAATGCAACTAAACCTATGCTCTATTTGTGAATACAACTTACAAACTTTACATTTCTAAATGCACTGATGTCAAATTTAAATGACCCTATATGGTCTTTTTTCCATGATATGATAATCTTCAGCCGAAATAACATTTTTTATATGATACAATTAACACTAGAAATGTCCAATTGTTCGACAGATGTCTTTAGGACCAACATATCCTTGATCAGTGCCAAGCTGCATCTGGGCTGTCTAAATCTGTTGACATGGACCTCTTTGCTGTATTGTTGCATGCTTTGAATGTCTTTTCTGGTGCTCCTAGGATCAACCCAGCTACCATCTGGTCCAATCTGGTTTCATAAACAGAGGAGGGGATCAATACACTCAGAGATCAGTAGCAAGTACCGTACATAAAAGAAAATGTATTCCCTTGTGAAATCAAACGTTATGCAGCATCTAATGATCTACAAATCGCTCACAAAAAGCTTTATCCGACAGAACTAGGGCTGTCAAGCGATTAAAAAAATTAATCTAATTAATTACAGGCTCTGTGATTAATTAATCTAAATTAATCGCATACTTATATGACACTTTTATACCTGTTTATAAACAGCTGTATAGCCTACAACAGTTTGTTTCTCTGTCTCTCTCTCTCGCGCGCGCTTGCTCTCCGTCTCTCGTAACTTCTGTCTCCTCCCCTCAGCCAGCTTTATACATGAACTAGCGCCGAATTTTCTCAAAAAAACAAGCAGACAAAATTTCGACTTTCCATCTCCCACAACAGACAGCGCTGCACTGCCACCATTTCGTAGCCTACTCATAGGCAAAAATATTGACACACACACACACACACACACACACACACACACACACACACACACACACACACACACACACACACACACACACGCGGGGCGGGTGCTAGACAGCTAGCAAACAAAATTGGAGGAAGATTGAGAGATAGGCCTACTGTTTTGAACCTAGCCTACATTGTTGCACCCACTAAATCAATAATGCACGGACACTGCGGAGAATTAAGTAAGATGTCTTCCTACCTTCATGCATCCCATAAACCGTCCATAGAGCCCTCGAGTCGGCCCCTTTCCCCTGCTTCTCTCTTTACCTTTCTCCCTTTAACCCACGCGCCCGGCCCGGCGAGCTACAGCTGCAGCTCCGCACCACTTTTGCACCGGGTCAAAGGGCATTATAGAAGTGCGATTAATCTGCGTTAATTTTTTTAATCGCGTTAATTTTTCTGTGATTAATTAATCGAAATTAACGCGTTAATTTGACAGCCCTAGACAGAACATGAGATCAAAGTCATCTTTATAAACCTTATGTGAAAATTATGTCAATATTCTGTCTATGGATGTATACAGTATACTGTATTCATTAGCCTTGTGAGACCAGTCTGATATCTCAAGCTTCACATTTGTTTCTCTCGGTGCCCGCAAGATCAGGCTGGTCTCACCAGTCAATATATTCCAAAGCAAACCACATTTAAATGGACGAAGGAATGCTATGAGAGGTTTTGTTTTTTAAATGTGTTTCACATGCATTTAGCTTTTTCTTTACTTTGCTGTTGTTTTAATAAATGTCTTACAAGTCAACAACTTTCTGTGTGTGAAGGTTTGGCAGTGCAGCAATAAAACTATCAGTCTAGCACCCTTCTGCCCCCTGCCCATTCTACCACAGCTATAGAGTAGGTTCATATACTGTATTGACTTCCATCACCTCCCTCTCCTCTCCTTCCTCTTCCCTTACAAAGCTCCTAGCCTGCAGATAGCCAAAGGCAAACCCAGCCAGTCAGAGAAGAGCTAGAGCTAGAAGAGGATTTAAATACGCCCTCAAACAATTGACATTACACATGATAAATTCTCCCATTTCTGATACAGTAGCCATAATGCTGGATATTTGAATTTGGAAGAAAGTTCTTCTTCATGAAAGATTAACTGATTTTAGACTTGACCTGCCAGTCGCACAAACCATGTAGTTATTAAACATATATGTGTGACTGCATGTCCAGCAATATGTATATTTCTTAACCTATGAGTACTGAGGGTACATTGACATGGAGCCATAAAACGCCTCCACAAAAACTAATAACTAGTACTTATTTGGAGTAAGTGTGTGAACATGGCAGATAGTCATTCAATCAAAATCTGCTTTATAATGCTTATACAGATACTCTCAATGGGATACCGTAGGCAGATTTAAGTGTGCAAAAAAAAGTGGGGGGGGGGGGGGGGGCACCAGCTGAATGCATTAGGGAACCAGCGTGCAGAAAAGTGGGGATGCATTTATGTTAAAACAGTCCCAAACCCTGCTTAAGATTAAAGTATATGAGGTATATGTTTGGCGACACTCGCCTTGAGTCCACCAGGGTTCTGATCCATGCCGTCACAGGGGAAAATGTAGACTTAGCCTGTCACTGAATCACTGTTTAACTGCTTTAGTGGTTCGGTCTTGCTGTATTATTGCACTATTATTCATTAAGGGAAGCTGCAAATATGGCAGCGTATTATCTACAGTGTGCGAAGAAAAATCCTTCTTCCCTGATCATCCGACCCTGAACATTTCTTTCTTCTGGCCATTAAATCGCTGCAACACTTCCAAGCAGATGCCTTTTCTTTTTTTACCCGTTAATATACCTACAGGACAAACTGGTTACCGATGGAAAGGGAAACAGTCCTGTGTCCTCTAATACTGGACGGATGCCAGGGTGGAGTGCAATGATTGGATAATAAAGATAGTCAGAGTTCAATAGAAGAGGCCACATTGCCAACAAGCCCTGTCAGAGAGAAGAGTGTGACCTCACATGAATTGCTGCCGAGCCAGACATGAGTCCAGGGGGTTGTTTTAGTGATCTGTGTGTGTGTGTGTGTGTGTGTGTATGTATGTGTGTGTGTGTTTGTGTATGTGTGCGCCTCTTTATCGACAATGTGCGCCCATGTTTGTTCTCCCTAGCTTCTGTTTCTGATAGCAAATAAACAAGTTTGAAATGAAACAAACAAAGGGACCCAAAGGACACATCACTTTCCAGCTTTGATAAACTAATTAAAAAGGTGTTTCTTCACCTTTATCTGGGGAGGGGGGCTACAGAGAACAACAAGAGATGGAGTGAGAGAAAACAAGAAAGATGAACTGATCAGGAAGAGATAAAAATGTTCGCTCTGCTAGTACCTTAGGGTATGACTGTTTAACAATGGAGCGAGGGATGACAGATAGGAATGATGTAGGGATGAAAGCAAAGAGAGGGCCCTCTGGGAGGACGCAGCGATAGAACGGAGTCACCATCCATAAAATTTATTTCTGAAAACATGGGCATATCATATTATTGTGGATGTAACTGAGGAATGGAGTAGTAGATAAACAGGCCATTTCAATTAGAATGTCAGAGAAGAAACCGCAGTGGCTTAGGGGTAAGAAATCTCTGGAGAGAGAAGGGCTATTGACTATCACTTACAAAGTGAATATTCATCACTGCCAAGCCAACCATTATACGCGCACAGACAACAGCACACACACACACTCACACTTTATTGTGAAACAGCCCTGAAGAGGATGTTTTGTTAACGCTCTCTCTGCCAGCGGAGCATTTTTAAGGGGAACGCCATGAAAGCAAATAATCAAAGAGTCTTTGAAGACAGCATCAAAGCAAAGAGGAAAAGATTTGTTTAAGGACAACATGCGCAAAAAAAAAGAAACAAGAAAAGAGGACGTTAATTTCAGGTAGAAGTTGCTGATTGTAACGTTCTTAATGAAGTTATACATAACCTGTCCTGCTTGAGGTGTGTTTACGTTTCTAATCATCATAGTGGAGAACTGAGAGAGCAGAAATAAAATAGGCTACAATATGCATAAAATTGGCTAGGTTGGAGGAGAACACACACATGCACGCACACACACACACACACACACACACGCACGCACGCACGAACGCACGCATGCACACACAATGCCTGATAAAGACATAGGAGAGTCCATAAGTATCCAACCTCCACAAAGAAAGAACAGGAGCTGAGCTGAAAACAAGCTTCTAATACCAGTTAAAAGCAGGACTGCAAGTCTTCACAGAGGCATACAAGTCAGTGTATGTGGCTTAACACAGCTTTCTCTTCGAACACACGTTATCTGTCGGGCTACATGAAATTAAACATTAATGGTGAGCTTTTACAGGAATGCCCATTCAACTTTTGTCACATTTCACTGTCTGTATTGATCATTCCAAGTGTCCAGATTTGAACAAGACCAGATGGTGTGTTCTGACAGAAACAAATGTTAATTATCATGCAAATATGCCAGACAGTACAGACCTAGCTAAAAGATGAACCCACAAACCGTGGAAGTGTGTTTACAATGAGCACAACCACAGACCGATCCCAGAACTCATCAGTAACTTTCTCTTTTTTCCTGTTATATTTCTCTCCTTTCTTGTCACATCTTTGTACGTTTAGGAAGCAGATTCATAAAGCCCTGGGATGTATGTGCATTTTCCACTAAAGCTGACACATCGTCAGGTCTGCAGAAATGCCAGCTGTTATGTGACGGTGGACTTATGCACAACGTCACTTTATGCTTAATGTTAATATCAGCACGCTCACAGTGACAATACTAACATGCTGACGCTTAGCAGGTATAATGCTCTCCATCTTAGTTTAGTCTTTCTCTACACTAAACCAATACACAGAGTACAGCTGAGGCAGATGGGAATGACATCAGTTTCAAAGGTATTTGGACATAAACCAAAGCATTGGAAACATTGACATTTTGACATGATGATGATAATGGATGGAAAGTCACAGGATGACCAAAGCTAATAAAATTCACCCTGAGGGAAACACAAATGTCTTTAACCAAATTATATTTAATTCAAAAGTTGTTGAGATGTTTCAGTCTGGCTGAAAGTGGTGCACTTACAGACAAGACTCAAGAGTTCACTTCAATGTGCATTACTGTGCTGATTGCAAAATATATAATTGTTATTATTTTATAGGAGAATCAAACTCGGGAGATGCTTATGGCTAAGGTCATTTTGGCTATAGTTGAAGGACTGAATGGCTTGCACTGTGCAGGAAGGGAATTTTTTATTTTATTAATTCAAGATTTCTTTTTTACGATGTCAAGTGGTCTTAAGTGGGCTCTTAAGTGACCATATGCGGCTGCCAGACAAGGACTTTTTGTCAGTTTGACCTTAAGTCAGCCTGATTCTCTTATTCATGGGCAGAGTGTGTTCTCTTCCTGCTTTTCCTTGGCTCTTACATATGTACACACACACACACACACACACACACACACACACACACACACACACACACACACACACACACACACACACACACACACACACACACACACACACGCACACGCATGCACCCACCCACAAGTGCACACACACACATAGCCTACGCATGCACACACACACGCACACACACACACAGGCATATGACAGATCTGGCCCCTTGCTTCACCTTCAGTGTCACGGATAATTAAATGTTTTTGCACCGTCCTAGACTGAGGCATTCATTAATCTTAAACCGAAGGGTGTGTGTGTGTGTGTTTGTGTGTGTGTGTGTGTGTGTGTGTGTGTGTGTGTGTGTGTGTGTGTGTGTGTGTGTGTAAGCATGAATGAGTTAGAGTGGATCAGAGCCCTGAATCCCCCCTACCTTCATCTACTCTCCTCTCCTGTTACTATCCACTTGTATTCTCCATTTTATTGTTTCCAAACAACAGCACCTGATATGTCACACCATGGCTGTGTGACTCCATTAGAATTATTTTACCTCAAGCAGACAGTAAGGTGACAAACCCTTGAAAAACAGGAGTCTATTCGGTTCATCTGAATTTCAATTTCAACACCTTTTCAATCTCCTCTTTCACTAGACTTTTTTTTCTGTACAGGACAAAACCTGTGTGCTGAACTGAATGCATTCTCTGAGCAAGTCTATAACAACACTGCGTAGAGTAAATTATGCCTAAGACTAGACGAATAAATAATGGAGAGTCAGAGTGGGATTCAAAATCTCGCAATTTGCTCCATTTAAAGGTACATTGAGTAAGGTTTGTTTGCCTTTGTGAGCCCTTTTAAAATAGAGTAAAAGTGGCAAATGACTCTGATCTGAACTCAATTAATTAAGTCCTACCGTATAGCACATGAGGGGTCAATACCAGTGAATCACTTACACTGCTACATGGGCTACTGAGATTTCTGGCGGTCACAATTCACTGCCTGACATGTTCACGCTTCTGCAGCTTTCTACAAGAGAGCAACACTCCATGAAAAGTGAAAGATAGACATACTGACACACTTTCATCAGAGCAGATCATCAAAAACAAAAAAAGTGTAAAATAACTAAAAATAGCCTTCACTAGAGACCCAAACATCTGTGATTGAACTCAAGTACATGAAGCTGTGCTGAGAAAGCGATGCTATACAGCCTTATTCAAAGCAGCACAATATGGCTGCATATCTCTATGTAGATTTAACAAGGCTTTGATATTGTGGATTACTGTATGGCGCCACACAGCTTATCTCCTATTGAATTCAATCAAAGCATATGTAATTAGTTAATTACCTTACAAAGAGAACACAATATCTACATCAGTCACAATACACATGCATTTGATTTACCATGATTTTCCATTTAGATTTGCATTTGCATACTCTGTCATAATTTCAGACACACTCTGGAGTATTGTCGAGGCCAAATGTGTTTGCCATCTACCACAAGGAGAAGGCTCATTGGCAGTCACTTCTACTTGTTTACGTGAATGCTCTTACAACAAATGACTCAGTTCGGCCATATGTACACCCTTATGGGTGTTTTGTGTCAAAAGTTATATGAATGAATAATAACTTGTGGATTATTTGATTGTTTCTGGGTAAATTATTTTAATAAGTAGCAGTCAAGGAACTGCTTTAGCTAAGAAGTCAGTGAAGATGTGGCTCATACCAAGGCCCACACAACTTCTGTGCACTTTAAAAATGTATAACAATAAAGAAATTCCTTCAGATGATGATTATATGTTTTCTTCTTCAGCTTTTTTAATTAATACAGCAGCATACACAAAAGCTAGATACAAATACATTTATAAAATAAAATACATTTCATGCTGTAGATAAAAAATCGTAATGCCAATGTGCTTGAACATGTGCATTCTATTGTCGCATAATAATATGGACATCATCAAAAACTGTTAAAAAAAAAACTGAATACATGTTCCATATTACTATACAACTCTATTAAAAGCATGGTCTCTTTCTGGTTACTAAGAAGAACTGATTTAAGTGTATTTGATGTCACCTTTGGTAAACATAAACAAGATTACAGGATTACATTTTCAGCCCATTACACCCACAACAGCTGCTTAAACTCTGCTAAGCTTCAAGCACAAACATTACATCACTACCCAGTTGCAAAATCTCATTTTCCAATTTTCATGTTAGCCTGCACTAACGCAGCATGACGTTAGAACTCCAACTAACCCTGGAAATAGCTCCATGTTAGTGAAGGGGAGCTGAAGGGGCTAGCTTTGATCATCCTGTGTGCATTAGCCATGGCTCTATCTGGTTCAGCTGACGAGCTGAGAGCTTGGTTATCTCTCTCTTCCATACCGAGATCTCTGCATACGACCTGAGACAGGGGCGGGGAACTAACTTGTGCTAAACGCTGCAGTATTATGCCCAGCATTTTATGGGATGTGCAGCTGAGACGGCACAGCAGAACAATCCTAATCTCAGTGTAAAGGCAATCTGTTGTGGAACATCAAAGTGTTTGTCTCTCTTAAAACCTGTTATCTGCTAATTATTTGACTGTGAATCTCACTATTATCAGAGAAATAGATCAGCACTGAGAGCATTAAAGCCCAACATCATGTACAGTGTGTTAGAGCTAAATCAGATTAGCCAAAATCAGCAGTAACAGTGTCAACCAACACTGCACTTTATGTTGGATGAAGCCATTTCCTCCAGCCACAAAATAAAATAGGAAATATGTATCCTTTCATGTTTAAAATGTTGTTGCCTGAACTCACCATCCTGTGCTGTCCTCTTGGCAGAGCTGGAGTGGGCTTTAGTTCCTGGGTCTCCATATGTGTCGGGTTTGGCCTCTCGCTCTGAAATAAGCAAGAACAACAAACCTAAATGTTTAAAACAGTTCATATACAGTATGCTTGGAGTAATAGGCATTTTGTTAAATTTGCTTTTTCGTGTTAGAAGAGAAGATTGAGTCCACTTTTATGTCTGTGTGTTAATGGACACTGTTGGTGAGTTGTGGAAGAGCCTCAGGGAGGGAGCACGGCAGCCAAAACACGGAGGTACAAGAAGTTTGTCATGTCTGTCTGTAGGCTGTGACATTAACACCCTGTGATGATTACAGTTTTTTTCGATCGCTAAAACACAGTGGGCACAACTGTAGCTCAATGTGCAAAACTCTAACTACAGTCTGCACTACCAACATTCACTGGAGCAGTTCACATCACCTGCAAAATAGGCTCATTGCAGCAAACACTATGAACCAGCCTCATTGAGATAACACATACTGTCACTCAGAACACACTCAGAGTAGAAACACAAGCATCAAACCCCAATACACAAATTACACAGTTTTAATCTTTACAGTTTGAATCATTTGAGTTACTTCACACGAATTGCGTTATATTTTCTTTGATGAATGAGTGAAATTCTTTCACGTGAAATAGTTTATTTTATAACAAACATAAAAATAAATTTAAATCAGAAATTGCTTCAATAGATACATATTATGTATATGTTATTGATAACATTTCCAAAAGTAGTATGTATCTGTGTAAATATTCTATAATTGTAATACAGAAATCAATTCCTGTGATGTTGTCATTTACTGTAAGGGTGCAACTCTTACGTTTTTGTTTGCTTGAAAATTCGTATTACAGATGCAACTTTGCAGATTTTTGTTGCACCCTCAACCCTGCCTCTCTCAATGAGAGACCATGATTCACAACAGGGTCTATCAGTGTTGCCCTCTCTTCTCCCTCCAACAACCTGTCTTCCTATTTTTGAGCTTTCCCTATACAGTATATACAGTATGTTCCCTAACAATTCTAAAACAAGACACCTTCTTAGTGTTTCAGTTGAAATTGCAATCACTTGTGTTTGAAATGCACTAGGCTGATATCCATTCTGTTTTGAATGTGTGGTCTACAGTTGTGACAGCAGTGGGTCAGCATTTGAACAAAGTGCTAGAAATCCACAGTGTTGTGCAGGCTGTGGTTAAGCCATGAGATAAGTGTGTAAAGTTTTGAAAATTGTGTTTAAGCAATGAAAACCGATCTAGAGTTTGGTCCACGTGAATCGCTGCTGTGCATAGTGTAGTTAGAGTTTTGCACTTGTCGTTCCAGTTGTGCCCACTGTGGTTTAGCAATCGAAAAAAAACATTAACTCCCTAACTCATCCATCTCCTGTATTTATTCACAGGCAAAGCTTTTGAGCAAGAACTGTTATACTGAGCAGGATAAAGGTGTAAGGAGAAATGAGCTGGGAGGCAGAAAAACAAAGCTAATCCAACTTAGTTTTTGTTTTGTCAATATGCCCTCTATTCATTATTCTTCCACTCTTCCCTTTTCTCTTTGCTGGACCTATCTCCCCCTCGTTATTGGACAACTGTCTTATCTCTGAGTTATCCTCTCTGCAGGCAAATTGCTCTTTGTAGGCTCGGTTGTCTGTTTATCCTTGTATCTCTGTCCACGTCCCTCGAGACACTCTGATGCCACTGTCACTTTGGCGTGTTGGCCTTTAGCCGGAGGGCTCCTGCTATGACAGCTAGCGGAGGCAGTTTGCACACACCCTCTGAAGTTTACTTATCCCAATTTACCCTGATCACTGGAGACTATGTTCCATGTTGAGCTCAAAGGGTAGAATCAAAACACACACACACACACACACACACACACACACACACACACACACACACACACACACATCCACACACCAAAAAACGTTCAGTCTTCCATCTATGAGATCTACTGTATCTCCACCGCTTGTTCAGCAGTGTTCACTACACTGCAGTCCATTGATTCACAGCTTTGTTTTGCTCCGATGTTTGCTCTTGGTTTTTGTCTCTGATTTTCCTCAACTGGTGTAGTGTAGTGTACGGCAGTAACATGTCCCTCTACTCATCGAGGCTCTACTATCTGCCAACATTTACCCTTTCTTAATCACCATTTCTCATGGCCAATCGCTCCTCGGCGCCTCCTCTTCCATGCCATTTCCTTTTTTCCATTATAAACAGACATTTTACTGCTTTGCTGATATGATTGGCTTCACCTGTTCATTAAATTAACAGCACCCTCGGTGTGACTGTGTATCTCCTTCCACCACGTCTCTGCAGGCTCCAGGTATCATTGATTACCGCCTGTGTGTGTGTGTGTGTGTGTGTGTGTGTGTGTATGTGTGTGACGCATGAAATCACTGTTGCACGTACGTGTGCATTTCAGCTGATAGTTCCATTTATGTGTTAAGACCCAACACTGCGAGCCTCTGAGAGAGCCAGATAAGAGCTGCAGCCGAGGGGTCGTGGATATTGAGCGGCTTTTTATGATGTGACCAACCAGCCATTCAAATCAGAGCGGTAAACAATGTTTAAAGAACGCCCAGAGAGCGCGCAACAAGCCCTTAGCACATTACAAACTAAATGAAATAGTACTTCTTAGCCCCGGCTCACACTCCATTTAATACAGAGACCTGAGGTGTTATTGCGCTGTTACTTCGATGGACTATCCGATTCTCTTTCTCATCGGTTTCTCTCTCTTTACAGATACTTTTTAGCTCCTCCAGGCGCAGATCAAAAAGATTGTTATATGAGAATGTATTTAGAAGCAGCGACCAAGTTAAGGGATTTTTAAAAGATGGGGCCGATGAGAAATGAAGAGCGTGACAGGCGGCATAATCTTCAGAGAGACACGGGGCTCACTGAGTTGAAGTGATGAAATATGGAACGAACGACAAACACTCTGCCGGGAAAACACAATGTCACGTCTAATCAGGTTGATTGGCAATTTGCAAGCGCCAGATTTTTTTGAGCCTTTTGTTTTCTGGCTGTTACTGCCAAACAATCAGAGAGCATCACAAATTACTTTTGTTTCTGCTGCCAAAAACTGTTCCCATGGCAACCTGCTCGTTCCCTATGTAATCTAATTAGGCAAACGGACAGTAGTAGTCAACACCTGAAAATCTAAAAATTGCCTTCTATGTCTTTCCATTGTGTCCTCTGATTGCCTGGGGGCCAGCTGTGCTCCTCTGGACTGGCTGTGACAATGTGGCACTGCCTGGCTGACATTTGTAATCCTCCCTTTTAGACTGGGGCTCTCTGGATAATGCATAGCAATCACAATTTCACAAATCTGCTGGGCATGCCCATATGCAAAGAACCAGAGAATGAAATAGTCAAAGTGCTAATTCTAACATTGGTCTTGTCTGACATTAAAACCGCAATCCGCTGCCAAGGACTCTTTCTCCCTGCTCTTGTCTCTCTCCGTCACTCTGCTAAAGGCTTAACAGACTTTTTCAGGGCAACTCTCCAACCAATACAGATGGGACCATGCAGATGCAGAAAGCCAGTAGTAAATAACATTGAGGGTTTGATGCTGGAAGAAGGCTGAGCTGACCTGGAGGACACACAGCGTACAAAGTGAAGTGTGTTTACATGGCTAGAGACGCATCCTGTTATAATGGTGTCACGGCTCAGTGGGAAAAGTCTTCATGTAAATTCCAGTGTGAATATACTGTTTTGTCAACCATAGACTCAAGCTTGTGTGAGCGGTATTGTTTGACAGCAGGTATTTCCACCCTCTGTGTGAATGGTAAATGTTAAAGTAAATGTCAGGAAATGGCTGATATTTTGAATGATAACAGTGCAGCCGCTCTCACTCCAGAATGCCACAGTCAGGAACAGGTACACAGAGCATACGCTAGAGAGTCGGGTTCTCGTTTGTTTTCGAGTTAACTGTGTATATTGTGTGAAAGGAAAACTAACGTGGGTGGACCAAAAAATGCATGATGTAGAATTGTTTGCCTCAACAATTAAATCAATCAATAAATAAGCAGTTTACTAAAATGTTAATACATGAGGAGAAATGATTCTGTCTCTCTGTCTCTCTCTCTCTCTCTTTGTCTCTCACTCTCTATCTTGCCTAAAGTTTTTTTGAGCTGTCAACTACATGTCACACATATTTGTCAGTTCAGTTGGTGTTTCAAAGTTGGGACGGAAAGGAAACTGAGCGACTGACAACAGAGCAAACTCCCACTGCTGATCATTACGATGCGATGCGTTTCAAAGGTCAAGCATAAACCAATTAAGTGAACCGTGTATCCTCCTTAGTTATAGCAACATCAAATCCTTCAAAAATCGCATTGACATTTGAGTGGCCTTAACACACCCTTTTCAATAAGCCCTACAGACCACCATGGTTTAAACATCAAAGATCAACACAAAAGGTGAGTCCTTGGGTGGGTCTAGGGATGAGCGTTAGTCCAGACATGTCTGTAATAAAGCAGCAGAGATTATAGCTTAACTTTTTTAAACATTTGTTTTTTTGTTATGGACGAAACCAAGTTTTGGTTGCCCAAATGCCGCTTGTAAATTCATACTGTGGTTCTCTGTATGTTCATGTCAATTTGTCTTATAGAGTATGGAAAGCAGAAGCCCCACTGACATTGGGGACTTTGACTCTCTCTGGAGACACGTTTACCCTTTTTCCACATTACATATTGTCTCACTAATTGGTCCTGGGTCAGCTGTAGGCAGTGTGTGTATACCATGAACATATGAATCAGTGTGCAGCAGATGTCTATTTAATCCTCCCACAGGGAGAGAGTGCTGGGCTGTCAGGGACACAGGGCCAGTGTCACCCACACACACTCATACACCCTTACAGAGCAATACTATTCAGCATTAAGCAAAGTGTGGAGGCAGGTTAACCATTCATGACCGGCAAAGTAGAGAAAGGTCAATAAGCGGTCACCATGGAAATAGGTTCATGTCGCATTGTGAAGGATTCCGTATTGCAGTCCTCATTGTTTCATTAAAGTGCAACGTGTAAACACAATAACTCTGTTTAATTTAGTCTCAGTTTTTTTCTATATTCTAATATCACACACTGTGCAATTTCAACAAAGGAGCAACATTTGGATAACATATCAATATTTGCATTTCTCATCTCACTTGAGAGAATAATGAACAGCCAAACTGAAGCGTGGGCAAATACTGCATTTCTCTGTAACTCATATATAGTTTATATAATTCATTAATTTGTTCTTAATTAGAGTAAAGCAGAACAATCCTGCCTCCCTCATATTTTCCTAAACCTGAAAAGTAAAAAAATAGATCATCAGCTTTAGAATTTTTGTATCAAACAAGTAACGATTTCAACAGGGAACAAAACAACCCCTAATGAGTTGCTTTGACATGGTCGAATTGTACAACCAGTCCAAATATGATTACGCACATTAAAGGCACACGTCTCTGTCAAAATTAAGAGTGTGTGAGTGGAGCTGGGAGGGATTATATGCCAGTGAGTCTTTCTCTACAAAACAGTAAAGAGGCTGATGAAAGAAAAAGAGATAAGAGACAAGAGACTACCATTCCACAGCGGGGATGTGATAATAATAACCAAATATCTTCAACTATTAATCAAACATGTATGAAAAGGACTCACAACTCATTTTCACAATGTTTGTGTGTGTGTCTCTGTAGTGTTTGTGTGTGTACGTGTACGTGTGTGTGTGTGTGTGTGTTTGTTTATGTCGCTGTGGTATGTTGATTCACAGTCCCCCATTGTTTGTTATTATGTAATTTCCTTCTGATGAACTCAATACGTCAGAAACGATAGCAAACTCTGGATCAACAGCAAACAGAAACACAGGCCTGTGAAGTGTTAGGCTTGGGAGAGATAGACGGCCGAAGATGAACAAGTGAAACGGATGAGGGGAATACACAGGAAGTGAGGTTAAAGGTGGAGATTCTGGTTGTCAAAATCACTTTTTGTTAAAATCTGCTACCTGTCCGAACTGTGTGTGAACGCTTGAACAAAAGTGTTTATACACAGCCTTGGCTCTGCAAACGGGCATGTTGCTAGCTATGGTGGACTCCCATTCTTTATATACCCGTTTACAGAGCCTAGATGTATTAACATTCGATATCTTTTTTTAAGATTTTTTTTGGGGCATTTTCAAGCTTTATTTTATATTATGGACAGCAACAGAGTTGAAATGGGGAGACAGAGACAGGGGGGATGAAATGCAGTAAAGTTCCACGCGTCGGATTTGAACCAGCGGCCACTTCGACAAGGACTGAGTCCACATGGTACGCGCTCTACCCAATACACCACCGGAGCGCCTCCAAAAGTGGATTTTTTTTAAGCGCATTCACAGTATAGACAGGGAGTGGATCCTTTGATGTATAGAAATAAAGGCAGAAGAGAGATAGAAGTGACTGTAGTAAGGGGCACACATAAAGCTGGGTTGCAGGGTGTACTTTCTGCATGAATATATTTTGTGTAAAGCAGCATTTTATGTTTCTTTCGATTGGTTTAGGGGGTCTACTTGCACCATTAAGCAGAAGAATAAGATAATCATGTCACAGAACTATGGGTCAGCTTGGCTGTTATACTTTCAGTTGGAGCGGAAAAAAAATATATGCAAAATTCACGACATTGGCGAAGACGAAAAAGCAGTGCCCTTGCCCACCTGAAAGAAGGAAAAAACCATTGTCCACATGGAAAAAAGGCCACGCTATTTCGGAGATATAGGTACTAGCTAGCAACATACCCATTTACAGAGCCTAGGCAAAGTATTAACATTGGATTTATTTTGCGCACACACAGCACGTACAGATCGTGAGGAGATATTCACTTATTTTTTTAACGTTTTTGACAACAAGCATTCTCCAGAATCGCTGACTAGACCTTTAACATAGAGACTATTCCCCTAGATCAATGCATTACATTAACACATACAGACTACATACTGTGATCAATCAAACATGTTTCTCATCAGGCTCTGTGCGTGCTCCAATAAGCACATGGCACAACAGCTGCACAATCCTGACATGTTGATAATATCAGTATACTGATGAGCTGGAACATATGTAATCTGGTGATGCAAAGCAGCCAACTGTCCTTATACTACAGACTTGGCTGAATCTACAGTTTTCTCTGATTCAGTTGGATTAGTCTGGATCTAAACACGTTTTTACAATGAGCTGCAAATCAACCGCTGGACCGCTTTAAGTCCACAAGAAGTCTGGGAATCAGATTTACCACTGGTGGGTTTAATGGCTCGACGTTCAGTATCACCAACAAGTCATTTGTGATCCGACTGATTTAATTCATTAGACACTATGGAGGGAAGCCATTAATCACCAAATGATTCATCAGGGGAATGGATTTCTCCCATCAACCTCCTTTCTGTTGATTGGTTTCCAAGGGCGACCAGTCATTCATTAGTCAAACCGAGATCAGCAGGAGGTGACTGAAGCCACTTCACTCTCTCGAGTGTATCGACCCACAATCAAGTGCTGTGGTCGGAGTTCTCAATGGGATTTTTTTGTAATCTTACCACAAACACATTAGATTTGATTCTATTGAAAATTCATGTGTTTCTTTTCAATACCGTCCACATTATGTGACCCGAGATATATATCGTATTTCACCATTCAGCCTAAAATAATTGGGATATGATAGTTTGTCCATATCGTGTAGCCCTAACGTGTTCGCACTTGCTGAAGTCAAAAGGTCAAGTTGATAATGATGAGAGCGATGCCTGTACAACCAGCTGGGTAGAAAATGGGACCCACTATAGAAGCAATTCAGATGCACGAAAACAGCAAATGTTCCCAAAGCAGACACACATTTACTGATTGATTTTCATTATTTATTTGCGGTGTAATTGTTTTTGCCGTCCATTCCTCCCAGGTGTGGTGTTTGTGGAGGAGTAAACCACATTGTGCATCGTGATCTTAGCAGCTCCGCAGCAGGGGAGCCGTCATAATGCAGCTCAAGTGCTCTGGTGCAGGAGAACAGGCAAAACAGAAAAAAGAAAAGCGAGAAACAGGTTCTTATGTGCTTTCATAAAGAGCCTAATTGGCACAAAGCAGCCCTATACTTCAACTAGGTGGAATGTCTCTCCAGAGAAGACCACAGATGTCACTTTCTCAAGAGGACAAAGTCACCTCATTATGTCATGTCAAAACTGTTGCAGTGACTCATAGGCACTGAGTGTACCATGGGATGTGGGCAGTGTCAAAGCCCGGGGACATTTTGAAAGATGGAAAAGAACGTTATGGAAAAATGTGAAACATTTCATATATCCTACCTGTATGAAATGGTTTCTAGACCGGGCTATGAGGAAAACAATGGTTTATTGCATCCTGTCTTTTATTGCTGTAGCTCCAGCCAACAGTTGGTTGCAGTAATATTGCACTCACCAAAGTAATTACTGATATCTGGAAAAACAGGTCCAATGAGGCAACAAACTGGAGTTGACAGATGAGCATGGAGGTGGAAAACAAGCCTTCAGGTTGGTAAAACGTCAACAACTCCGAAATAAACAACTAAATATGTTGTACATATCAATGCCCTCAAGAACCACACAAACAATGATTTGACGCCTCCATCATTTGCCTGCTCCTTTCACAACTGTTACACGTCACGTCACTGTTGAATAAATCATTTGTGTGATGTGATAAGGCTATAGCCGAGGTCATTAGATGTAGGCACAATTTAAACTTTAATAGCCACATAAGTAAGGTTATGGAACAACAATTCAATATCAAACTAAAAGCATGGCAATAATACACAATATAAAATTATTTATTAGGTGACTGCGCTTTATAAACAAGCCCAAAGTCACTTGTAAATATCTGTCAGTTAAATTTCAAGTTATATACCATGTCATTAGTTCAGCATACCTAGTAAACTGGAACAAAGTATTGTTTTTTCACAGACCAAGATGCTAACCAAACATTACAACCTGTGATTCACAAAAACTATTGCTCAACTGTTTTAACTGTATTCAATATTGTTGGCCAGTGACCTCAGCAGTAATTATACAACTAAGGCAACTGGCTTGTAGGTTTTTTGATTGATTGAGCAGCTTCGGGAACAACCTCCCCTCACAAATTTCCGACTGCTAAAACAAGGGGGCTGTGTCCGTCAACTCATGTGACATTCCGAAACCGACAATTCGACATTTACGCTCTCTTCACACAGAATGGTTCAGCTGTAAACAATTTTGCAGTGACCTTTATTTTGGTGGGTACTATTTTATAGTATCCCAAAGCACCATGGCAAGAGTCATGAACTGAGGTTTTATAAGATCGAGGCATCACCACTGAAGAACATAAAGATGGAATATGAATAGTGACTTCCTGCTTTAGTGTGAGTGTGTTCAACCAAAAGTGAGTCTCGTTCCCACTTTTTTGCTGTATATAACTGTATAAAACAAATCAAATGTTTACAGTGACAGCTTGTATGCGTGTATGAAACCTCTGCTAAGCTGTATTTCCTTCATATTTTGACTCGGAATGACACCTGAAGATGATCATTTAACCTTAGAGACCTACTTCACCAGTGGAAATATGAAGGTGAATTGAACTCTGAGACCCTATGTAGTATAAATGTGCAAATATTTTAGGAATACGTTCGTCCTAGCCTGAGAAAAGGCAAAACGAGTGTGTTATGGCCTCACTGTCACACATGGGAAAATGTAGGGTTAGGATTAACAGGACAGCTGGGCCAAGGGAAGACTGAGGGAAGAAAAACCTCATTCATTATATTATAATAGCGATTTTATAATGATATAACGCTGGTTCAATATTGGTGAAGTATTCCTTTAAGGATTCCACTTCTCTGTGGCATCCAATAAAGTATAACCAGAATAATATCAACAATGAAGCAATCTCTGTTTGGTCTCTGACCTAATTGAATTGAGACTTACTAAAAGTATTATCATTAGAGTTGAAATGCAGGACCTTAGGGGAAAACAAAGCAGAGCCTCCATGTTTGGAGAACAGTGTGTCATTCTTAAAGTGGCCATGAGGAACTTTCAGTTTGTATTAATGCTAGCGGCCCCTTTGGACAAAACAGTAGACACCAGCTGATGTTCATATTTGAGCGTACCGGGAAAACGGCATTATGAAAAACAATATAAAAATAGCATTCAAAAGTTCCTTGTAGCTACTTTAACTTGTGTGTTAGTTCATCGATGTTTTAGTATCTAAATCAGGCATCTGTGCATGTGCTACTCCTGTATGTTTGTACAGCAGATTCCTCCATAGCATCTGATGTATTTAGTATTTAGTCCCTGGTCAAGAGGATGGAGCTCTGTTTACGTGTTGTCTTTAGTCATCTCTGTAAAACTGGAGATCCACTCAATGGCCCTCATTTATCAAACTTGCGTGGAAACTGGTGCAGATTCTGGCGCAAATACCTCCCTACGCCAGGTATTGCGTGGGATTTATCAAACAGTCGTATCTCGCCAATCTCGGCGTACGCCAGGCCATTATTGATAAATGCGGCGGCTGAAAACAATCGTATCACGCCCCTATATTTTCTCAGTTTAGAGGCCTCGCCCAGAGGTTTTACGACATGGATATGCGCATTACGGCACAGAAGAGGAACTTCTCTGAAGAAGAAATTGACAAAATAACAGCGAAAGAAAAAAAAAGAGTTTAATTTCGGAGCATTACAAGCGGCATCAAAGAACGACAGAAGGCAGCAGTTAGGAAGGAAATAACTACAGCGTTGGTGTTGACAACAAACGATCTCCAGCGCTCAAATGCTATAAAACAGCATATATAATTATATGTCGCCATTTCTTTACATAGATGAAGAAAAAGTGGTCTGACTTAAAAATCGCCACTAAAAAAAGCGTGTTGCTGTTCTGAAATGCAACCAACGTGCGGGCATAATATAAGTGGTAGAGGAGAAAAAGACGCACCAACTGTCCGATAATGGTCCCCATAAAAGAAATACACGTCTGCAGAGATTTGAATGATTAAAATGTATTGGCCCTTTTAGATAGCACTACTCAAAAGGGGTTTATAAAATAAAAATATCACATTTTGCGTTGTAATGTATGACAACATGCGCTTGGCACGAGTGGTCAGCCCGGCCGTCAGCTGCACAAGCCGACCCGGCAACGATCAGCTGTGAGAGCGCCCACTGTCCTGCTGAGCTGCTCCACTAGCAGATCGGAAAAACGTGCCGGTTAACGGTGGAAATAAATCGCTCGCTTAAGCGATCAGTGACACATTAAAAGAGGAACTAACATCTAAAAAGTGCATCAAATAAATAAAATGTTAAGTTGAATGTTGTGCCGTGTATTTTTTATCATAAAGAGCAGTGTAGGCCTACTACATATTTAATACTTAGGCTAACATTTTGAATGAATGCAGCCCCCGTGCCTCAGTGTCCCCCCAGCTGCTCCAAGTCGAAGATAACTACCCTTACGCAGTCCCATGCAGCGCTCCTAAGTGGCCGGTGTGCGCACTATTGAATCAGCTCTCCTACTCAGTTGCACACCATAAGCTGCACAATTTTAAGTGATTAATATCTTTATTTCGGTCTGAGCAAACACTGCATTTGTATTACCTTCTAATAATTGTCCAACAAAGTCATCGGCTACCCGGCACAGCCTGCACTGCGAGTCCATGCTGTTTACAAACTTGCGTACATGAGCTGAGAGCTGGCGTGGGATTTGAGCGTATCCTACGCTCACGTCCATATTGATAAATGCCGAGATTTGCGTGGAAATGTACATACACCCATTTTTCTGGTCTACGCATGGTTGATAAATGAGGACCTAGAAGAGGCAGTGAGACGAGACTGCTCATTAGGTTCAGTATCCACGATGGAGCTGGCCCAGATATAAACCTGCTCAGCAACGCTCTCCCTGATGAGTTACAGTTACTGTGCTGCAGATATGCAAAAGCAAAGCCAGCACGCAACAGAACAGGATCGCTGGTGGAGAGATTTAAAGTGTGTTGGGCTGTTCAGAGAGTTGCAATCAAATCAACCCCCCGCCAAAACTGTGTGTGTGTGTGTGTGTGTGTGTGTGTGTGTGTGTGTGTGTGTGTGTGTGTGTGTGTGTGTGTGTGTGCGCGCACGTGAGAGAAAGAGAGAGAGAAAGAGAGAGAGAGACTCTATGCGACTGAGAGTGTGAGTGAGTTTTAAGAAAGTGTTTTTAATAATTGAGTTTAGTCAAGAGTTACTGGGGGTACGAGAGCATTACACGGTTAAGTGTGATTAATAACGGGGGCATTGTTGCCATAGAAAGTACATCAGCAGAAGTAAACTGTGAACAAGTTACGGCACCTGGCCATGGACACACACACACACACACACACACACACACACGCTTAAAGGGACTATTTATTTTTTTGCAACAGCTGGCTGAACGGCGCAATCAGTTTATTTGGGGCCCTGCTCATTTACGTGCTGTTACATTGCACCATTAAAACTCTGAGAGTGAAGGATGATTCATGTGAAGTAAACATCAAATAAGAACACAAAGCCGATGGCGCTAACCACTGCACTAACTGTGCATGCATATGATTTATTCCTGTTTAGCTCAGTGTTCATGTTTTTGTTTGGTTTGTCTGTTGTCTTATATGGTTTCTGATAAGACACAGGTCCCAACATTCCTGCTGCTTCATCATTCTCTCACATATTTATACAAAGTCAATGATTGAATTTTAGAAATTAAATCAATGAGAGCCAGATATCACAACTTTACAATGTATGATACACAGAGGCGACATATTGCAAATGTACCGTATAACCTTAAGACACGTTTAAAGTGTTCAAAGTCTTTTTAAGTTCTGTTTGAAGTTAATTGGAACTAAAATAGTCTTGTGTTCTCCAGAACTAATACAAAGATATGTTGAGAGTTGTGGTGCATCCTTTCTTTCAAATTCAATTGACGTGAAGGGAACAGAACATGATAAAAAAAACAATCCTTTACAGTCTTTGTCCTGTGGTAATGATGGCCACATAATCCATTTTTCTATTAAAAAAAATTGTTCTTGTGATTGAATGGAAAAGTGAACTACAGGATAATTCAAAAATCATACAGGAGTAAGTGAACAATACCTGCATTTTGGCACCAAAAAATAGCTTCTCCAAAGTACAATATAAGCCATTTTCTCTGATTACCTGACTTAGAAATGACCATACTGTATCTGATAACATAAAAACAAGGCATTGTATGTGACAAAGCATTCAATGCCAGTTTTCAGTAACTGACATGTTTCCAAACTTGATGCTATTGACACGTTTTGGTCCTAGCATTCAAAAAGTATTGAGGTTTCATAAACATTGTAATCCCATCCAAACAGCAGGACTCACCTTGGTCTAGAGACTTGGCAGGAGCCCAGCTTTTGAAGTAGTCATCCTGAGTGGAAACACAACATAAGAAACTGGGTTAAGAAAAAACAATACTCCATGCTGATTATATCTTTGAATTATTTTTAGACCACAGAGAGAACCACCCACATACTAAGACACTCTACTGAGGAAATATGTCCTAATTTTTATTTCCTTTTGTTCTTTCATAGGTGTGTTTTGTAGAAGCGAATGATTGCAATAGAAAAAGGACACAGAGAGGTAATATCTTCAAAATATAGGGCATACATTTACAAAGAGAAACCTGCAGGAGACACCCTGGGGAGTTTAGAAAGTTACAGGCTCTAGTAAAAAAAAATGTGTTTAACTTGGACGAAAAAGTTTAATGTCAAGGGGAAAAAAACAAGACTTCAGCTCTAGAATGACAAAGGAAGAAAAGAGACTTTGTAGTGCTTTTTTGTTTGGTAGTTCGCCAAAAATGTAGTTTGATGAAGCGTACATTCTTCTCTATTCCTATTGATCAAATAAAACATAGTGCAAAGTCATTGAGTAAGAGGTTTGGATTTGTCAAGCCTTTTTTTCTTATTCAATAGCATATAGTGAACGTGTCCGCATTATGAAAACACCACAGCTTTGTTGTTTAGCAATAGCATTACAAGCATATCACGGATATAGTTACTATAAGTCTTTATTGTCAATTAACACATGCAGATTCACACATGGTAAGTCACACAAGGTTATTGAAATGTTTCATTCTGCTATAAGTGAAAGGATTGGTTAAATAGTCTAAGCATCAGTTTATAGAACTAAAATATGCATGAAGGCAGGAGTGGTATAGATGTTGTGTTTACATATTGCAGTGTAGTAGCAGCTGCAACAGAGCACTCTAGGTTAATGTTCAGGATAATCCGCTGATGAGCATTTAAATGCACTAAAATGGTTTATTACACACTATAATGTAGTATGTAGTTGTAAGGAGATTTTAAGTGTTTCATGATTTTCAGTATTTTTCCACAAGTTTTGCTATGAAGCCATATTTCCGTTTATTACAACACTTTGTACTATATATACTGTATATCTATATATTATTTTTTCCCCCAATAGTTTTACCCCTAGATTTGGTTGTTGGTTGGGATGTTGCACAAATAACTGAATATAATGGACCGCTCTACATAGCATATTGGTTATTGGCAAAAACATTTAAAGTGTGAGGCAATCTATCAATATATCTATCCATCTATCCATCCATCCATCCATCCATCCATCCATCCATCCATCCATCCATCCATCCATCCATCCATCCATCCATCCATCCATCCATCCATCCATCCATCCTTTTCTACATCAGCCTGTACTAATGAGTGCCCCTGGGAGGAGCTATGGTGTTAAGAAAAAAATAAAAATAAACACTTATATCTGCTAACAACCACAGTGGCTTCTAAATCATTTATGGAATGCTTCTAAATGCAAAAGAAAGGTTGTGTGTCACCAAACTTACAGGTCTCAAGTGTTTTCTCTACACTGCAAGCTACCCGTGCATTGCACAGACACTCACACACACACACACACACACACACACACACACACACACACACACACACACACACACACACACACACACACACACACACACACACACACACACACACACACACACACACACACTCTCTCTCTCTCTCTCTCTCTCTCTCTCTCTCTCTCTCTCTCTCTCTCTCTCTCTCTCTCTCTCTCTCTCTCTCTCTCTCTTAAGTGGTGCCTGGAGCGAGCCATTTGTGTGTCAGCTGGAAGTGAGTCTGTGTCAGTGACACTATGTGAACTAGGCAGAGAAAACCTGCTGGGTTTAAAAGCAGGATCTCGACCTCCTTTATTATTAAATAAAAGAGGAAGAGAAAGAGAGAGAGAGAGAGAGAGAGAGAGAGAGAGAGAGAGGAAAGGAGAGAGAGCGGAAGCTAAATGAACCAGTCACAGAAAACAGTCCACATAAAATGGACAGCTGACCCGCTCATCCAGTCCTTGTTCTATAAATGACCACTGTCGACCACTGAGCCAACAGAAAAGTTTGAAATGGGACGATGAAACCTAATCAGCTTCTCCCTTAGGTCCTCACTTTACGCATGTCCTCACTTTTTTATCTCTTATTTTATGTCAGTCGCTCCTGCTCTGTCTCTACTATAAAATGATCCTTTATGGCGGTGAAAGTGCAAAGTAGGATAATAATGGTTTGAAGCTATAGAAACAATCAGGCCATCCCTTAAGGTGTACAGTATATAACGCCCCTAATCGGTCGTTAAAATGAGAGTACAGCTCTGATCCGGGGTTGTTTGCCATGCTTTTAATTGCTTCAAGGTAAGGTATGCATAACCGCTATACCCGTAAGACTATAGCAACATTTTGATATGCAATACTACACCACATTATGTCCAACCAGCCACCCAACCTGCGGTGCATTTTAATAAGAAACACCTCTCCAGCTCTGCAAAAATGCATTGACGCAAGTGCTAGACAAAGAATACAATGTCTGGGGCTTCCAGTAAAGTACCACAGTATGTAACAGAATAGTATAATCAAATGACAAACTCAATGAATGTACTCACCTCCGCTTCCTTTAAGTAATTGAAGAGGAGACAGGCAGAGAGAAAGAGAGGGAAGAGAGACAGAAAGAAAGGTTAGTGATTATGGCACAGTATGCTGTGTCTATCAGATCTACGACAACCATAATGTGTTACCCCTCCTGAATACTGAGCTCCACTCTTGAGATTCATTTATTAGGAATCTTATTCCGAAGATGGAAGAATACCAAAGGACTCACACATACACACACTCGCGCCCGCAGACTTATTTGATGTGACATGTAATTTGAAACACATTTAGGGGCAACTTGTACAGGCTTAGATTGGAGACATAGCATAACGGGAAACGAGAGAGAGAGGAGAGAGAAAAAATAATGAGGCAGGGTGGGTGTGCAAAAGTAGAGCCAAGAGGAAAAAAAAGGTATATTAATATAAAAGTGTGTTATTATTGTGGTTGGGAGGGGAGGGTTAAAGGATGTTCTGGAGAGGTTTCACTCATCTGAATAACAACATGAGTTATCATGAGAATCTGACTTACTGGAGTCTGCTTACCACATTTCTGTGAAAACAGCATGTAAAACTGTCTGGAGAGACAGCCAACTAGATCAGAAAGATGAACATAAAGCTAGCTGGAGTATATAGTGCTACATTTGCCAACTATCCATATTCTATATTGTAAAAAATATCCTTTTTTATAGAACCAACATCTTTGCATCCCACTAAGGGCTGGCTTATGAAGAGCATTTTCTTTTCTCAGTTTCACCGCGTAGAGTAATGTTATAAAGGTTGTTAGAACGTATTATTTTGTCCAGAGTTGTAGAAGAAAAACAAGTACAAGATCTCTTTCAAATCTTAAAAGGTTTATTTTCTAAATTGAGTGAGCAGAAATGTACACTGGTTCTCAAAAAGCAAATCCCAGTAAGACTGACTTTAAAATGGCGGGACACAATGCTATATGGAAACATACAATATTTCTGATTGGTTGACTTTTGGACTTGCCTTGATGTCTCTCCAAGCTGGTCAACTAATGGCAGAAGATACCCATAAAAGGAAGGGAGGAAACTACGCTACCTCACTATGGACATACTGTAGGTGCAGGTCTAACTGGAGAAGGACCTTAGCTATGCAGATGCTATGTAGTTACTAGTGCAGGCGAGTTCTCAATGGTCGTAGCCTGACCTTGGTCGTAGCCTGACCTTGTAAACCAAGTGATAAAGAAGATCTAAAACAGACAGTCAATTATTTACTGAAACTGTCTTCTCCCTGTATGCCTATAGTGTGCACTTAGTATGGAGAGACTAGACAGCTCAAGCACGTGTAGTGAAGGTTAACTTACAAAAGTGTGCAAAATAAAGTATAAGAAAGTGTAAAAAGCACAAGAGTATAAAATTATCCTTTATAAGGTCTTCCATTTAATCCACTTGAATTGACTTGCTACTATAGCTTATATAAAGAGCTTCCAATTCCTAACCCACACACCAGTTCACCTTTTCTGTATCTGTACACAGCACCCCCCAGTAGCTTTGGGTATAACCACCTGACTGTGATGGATTACAGCCCAGTGGAGGCTCACAGTGAAAAAAACTGTGTGTGTGGCTGAATCTCAAGCAGATCCTGCTGAACAAATATACTTGGTGGTGTCTTGTTGATTTCTGCGCCATCTGGATAAAAAACACACATGTTGGTGTTTTCTGCTGAGTTCAATCTAACCTGCAGCTAGAAACATGTTGTGGGTACCAGAGAGAGTGTTTCATCTGTTCTAGTCAGCAAACAGCATTTACAGTGTCCAGCAGAAGGACTGAGGGGCTGTGGACTGAAATGCACTTGAACTGTTTTTCTTATAAGCAAGTGTGACTTAAGGTTAACAGCGGCTGCCACTGGCCCCCTCTTATTATTCAATACCAAGTCCCAGGCATGACCTTTCCTCGTCTAGGACCCCCATTAATATTTTAGTGCGCTCATCTCGAAAGCATGAAGTATCTGTTAAACTTGCTGCAACACGGCCCCAATGTCAGTCAAACTCTTTCAAGTGATTGCAAGGACATAAGTGTCGTTATTATCAAATCTTTTTAGCTGGTGGTGCTGGAGTTTTCAGAAGTGATTTTCCCAGTGAAGAAATTGTCTGTGGACTGCGCCCATTTAAAGCTGCAAACACGCTTCACGTACACAATCTGAACTGTCTTCTTTAGGGTTTGATTAAACTCTGTTTAAGAATGTAGCACAGCAGCTGTCAGTGAAAATTCCTTTATAATAATAAAAAAAAGTGTACATTGCAGCTAATTTAAGCAGTGCCTTCATTTTAATTATGGTTCATTGACTGCATGTCCGTGTTGCATGTCATGTCGCAGTAAGCATTTCCATTAAGAGTTGCTCTTAAGCACCTGCATGATCAAGTTAAATCAGGCTGTAGCGTTTAGGAGGTCTCCCTGGAGGACACGGGCTAGACGTCTCAATGAGGAGATGAAGTAGGAAAAGAGAGATAACAACTTTAATGAAAACTATAAATAAGCATAGATGGTAACGTGACGTTCAGTCCTGTGGTAAGCAATGCAACTGCCTACTTTCTGTCTTGTTACACAATATGAACATGTGTTGTATTATAAGAAAATTATGAAAGCTGTAGGACAGTCAATTAATTATGTGTTAGCACATGTGTACATCATATACCAGTCCTAGAAACCTGCATATGCTGGCTGTAATACTTTAACAGAAGCTAGTAAACTGTCATGTAAACACAGGGTGGTAGCTTTTTCAGTGAACTTTTTAGTTCCAAAACAGTCCCTGGCCTCTGTTGACCTTATATCAAAAGTAATTCCATGGAGTGAGTTCACAGATTTTAAGAAGAGAGCATTTAGAGAGAGAATGGAAAGGGATCTGTACTCCATATTGGCAGGTGGCCCAGGAACTTGGATCGGTAATGATAAAAGAGAAAGTTGGCTCGGGGCATCCTTGGTGTTAAAGCAGAGGATCTATTTTATTGGTGCTCTCATTTTCCATTACTGATGATCAGATGGTGAAGCTAAACCCAGCAAAGTAGTAATATGCAGCAGGGAGGGACAAAGCAGCCAGGACTTGAACTGGCTTCATTCTTATCTGTTTGGTTAACTTATTGTTGATGCAGAAATAACAACATTCGCTGGATATGAGAGAGTTAAAGCCAGTCTTACACTGATGCAGGCAATGAGAAAGCTGGTTAATTTAACAAGTGTGTATTTAAAGAAATGAATGAGCAGATGTCTGTATTTTAACAAAAACGACATGTCTAGAATATGATCAAAATCATGATGATGCTCAAAACCGGGATATTAATATGCATGTAAATATACTCATTATTTGTATCGCAGCAAGAGTTGACTCTTAACACATAAGCAGTTTTTCAGTTCTTTCGTGTGAGGAGTGTCTCAAAAAGACATTCATTTCTGTCATGACATCTTCACAGTCATTCTGTCTCCTGGGTCTCTGGCTGGTCGGCTCATTTTTTCTCTGAGTTTATAGTGATGGGCTTGAGATCTCATCTGATAGAAGATCCCCAAGGAAGTCTGGGACTGGAAAAGGTAGAGAGGAAGCGGAATTGATTCAGAGAAGAAGAGAAGTGGGAATGGCTTGGGCCAGAGTTGCTTCACTCAGCAGAAGTAACCTCAGCTGAGTGAGTGTGTGTGTGTGTGTGTGTGTGTGTGTCTGTCTGTCTGTCTGTCTGTCTGTCTGTCTGTCTGTCTGTCTGTCTGTCTGTCTGTCTGTCTGTCTGTCTGTCTGTCTGTCTGTCTGTGTGCGTGCGTGCGTGCGTGCGTGCGTGCGTGCGTGCGTGTGTGTGTGTAACTAAAAGTTGGTATTGGTTTTTGTACACAAGTACTTGCATTAACATTGAAATAGGCAAAGCCACGCCCGGAGTGCTGACGGAAGACGTCATAATCAGGGGATGAGGATGCAAATCTGGGCCCCTCGGTGGAAACTCAACAGAAAATGTACTGTGTACTTTATGCAATTTATTCATGGGTCTGGAACCTTGCCCAATTCCTTCCCTCCCTCCTCCTATTCCCCATAGTCTATAACAGTAATTCATTCCCCCTCTCCTCCTCCTCCTCTAAATCCCTCTCCTCCTTACGCTACACTCTAGACAAGCGCTGGTCTGGGATCTGATAGGCATCCTATGAAGCTGATATACCAACTCTGTGAGCATAGCAGAACAGAGCAGAGTGGATTTTAGAAACACGCTGCATCAGATTATTTCACTGTTAGGCCTCTGCAGGAGTGAGGAATGCTGAGGGGAATGTGTATAGTGGAGACAGTTTGTTTTGCTTCAACCAATGGTATTGAAGGTGCACTATTACTCTTGCAAAGAAAATCAACACACCAAACCGGAGAGGGAAATGGTACATTTGATTAGCATGTTCTCAATAGAAACAGTCCTAATGAGAAAATAAACATCGGATTCCTCCCCATGATGTAAATAAAATGTAAGAAAAAAACACCAGAAGGTAGCACCATCATGTTTCATTTATAAGAAGATACATTGTGCATTTTCAAAGGATGTGACATGACTGATAAAATATACTGATTGGGCTTATGCATAGGGTTATTGGCAATTTATATAGCAGCTTTATATAGACAAATTACACGGATCACTTGTTTGCTCAGTGACTTTAAGGGCGTTACATGCTATTAACGTTATGACCAGCACTCAAACCCTCAAGGTCGTGTGGGTTAGCCATACCTGTCTGAACAGTATGATTATAAATCTGTCAGCGCATGCTATTACTGCAGTGACAGAGTCAACCTGTGTGAGTGAATATGGAGGTTATTCAGGCTGCAAACACTAGTGTTAAAGTGATTTAAAAAAAATATGTGAATACCCCAACTGCCTGGTTCCAAACTGATAGTTGGTATTACTTGCGAGATTATGATTGAATGTTGATACATCAACAGACATATTTTTTTTAGGAAACAAAAATATTTTTTTATTGCATCACATATTGGACAAAAAAAATCAAACAATTACTTTTTTTTGTAGGGGATACAATGTGCTATACCAGCCTGTAGCCATGGTGACAGTTCTAGGAATTAGGAATGACTGAAAATATGCAGCTCCCGCTTTAAGCAATTCAAAATGAATCAGGAAATCAATAGAGGACTGTACGTTAGCGAGCTAAAGAGCTTTTTCAAGTCACTCTTGTGAAAATATTCAG
The DNA here is from genome assembly GCF_949987685.1 of Ammodytes marinus. Lineage (NCBI taxonomy): Eukaryota > Metazoa > Chordata > Actinopteri > Uranoscopiformes > Ammodytidae > Ammodytes > Ammodytes marinus. Next base: position 10,451,722 of record NC_137214.1, read on the forward strand.
GATAATTACAATAATGGAGATTCACCACAAACAACGTTTTGTATTATTGAACACAACTTGCGGCTGATGATTTCTATGTACTGTAGCCAGAACTGGCAGATTGTTATTTTGGTTATTAATGTCAAATTCAAAAGTGAGATACCCATCCTTCAACCCAAATCTATCTATCTATAGCCAAACCATGAAGAAGACTTGAGAGTGGACTGAGCAGGATAATGTAGTCAAACGATGTGAAAAGAAGCAGATTGAGGATTTTCATATGCAAAAGGTGAAAGTGAAAGTGTCTGACTGAGACAGAGGAAGGGAAGAGAGAGAGAGACACAGAGAGAGAGAGAGAGAGAGCGCAAAGCAGAAAATGAAGAACAGAAGTTGAGGTTTGCCTTCCAGTCGGGCAGCTCCACCGGACTCTATCCAGTATTCGTGTATAGAGCCTCAAGATTGACAGGCAGCATCTCATCTCATTCATATCAACAGACAGACAACACTGAATATTACATGTGGCACTGGGAAGTTGAAGCAGCTTGCTACTGCACACACACACAGACACACACACACACACACACACAGACACACACACACACACACACACACACACACACACACACACACACACACACACACACACACACACACACACACACACACACGTTTGCACCTGCTTCTGAAGATAGCTGTGCAAACAAATGAATTGTTTATTGGAGTGTACTTTCCCCGCATGGTCTCTCTCAAACACACACACACACGCACACACACACACACGCACGCACACACACAAACACACACACACACACACACACACACACACACACAGACACACACACACACACACATACACGCACACACACACACAATTTGGCTCAAAACAAACATAGCTCCATCATATTACAACAGCGAAAATTCTACTGGTCTGTTACGCTATACGTAAGGATCAAGGTAACCAATGACAACATTTGTATTCACAGCCAATCCGGCTTCTCCAAACTGAGACAAATGACTTCTCTTTCTTTCTGCTTACTTCCCGCTCGCTCTCCCCTTGGCTTTCTATTTTTATAGCCTCCCTCGTTCATCAATCCTATTCCTCTTCCCTCGACACCCCTTTTTTTTCCAGCGCCAAAAAAAAACATCCCTGAAGTAACACCATGGATCCAAGCCAAACATCCCAAATGTGCTTTCTCTCTTTTCAGGTTAATGAAGGGGAAAAACTTCACTGGGGAGTCTGTTATCCCCAATATCTATCTATTTTCACACTTTTCAGGTGTCTTTCTTTTCTTTCTAGCACCTTCAGAACATAGGGCATTGTGCAATCTATATCAGCACTTTATAAGCGAAGTGCAACAACACTAGCACTTTAAATACCTTAGCACTAAAGCACTGTTAGCACTTAACACCATATTTGTTTGGTCGCCCAAATCCTGGTTTGTCGTGAGCAACATTGCATCAGCAAGATTGTATTTATATGTCTTATTTATTATACTCTTTCATTGTTATCATTATTTTTCTTATTGTATTGTTGCTTTTCTTTTTGATTGAGTGTGTTGTGATGAGTTACACTTATTTAGTTAACATCAACCTGCTTAAGGGACTAAAGACAGAAATCAGTTACTAAATCTGGCATATTTACATGTAAATGGTCATCAAGATGCACTGTTCCTGTTTCTTAACAAATAAGTCTAAAATCTATTACTGTCTTCCTTTTAATTTCTTAAATTTTTTCTGTATTTTTCAGGATATGAACATGAAAAGAAAACACATTACCAGTGACTAGTACAGGAGGAGCAGTGGAAAGAGATAAGAGTTAGTTAAGAACAGGGGGAACTAGGAAGGAATAAAAAGAAAGAGGAGCGATGGAGCTCTGAGTAACACTGATCTTTGCACATTCCCGGAGAGAGAGAGAGAGAGAGAGAGAGAGAGAGAGAGAGAGAGAGAGAGAGAGAGAGAGAGAGAGAGAGAGATAAAAGGTTTCAAGCAGCGAATAGAGAACATTGTGAGAAAACACCGACAGAGTATAATTGAAAGAAACAATGGGTGCAGAGGAGAGTCACTGTAGATGAATGACACTTTGCACTCATCAAAATGACTGCTTGTCAGGCCCCCCGCAGATGTATTTCCCTCCAAATGTCATGTGATTGTTAAGCAAACTTTTTGAAAGCAATTAAAGAATACAATGAAGGAGGCTCTTAAAGGTGAAAAGGAATGATATATAGTATGGTTTGTTTCTTTTAATCTCCTCTCAATTCATTTTCTAAATATATGACATTTCTGGTTCAATAGTATGTGCATAGAAGTCATCCAATGAAGAAAGAGGAGGATAACGGGTAGGAATAAAGCATTACTGTAATGATTATAGCTTTTACAAATTGTCGTCTTAGGCATGGAACAATATGGAAATTTCATGTCACGATTCTCCCGGGCCATAATAAATAAAATAGACTCAATTCCTATTCCTTGAACCCTTAAAGTGGCTTCAAGTGTTTGGAATGGATTAACCTTACATTCAGTTAAGAAACCAATCATGCTCTTGCATCACGAATAAGACACATCTTTTTTTGTGAAAAAAGATCAAACTATCTTTAAAACATTTCCTTTTCTGTGGGGGGGATACAGTGGCAAAGCCTTCAGCCATGGTGACAGGTTAAGGGGTTAAGAATCACTTGAAAGCAAAATAGAGTAGTAAAACATGGTCGCTTCCCCATCACTGAGGCAGTAAATGGATGAACAACTGACTGACAGACTGCCTGAAACAGTGACCGAGTCAGTAAGTGACAAGGATAAAGGGATAAAAGAAGAAGAAAATCTCAGCCAAGTGTTGAAGTTAAACACAGTGACAGGGAGGGACCTGAGGAGAATGATATCAAAGCACAGGCAAAGAGAAACCAACAAGGAAGAATCTACAAAGTCTAAAAAACCTGTGTTTTAACCTCCTGTTTTTTAACTTTTCCTAAGTCACTTTTGGCTGTCAGATCAACATTTCTTCACCATATAAGCCTTACAGGTGTGTCAAGGTCAACCTATGAAGGTCAGGCAGGAGGGAGCACCGGCTGCTGGACAACGTGTAATAAATAATAGTGTAGTGATAGCATGTCACTATGGACTTGACATGGAGTATACTGCCCCTGGATTTTTTCTTGTCTTTTTGTCTACTTGACCACACGTCTGTCAAACTAGTATACTGAGAGTGTGGGTCCTTGATTTCTCTTATCTGTGAGGTGAACTCCAGCAGCCAGTGTGCAGCCATAAGCCAGATGATGATGAATAGACTCTGCTGCTGCTGCTGGCTGCTCCTGCACTGCTTTCCTGTGGCTGCCATGCTTCCATAACCTCTCCTTGGTGTGAAAAACAAAGCCTTATCTATCTCTCTTTCTCTGCCCCTGGGGGAAAAAAGTACTCAAAAGCTGTCTCATTTCACATTTGAGTTTCCTTCTCACTCTATCCCCTCTAGCTAGCAGGTGTTGCTACCACATTTCATCTATAGAGTGAAAATAAGATAATAACTCTTAATAGCCCACCTGCTTCTGCTGCGGTCTGCGTGTGTTGTCTACACTACACCTGGAGGGAATTACACTTTAAAAAGGCCTTCAAATAATGCAGTCGATGCACTAAGAGAAAGTAAAAGGTTTCAACTCAAACCCTGCTCAAGAAAAACTATTTTAAAAGTCGGTATTTATACTTGTTGACAGAATTGAAAAAACCTTAAACTAATTACAGGGCACCACCCTTTGGAAATTGATTGCCAAATTAGAGCCAGTGTGAGTGTGTGCGCATGTTGGTGCGTGCCATAAAGAAAAGTGCATGACTCCGTGTCTGTTCAGCGTGCACAAGCATATAAACATATGTTACTAGAACACAATGGGTCAAAAAAAAATTATGTGTAGCATGTAAAATACCTTTGTCAGTTTACATGCAGGATAGTGTTGACAGTATGTAACTCCATTAACTCAGGGTGTAAATGAAGCATAACTTTAAAAAAGAAAAGGTGTGTAGCTACCAAATAACATCAGCAAGAAAGCATCACAACATTGAAGCTCAGTGAATAATGTTAGCAGTTAAGCAGTTATGTGATTATCCCTGTGCTATGCTAATGCCCTTTCTGCTCTCTAACTGGTGGCTGTATTTTTCAATTTTCTGCATTACAGGGAACCTAGGCTGATAAAGAAAGAGACGTCGGCTGTAATTGAATCCATATATTTGCATTGATGAGGTGCAAAAAAGACTTCAGAATGGAGAAACACAGATGAGGAAAAAAAACACAAAACATGCAGAAAAAGGATGCAAAATTTCACAGCACACTATAAAATATTTATATGGCAACGACGCCCTGTTTAGTAATCAAAACAGAGATCTGTTCATTCTCACTGTGAAAATGTATGAAAAGTGGAGGAAGTTATGCATAAAGAGTGGAATAGGGACCAACCCGTTTTACCGCTGAATATGTTGGAGCCATTCTTGGTTTAGCCCCGAGTTCACACACAGAATTTCTAATACACGTATTTATATTCAGTCGGCAAACTTCCTGTACAAAACTGTCCTATCTTCTTATTTTTAATACCATACTATCTGACAGAATCCCTTAGCTCCTGTCGGTATCCTGCGGTGAAATCGCGGCGGTGGCGTCGGGCCAAGTGTTAAGCCAATCATACACGGGCTCCCTTATCTGTCTGCTCCACTGGGGAAACAAGGGAAGAGCTCAGGAGGACGGAAAGATACATTTCCTTTTCTTTACTCCAAGTGCATTACTCTGTTTAATCCTTTTCTTCTCCTCCTCCTCTCTTTCTTCCACCTCAGTTCCCCCCAGTAAGCCTGCAATTTCCTCCTTCCCTCCACATGTTAGCGCGGCCCTGAACCAATCTGTGCCATAATGTGACTCCAACTCACACACCTTTACCCCAACACACTCTTCCATAGCTGCCTTCATTCTGCTCTGACTTTCTTTTTTTCTGGTTGTTGCCTCTGCTGTTGTCTGTTTGCAGAAAGTTCAAAGGCAGCCTGTGGGAAGAAGCGCTCACGTCTCACTGTGTGTGTTAATGTGTGCGTGACTTTGTGCTGATACAGAACTGTCTCTAAAGCTTTGTCAAACTAAATGCAAGTCAAATGAATGCAGAGGGAAAACATCCACACCAGGGCCCAGGGAAGCTCTCACTCTAAACTTTTTACAAAGTGTTTTAATGGTTGCTGTACATGAACAGGGAATAAATAATAGGTGGTATTTTACTTAGGTGTGAAAAATTATATATTTTTTTTATTGAGTGTGATTTTCTGGAAGTCACCCAAACTACATGTACAGTAAAAAGATGAGTTCAACCATAATTTAGACCAATACATATAGCCTCCACTTCACTGGTCCATAGACAAAGGTAGTTATATCGCTAGAGTTTACAGTGTGCTTCATGAACATAACCTAATGTTCATTGTAGATCAATGTATAGCCACAAGTATATACTTGTTTGCATTACAAATAGCTTTGCTTCAGCTTGAGAGTAGGAGAGAGGATTCTCGGCAGGGCAGTACTCAGGACAAATATTGTTCTCCTCCAGTAACATCCGCTATCTTATAAACACAACAGGGAAACAACAGCCTGCAGTTCTATCTGATCAAAGTTACCAGTCATTAAGAAGTACAGCAACTTCTCACTGACTCCATTCACACACACACACACACACACACACACACACACACACACACACACACACACACACACACACACACACACACACACACACACACACACACACACACACACACACTGCTCTACTACCCACCGCAGCCAGCCCAGAGCTAATTTCACACAGTCTCATGGGAGTTGAAAAGGCTTACTCAGGAATAGACTCAGTGAGGGAAACAAAGGGAAAAGTGAGAAAGGTGCTGATGAAGGAAAATAATGAGGAGAATGAAGTGGAAAGGCCAATGCAGGATACAGACCACAGAGATGCAGGAGAGGAGAACTGTGGTTGCGTTCCGAATCGCATACTTTCTACTATATAGTATGTAGAAAAAAGATTTAGGATGTCCCGATTCTTGTGGCCAGATTTAGGATGGTTAGGAGTACCCGGATGTCCTACTTCATGCGGCCAAGATTGTTAGTGTTGAAAAGTGCATCCTATTTGGGCGATTCTGACCCACAATCCAGTGCGCACGTGAAGTGACGTAACATCGACGAAGCCTCCATATGAAAACAAACTGGGATGCGACGGATATAAAAGCAAGAGGCAAGATCAAGGCGCAATGTTATGATGAAATAAGATAGAAAAGTATGTCCCAATAGTATGCTTACTGCATCCTAACTAGATTATTTTTATCGTCGGATGTAGTATGTAGAATAGAAAAAAGAAAGTGTATGCGATTCGGAACGCAACCAGAGTATAAAAGAGAGAGAGAGATTTAAGACGCAGTAGCAGAGAAATGCAACCACAGGTTAGCTGCAGATCAGAGACATCTTTAACTGAATCAGCACACTCTAGCCTACAGAAAGAAAACACTAGATCATCTTTGACTTCAAGATGAATAGTAGAAATATTGTTTTATCAGCACTCTTCAAGGCTCTGCTCTATCTGACAGTGCTCGCATTAAGGCCCGGTAGCTTTTCCATTAAGGAGAGGGAACCATTGAACAGAGGAACTGTTTTAGGGGCTGTTTTAGGATCAGCAGGGCATAAGAACTTTACTTGTCTTTTGTATTTATGTCTGACTTTTTTTTTTCGCAACACGGGAAGCGCCCAATGGTAGCCCTATTTACAATATGATAGACTTCTGCACATGAGATTGTTGGTGGGCAACTCTTTTTCATCATAATCAATAAACAATAAGGATTATCCCAGGCTACCTGCTCTTGTCCCTGGGTGACGGAGGACACAAAGGACGGGAGGCCGAGACCTGCTCTGTGGAAATGTGAAAACCGGCCTCTTCTACTGAGTATTCTTTTGGCCAATCTCCAGTCACTGGACTACAAGCCGAAAGGAACTCTGGAGCAGGGTAGCATTTCAACTGGACATTGAGAACTGTAACATGTAAATGGGCTCAACCTTCTGATCCCACACACCCACATCTGAGCACCAACCAGTCATGCTTAGATATGGAGAATATTTTATCAGATGGTTATCCTAAACTACACTCCTAACTTATTCTCCATTTTGCATAGGACCCTGGACCCCCTTTCAGAAAATCAGACCACATCTCAGTGTTGTGTGTTCTTCTTAATACATCCTTTTGTTGTAGGTTGCTTCGTTGGAGGGAGCAGTATTTTTAGGAATTTAATTGTAATAATTGTGCATATGATAAATAAACAAACTTGAACAGATGGTGATTGACCTTTCCCAGTCAGATCTGTTTAAAGGGATCAGTCTGTAGTGGAATTCAAGAGTGGAGCAGATACCCCTATCCTACACCTTCCTACACACAACATTTGACCAACAAAGGGATGCTAGCACACATGCACTGTAAAAAAAAAGTATTTGATTGTATCCGTCACAACCTCTGCCAGCTCTTTGTTTAGTTATTCATCTGTTCTTCAATCACCTAATTCCCATCACCTGAGCTTCCTTGCACATCTCCCCACCTGCACATCATTTCCCTCATCAGCCAATCCCCATACAGTATATACTGGCCCAAATCCATAGTTCCCCTGCCAGATTGTGTAGTGTGCATTGCTTAGCTTTGCAGCAGTTTGATTCATGTTTTGCCTGATTCCATGTCTTTGTAGTCCCCTGCCTGCCCCTGGTCTTTGTTTGCCTGAAAGCTGAGCTTTCTTGTTAAATTGACAGTGTTTGTTTCGAGCTTGTGCTTTCTAGTCTAAAACCCAGAGACATTACTTTATCAGTACCAAATCTTAGAAACTGCATTGGCACAGGGGTCACAACATTTCAAGCGATTCCCAGCCTTACCAAAGGTGGGAAAAGATATTTCTTGACCAATTATACTTTGTGGCTTTTCATTTATTGTCACTCAACCATTGCCCATGCTGCACCAGAGCAAGACAAAACCAGACACCTAAACTTCTTCAAAGGAAAGATGAGAGAGAGAACCACACACACACACAGACACACACACACACACACACACACACACACAACACACAAACAAATTGCTGTGTTTTTCCAATTCGCCTCTATCAGTCCAACCTGCCATTATCTCAACTCTCTCACCTCTCGACAAACAAACAACAACAAGTCCCTAATAAGCCCACATGGGGATCGCCCCCTTCCAACTGGGTGATCTCTACACTGATTGGCTAAAGGGTGTCCTTTCGCTCTGCAGGGGTGAAAGGATGATGTGCAACCGCCTCTGAATAATTGTACTGTATGGCTGGTTCCTTTTTACAATTGCTTCAAGGTGAGTCATGTCTGAAATGACACAGACGGGTCCAATTTAATGAGCCCTCCTGGGAAAAGTGCCCTCAGCCCACTAATGGAAGCCTTAGTTTACCCTTTAGAAGCGAGAAGAGGATTTGATTTCTGATAACATACAAACCAACTTATTTTGTTCACCAATTTGTGATGATGAATAGTGCATCAACCTTCAAACACAGAATTTGCCCTTACACACAATGTTAATTTTTCTGACTTTGACATGAACTCTCAGACAGCGAAAGGTTACTTGGGTAATCCACACATTGTTCTGCTCTTTCTGCCCTCACTCTTTAACCACAGTATCAGTCTAGTCTCTGCTATTTCAGCCGTGCTCCAGAGGTGGGGCTTTTAAACGCACCATCAGCTTGAGTCTGCCAAGCTGCTCACTGGAAAGCCTTGCATTTCCACACTCTGTAGCCCCAAAGTTCAGTGGCTCATTCACCATGTTATATCCATTTAGATCAGTCAAGTCAGCCTTAATGCTTCTTTTCAAATCCTTCTTTTCTTGCCGTGTAATTACAAGATCAGTATAATGAGACTGGAGACATGAGGCTGATGCTAAAGTTACTGAGCAGATACCGAGATTTAATGCAATCCACTCGCTTTACAACAACAGTGACTCCTCCAAGCAGCGCCGAGCCATCTGTGCTTTGTATACCGAATTTCTCTAGATTTCAATGGTGGAGAACCCTGTAAAGAACTCCCACATCCCTCACAAACTTCCACTGTAATACTGCGGATACAGTGATCCAGTCAGGGTGATGGAGGGGCTTAATAACATTTCCAAAAAACCCTTTTGTAAATGCAGATTTGTTTTAGTTGAAGCTATCAGAATCAGTACAGTGAGGTTTAGAGATCTGCTGTGAATAACCAAAAGCTCCACATCATTCAGCCAAAGGAACATGCTGTATAGGCCTGTGTCTATTGATCAAATAAGATCTACAAGGAATCCACAATGACACTTTCATCGTTTTCATGTGAAAAGTATTATGCTATTCATTTACATTACATGTCATTGAGCAGACGCTTTAATCCAAAGCGACTTACAACTGGAGCACACATTCATACACCGATAGCAGCAGCTCCCACGCAGTGTGCTGGCTAACTATCAGGAGATAATTAGGGTTCAGTGTCTTGCTCAGGGACACTTGAACATGTGGCGGGGAGACTGTGGATCGAACCACCGACCCTATAGTTGCGGGTCCACCACCCTATCCACTTCGCCACAGCCCATCCCCATTCATTCATAAAGAAAAAGAAAAGAGGACGCATTTACGCTGACAGCCATTAGTCAGTAGTCATGTTTTCCATTCACCAGTGATTTTCCTTTTCCCTTTGCGATGCTGGAGAGCCGACTGACAGCAAACAATGCAACGCATCTATTTATCTTTTAGTCTTTTCCTCCATGAATCATTTCTCCTTTCAATGAGCTACTGCATGCAGTCGCGACATTCACAAGCCAATGGAATTTTATTTGTCTGATTTTATCTATCATGCTCCTCTTTTTTCTCCACAAATGATCACTGTGATTATAGGTCTTAAACCCCTGTGCTTGCGTGTGTGTGTGTGTGTGTGTGTGTGTGTGTGTGTGTGTGTGTGTGTGTGTGTGTGTGTGTTTGTGTGTAAACACTTTTCTAGCAGGAGTGCATTTTCACATCCAATTCGCAAAGCCTCAAGTGTGAAACAAAAGGAACACTTTTAGAAGAGTTGTTTTCTGATTATCACTCTCTTTGTTTTTCTTCTCTCTTTCATCCCCAGGTGCCCTGTCTCTGTCTTCCTTAATTTCTGAATAAGTGCCTCTGCACTGAATCATAGGCATGATGGCACATGTGCAGTGTACCATTAAAACTTACAAAGGCATGAATCAAAGCGAGACTGTGCTACTTTTAAAGATGTATTCTGCCTCTTGCAAATTTCAGTCAGTCTGTTTTCTCTGCAAAGGGGGCAAAACTGTGGAACCTCTTGCCCACTAGTCTAAAACTAGAGACTAATAGCAGCACTTTTAACAGAGAACTTAAACAACGGCTCAAATCAAATCAACAGTGCTCACACAAATAATTTACAACTGGTGTATTGTTTGATCATGCTGCCTTTGTTTTACTCTACGTATCTTATATATATATTTGACTTATTATATTGCTGCTCTGTACTTCATTGTATACTGCATTTTTACTCTTTTAATTGTCAGTTTTTATCAGTATTTGATCTTGTTTTTGTTTTGACTTGTTTATTTTGTTGTTTTTAAAAGCCTCCTGTGGACAGGTGTTGTAAACTAGCATTTATGCTAATACACTGAAAACATTGCATCTGGTTCGTCCAATGTCATTGTCATGTCCATACACAAATAAAATAAAATAAAATCAATCAATCAAATGCTACATTTAAATAAAAATAAATAAAAAATCCACGCTTACTTAACTCAATACCCTCTACTATGCAACTGCATTAATTGCTCTGGTATGCAGATTAGCTTAAGGTGGCTAATGTTAGCTAATTTAAAAGAAGACCCTGCATAACTGACACCACTGAGTCAGTTTGCTGACTTTTCAAACTTGTGCTTGTACTGCTATATATCCCATAAAGTGCCCATTGTGTTCAGCAGAAGCTAAATACAGAGTGCTCGCTTTAAAGCTACAAGCACAACAAAATAAAAACGTTTTGAATGTTTCAAATACTATTATTCAAGAGAGGCCTGTTTCCACATTGACAGAGAGATGGCAGGTGTGGGCCATTGAACTTCCAGATATACATCACAGTAATAAAAAAATGTTTGTTCATGGCAGCTGAACTTGATAGATTTTCTGAGGGGAAAAGAAAAGAAAAATCAATAATCCCCTTGGTCATATCTTGCGTACTCTACTCTGACTCAAGAGACAGCAGTGATGCAGTGATGTTGCAGAAAATGTGAGAATTTGAGGTAGAATAGTGTATTCTATTTGATACAAAATATGAATTACCAGGGCGAATGTGCTGCTTTTGCAACTCTGTTTTCTTATACAGTATGTAATGTAATTGTCCTTTGATTGGATGTGTTATTATTTTAGTATTTCACTGCCCCCATACTCCCATCCGGTACATCATATAATTTTATATAATCTTTTTTTTAAATATTAAATTTTCCTAAAATGACATTCTACGCCATATTTCAACTATTAATTCCACACAAATCTAATATTCGAAAACCCCTCCACTTTGGTCTCCCACATACTGAATCCTTTCTGACTGGGACAGGTCTTGGACCAGTTTAATCTCCTCCTCCTCTCCTCCAGACGGAACATTCCAAACATAAGGAGCCTGTACAGATGAAATAGTGCAGCACTGAGATGGCCACAGTCAATGAGCAGAGAAATCACAAACACAATCATCATCACAACAGTTATGATCACCCTAATTGGCATTATAATCATAAAACTGAAGGGGATGCTAATCAAAATGCACAGTGGAGTGGAGAAGTAATAGAAATGGATGCAAAGGTATTTATCTCCATTTCCCTGCTTGAGGGTTTTTTTCCCTCCATCATTTTAAGACTCAAAAACGTGACTAGAGCGAGGGAGCCTGTTTTACATTTTGTGTGTGCCCGTGAGACTGCATGCTTGCTATTTTTGTGACATGAGAAAATGTGTTTTAATTGAGCCAGGAGAGAGACGAAGACAACGGTCGGAGAGGATGTTGGAAATTGTTCTGGCTGTAAGCTTTCATAGAAGATTTAATAAGGGAGATTTTAGAAGCTGAAACTAGGCAAATTGTTGTCATTTCTGCAGAAATTCATTAAAACAACTTTATCAATAATCATATAATTGTATGTTAATTTTTCTGACAAAATGATTATTAGACACATTTTTTAAAGCTCTAAAACAGAACCATCATATTCTCATATGTCCAAGATAATGAGAACACATGGGCAATATACAATGAAAAAGTAATCTCTGAATTTATTCTGGCTCATGTGGTGGAATGTTTGCTCAACAAAGCCAAGGTCCTACTCGAGCTGGCTGGCCTCCCACCACTCAAAGCTCCCATGTGAATCGTATCTTTTACACAACCTTTCCATCACCACTGACAACATGACAGTGAGTCCTGGTCCGGCTGCCAAACAAGCGCCTTGCTGTTATTTTACACAACAACATATGCAAGCTCTTATCATGTCTGATCTAAAGAGCAAAACCTACACTTCAACCACAGCATAAGTGAACATTGCAGCCTCTTTCTTATTTTGTCTGAACAGATTTGTAAGCCAGCCAGTCGGCATAAAGCACAATATATTCAGGGTTAGATACTGCAGTAGAACACACAACCATACATACGGCTTGACAACAGTTGTTAAAGAGCACACAGGGGCGGCTAATTTGCTTTCCAAATTGAAGATACTGAATCAAGCAATTACACAGTGTTTCAAAAGCAGTTTCAAAATGTTGGCCAAAAATTAAAGTGTGTATTTGTGCACGGTTGACAGGGAGCTCATCATTTCTCTGGGGTGCACATTCTAAAAGTGAAGATAAGCCAGTGAACTCTGTTTTATCTCCCTGGATGACAACACATTAAGCTCCATATGGCGGGAGGCTGAAGACAACATATGTACTCAAAGGAAGCATTCCTGTTTGGAGGCCTGTTTCGAATATACGAGCCCCCCAAACCCTAACATTAAAACAACAAGGCATCATATTTATATAGCAACAAAAAGCAACTTGCAACTGAAACTACACGCTGTAATATCTCAATTATATCAGGCCTTAAGTAGAATACTACATCAAGGACAATCCACGCCTATGAACAAACAGTCTGTTAAATCTTTTGCCTCTGCGTGCCTCTTACACAGTACAAGCGCTTCAGATCATCATAATGGGCCGTGTAATGTTCAGGCCTCAAGAGCAAAACAAAGAGGGCAGATAAAGGATAGTGTACTGTGTCTAAATGATAAAGACACAGTTGCGTACATAATCTCTGCCTTCCTATATTGGAGTGTGGCAAACACTGTCAGAAAGATTTCACTCTATTGCACTTTAAAGTAACTTTTTCCAGACACTTTCACAACTTTATTTCTTAACTTTAGACAAGAATTGTTACCAAGACAACCAGCACTTTATCATGGTTTTTCAACAACAATATGGGTCCCCGGTGTGACTCCCACAAAGTATGAGAAAAAACAGCCCTCTGTCTTTTTCTCCACCTTTCTGAAAACCTGTGTTCAAAAACCCCAGTCAGATTAATCTCCCTGTATGATGTCATAAGGGGAGAAGCAACGCCCCCTCAGGACCAACCTAACTTAGCACTACCTCCACCTGTGATAAGCACAACCCCAGATACCCCTGAATCTAACTGTCAGATTCAAACCGGCATTTAGATTCAGATGATTGCTCCATTTCATATGTACGACTGGGAGCTCAGTTCAAATACCAACAAGTGTTCTGTAACACTGTCAGGTTTGCCTTTAAGGCTTGTCTACAGAGGTGGTGTTTCAGCCATGTTTCAAGTCAGTTGCCTCACACTTCTATTTTACTTTATCCATGTTCAAACAAGCCGCTTGACAGATTATATTTCATTCATGCTATATGCGCTTTACTGTGGACTGATGCATTCCGCTGGTAACAACAGTGATTGCATTTTAGGCATTGAGCACTGCCAAGACATCGGGGTGACCTACACTTAATTCTGTGCCTGAATGCATCCACATAGGATGCACTGACAGAGCACTGAAGCTACCGCTGCTCCCGCTATCATGCTCCTTTCACTACACAGGCTGTGCAGACGCTGTGATCCAACAATGTTGCGGTCGCAGATTTTCATTTGTCATTTTTATAGCTTGAGTAGAGAAAGAAGAGAGGAGTCTGGTGTGCTGCTGATAGTGAAATTCCTCGCGTTGAGACTGTGACTGATTGAGAAGCAGCATTTTGGTTTAGTTTCTGTCTGCGTCTGGTTGTCAACATGAATGAACACACTCAGTGCATGGAGGGGACATAAGAATAAGACCAGCCCTGCTGCAGGGAACAAGTTGAGCAAATGTGGAAAGCTAGTTGAGCTCACAGAGATTCAGACATATACCTAACAACAAATCATTTTGATACTGTTTTGTGGTGTAACTGTAAGAAAGCAACATTAAAAGGACAAAAGAGGAGAAAATCAATATAGAAATCCACTTAATCTCTAATTGGCATTTTCTATCAGCACAGTCAAATGCATCTTTAGATGCATTTGACTGTTCTGACTGACTGCTCTGACAATCTGACTGCTAAGTTATCTCGACGTCATTGTAAATGAGGGTCACCCCTCAATTGGTCTCTCGAGCATAAATACAAGTTAAATAAATAAATAAATAAATAGATGTTTCTTCTGTAGTAAGGACAGCTGTTTGGTTGCACTAAACTGAATGATCTCTTCTTAGATCCACTTGGATGGAAGTGTTTCACTGATGTAGTGTCTGTGCCTCATTTAAAGAACACAGAAACAGTAAGGCTCACGTCAAGTGTCACAAGAGGCTAGAGATCAAGGCAAAGTTAAAAGAAATATGGCCGCCGGTGAAATTGCTCAGGATCAATGCCTGGAAGGGCTGTGTAACACTGTTATTTCAAGGTTCTTTTATTCACAGTAGGGATATTTCACCTTCATTTTGTTTTTTTTTAAATTTAGGATTGAAGCAGTACTCATTTTATTTGTGAAGGACAGCAAAGGACACTGGTAAAACACACACACACACACACACACACACACACACACACACACACACACACACACACACACAGGCTCCAGTGCAGGAGCACGATTAAATCATTTTTTCATCAGCACCTCAGGCTCCCCAGTGACACACAGTCCAATCTGGTATCATCACAGCAAGCACGCAGACATACAGATGACAGAGAGATCCTCAATGGAATATAGTCAGCTACACAGGTATAACAAATATTCCGAAGAATAATATAATGCAGAAGAGAGAGGCAGCAATGGAAGGGAAACAGCTTCAAACTGGGGCCAGATGGCAACATACTGTACTGTAGAGATCCATTTCCTTCAGGGGCAAGGACACTTGTAGCACAATACCGTTTTCATTGGATTGGATTGGTCTGTTATTTTGTGCTTGCCCAGTTTGGTCAAATCAGGACTTAAAATAAATAATTTTTCCCGGAGGGGGATGGATGTTATGCGAATGCAAATCAGGTTACAAAGGACAATTTCATTTACTTTTTGGTTGAAATTAATTTCAGCTGTCTTTCAGTTGCTTACACCATCGCTTATTGCAACCACACATACAAGTGTTGCAGGTTTAGTTGGAGTGGACACAAACACAGACCTATACAAAAAAAGGGCTGTTTCATATATGTGATATGAGCTTTGAAAATGCTCTTGTTATAATGCTGGGTATGTATTGATAGGTATATCACAAATGTATATTTGGAATTTATAAATATACATTAACATACTTAAAATTAAATATATACACATCCATCTGTTTCAGTTCATACACATTTACATATTTAAATATTCCAGTACCGTACATGCATATCATATACCATGTTCAGCCTACTCTGGGTCAGATTGATTGTGGATTCTTACAAATCATGTTCTTTCTTGAGGCGCTTTTTCCTACTGCACAGAACACGCGGGTCGAATAGCAAATGCACCTTGATAATTAATTCCCCAGCACTAGGGAATAACAAAATATATGCAAAAATATACGTGTGTGTGTGTGTGTGTGTGTGTGTGTGTGTGTGTGTGTGTGTGTGTGTGTGTGTGTGTCAGTTTCTACACAACAGACTGAGGAGCTCTTCCATGCAGATTCATAGATTTCAATTTAAAGAGATATCCAAATATATTCATAAAACTCACAACTTTATGTAATGAAAAAAGAAATACCTTGGGGAAGTCTCCTTCTTATTCAGAATTATGGCAGCAATCAGGAGTGACAGTATTGGGCATATCTAAAAGAACCTGGATATGACATGACATGTCCTTAAATCACTATAGTTAATAATACCTAAGTAATTGTACTCCCACTGGCTCCCAGATAAGAGCCTGACCTGCACTTTCCTCCTGCCTCCTTAGAAAAACTGTCTGCTGCAATTAAAGGGGAAGAAACTATGTATGTGTGTGTGTGTGTGTGTGTGTGTGTGTGTGTGGGTGTGTGTGTGTGTGTGTGTGTGTGTGTATGTTTGTGTGATGACGAAACAGGCTGGCAGGCTGGCTCCAAACACAAATCCAATACGAACTCGGCACAAAAAGTACAGATCAAAATAGCCGCTCGGTGCATGTTTCCATCGGTGTGTCTGTGCTTGTGTGAGCGTGTGTGCAGCTGTGTGTGTGTGTGTGTGTGTGTACTGTTAGTGTGTGCGCTGTTACATGGAATATATTAGCTTCAAATGTGCTGCTTCAAGACATAATCACAGAAGGAAGTTCCAGGGTGCAAAATGTTGAAGCCACGTTTTAATTAGTTTGCCATCTTATTCTGTCAACCATTGATAGTGTAGAAATGAAATCAAAAAGCATTTTATGGATCTGTGCTCCAGAAGAAACTAAGCGATTATGGGCCAAACAAAACTACTAGTAAATGATTGGGTTGCATTAGGTCATGGTCCTCCATGTTTTCTTTATATTAGATTTTTCTTTTGATTTATTTCTGTATATATGCTTTAGATTTCATAACTGTGGTTGACTACCAGCCAATAGTAAATTACTTAACATACTGCACGGATCCAATTCCCCAAGGAGGATCAATACGATTTCATAAGATATTTTCTCATCTTATACAGTCAGCAACATCTGCAGACTTAGTTTGGAGCTGTAGTCCACTTTACCGTCATATACGACAGCTAACACACACGCAAGCACCCACGCACACTCACACACACACACACACACACACACACACACACACACACACACACACACACCATACACACACACACACACACACACACACACACACACACACACACACACACACACACACACACACACACACACACACACACACATACACACAGTAGGGAGAAGTATTTGTGGGTTTTGTCGTCCTTGCCCACCAGCTGACAATCTGTTATTATACTTCAAAACCACCGAGTGCCACTGTATGAATGTCCTTTTCAGAGGCACAGAGAAAAGAAAGACCTTTGGGGAAGTGTAAGGCAAGGGATTGGGCAGATAATAGAGCAATTATATGAATAAAGAGAGCCATATATTGGAAAAGGCAGCGACCGGCACACATACAAAGGGAAAAAAAGACTCAAAAAGAGCAGGTACACAAGTGAAAGAAGATGAAGATTAGAAGATAGAGGGTTTTTCTTCCTGAAATGTGGTTTTCTGACTCCGGTGTGGTAATGATGCAGTAAAGGAGAAAGGTATAGGAGAGAGCACAGGCCAGCTCTTTCTCTTTCTACCCCTTTGCAGTTAAATGACCAAATAATTCCAACCACACGTGGCTGTTGATTGGCATTCGGTTTAAGGCTATGTTTGTTTATTTTTATTTTGGTGCAGCACGACTGACTCAATTCCAGCACTAATGACTTAGCTGGCTCTTCACAGATGATGGAGAAAACAACTGGAATTGTCCAAAATGAGAAAGCTCTCTAACAGCTAACATGTCTTCTTCACCTTCTTTTTTTCTCTCTTTTCTGCGTCTCCCCCCTTTTACTTCCATTACACTATTTTAGATTTTTCCCCCCACATCAATTTCCATTAGTGTGATTTTTATTTGTCACGCTGACCCTCTCTCTCTCTCCGCTCAATTTCCATTCACCGAATTTATACGTGAGACTGTGTTGACACAGCGTTGTGTGTGTTTGTTTGTCTCATGCGAGCGCCTGGGATTCACTTCTCACACTAATGACTTTGGCTGGTTTATTAATGGATGATAGCAGTAATGGAGCTGTCACTTTCAAAACTCATACTCTTGTGTTTGGTTGCTACGTCCTCCCTTCCCCCCCACCACCACTACTGTGTTCTACTATTCCCTTTACTAATATCTCTTCCACTCTCACTCCCACTTTAAAGTCAAGTATACAATCATATGAAAAAGTTTGGGAACCCCTCTCAGCCGGCATTATAATTGACTCTGCTTTCACAAAAAAAATATAAAAGTGGTATGTCTTTAATTTACCAGGAACAGCTAAGTACTGGGATGTTTTCCAAACAAAGATTTTTTGAAAAGCAGTATTTGGTTGTATGAAATAAAATAAAATGTGAAAAACTGGCTGTGCAAAAATGTGGGTACCCTTGTGGTTTTGTTGATTTTAATGCCTGTAACAGCATGTAAAACTGATGAATTTAAACACAAAGTTGGTTGGATTATGTTGTTAAGCCTTGAACCTCATAGAAATGTCTGTTTAATCATGAGAAAATGTATTTTAGGTGCCTAAATGCAAGTTGCACTTCTCTTTGACTCTCTGCTGAAGTGAGACAGAATGGGATCATCAAAACAGCTCCCAAAAGATCTGAAAAACAAAGATTGTTTATTGTCATGGTTTAGGGGAAGGCTACAAGAAGCTTTCCCAAAGGTTTCAATTGTCAATTTCGACTGTAGGGAACGTTGTCAGGAAATGGAAGGACACAGGCACAGTGGCAGTTAAACCCAGGCATGGCATACCAAGAAAAAAACAGGAGCGGCATAGGTGGAGGATTGTGAGAATGGTTGCACACAACCCACAGATCACCTCCAAAGACCTGCAAGAACATCTGGCTGCAGATTGTGTATCTGTACATCGTTCAACAATTCAGCGCAATTTGCACCAAAACATCTGTATGGCCGGGTGATGAGAAGGAAGCCCTTTCTGCGCCCACGCCACAGATACAGTTGCATGGAGTATGCAAAAGCTCATTTAGACAAGCCAGATTCATATTGGAAGAAAATGCTTTGG
Source organism: Ammodytes marinus (assembly GCF_949987685.1). Lineage (NCBI taxonomy): Eukaryota > Metazoa > Chordata > Actinopteri > Uranoscopiformes > Ammodytidae > Ammodytes > Ammodytes marinus. Next base: position 10,470,901 of record NC_137214.1, read on the forward strand.
ACTGATGAGACAAAAATTAAGTTATTTGGTCTTTATAAAAAGCAGATGTTTTGGTGCAAATTGCGCTGAATTGTAGAACGATGTACAGATACACAATCTGCAGCCAGATGTTCTTGCAGGTCTTTGGAGGTGATCTGTGGGTTGTGTGCAACCATTCTCACAATCCTCCACCTATGCCGCTCCTGTTTTTTTCTTGGTATGCCATGCATTGGTTTAACTGCCACTGTGCCTGTGTCCTTCCATTTCCTGACAACGTTCCCTACAGTCGAAATTGACAATTGAAACCTTTGGGAAAGCTTCTTGTAGCCTTCCCCTAAACCATGACAATAAACAATCTTTGTTTTTCAGATCTTTTGGGAGCTGTTTTGATGATCCCATTCTGTCTCACTTCAGCAGAGAGTCAAAGAGAAGAGCAACTTGCATTTAGGCACCTAAAATACATTTTCTCATGATTAAACAGACATTTCTATGAGGTTCAAGGCTTAACAACATAATCCAACCAACTTTGTGTTTAAATTCATCAGTTTTACATGCTGTTACAGGCATTAAAATCAACAAAACCACAAGGGTACCCACATTTTTGCACAGCCAGTTTTTCACATTTTATTTTATTTCATACAACCAAATACTGCTTTTCAAAAAATCTTTGTTTGGAAAACATCCCAGTACTTAGCTGTTCCTGGTAAATTAAAGACATACCACTTTTATATTTTTTTTGTGAAAGCAGAGTCAATTATAATCCCGGCTGAGAGGGGTTCCCAAACTTTTTCATATGACTGTATGATCACATCAATATTCACTTTTTTCTTGCCGACATAGCTCACACTTTTCTGTAAAATATCAGGGATGTAGGCCACATAGGGCTACTATATATAACCCTATTCATGCTAGATGTGCTGTTATTAAAGGAATATGAGCGCCATAAATAAAGCAAGTTTTTGTCTATAGACCCTCACCATCTTTATTTTTTAGTTTCCGGTTTAAAAAGCACCATTAGACTTTAGTAAATAATGTACATTAACTTTAAATAGTGACAGTAAAGGATATATGCAGAGCCAAAACAAGTGTTGACATAATGAGCGGTGAAGTTAGCTTAAGCTAAAGGCTTGATAATAATGAGGTGCATGGGTTTGTTTGTGCACCAGCCACAAGCTAATGATCTCACAAAAGCTTCTCAAGGCTTAACACAATGCTATTTACAAAAAAAAAGCTAAGTAAACAATTCACATTTATCTGAGCGTACAGCATGCTTACAGGGAAACAAAGGGTACAATATTGTCTTAAAATAAAGAAGGTACCTTTAATGGTCCCATTTATAGGTATTTACATTGAATGTATCTGGCAGACATTTTTGGCCAAAGCGACCTGTTTTCTCCTTCTTTCAACACTGATAAATTAGACGCAGCACTATTGTACACCTCATGCTGCATGTAAAATACAGTTTATTGTGCCATCACTAGCCCATTCCTTTGATAGCGAATTTCTATTACTTGGATAGCATCTATCCAGGGTATAGAGAGACACACAGAGGCTCCTCTTGATAAACACACTTTACAGTCTGCTGGCGTTTCAGATGGTGTTTTGAAAGTAAACATTTTAGCTGTTGGGAAATGGCTCTACTATACTTTACTGAAACATAAACACTAGAATAAATCAAACAGTCTATTTCCTGAGTTTATCATTTTTCCTTTTCAAAGCCCTGTGAGAACAATGAAGTTGACTGGAAGAGCTAATAGTGATTTTACGGGCCCTTAATACTGTATCATCACATTTAAATAATTTTATGTCATTTCCAATGCCACCACAGTATTTTAAAAATATTGTTATGTACTATACATATTACATTTCTGTGATTGATTTCTATACAAGGGTATTCCGCTGGGTTTATAGTCATGTGCTGAAAAAAGTTAAGTTTTCGAGTTTGTCGTTGAACACTGTCATACCACCCACTTTGGGATTGCCACACTCGACGACATTACACATTAACAGCTGTCAAACTAGAGGCCATAGGGTCTGTGTTGTCTGCAGTGAAATCAAACTGTACTGTGAGTGTACAGACTCAGGGGGGAGAGCCATGCACAGACCTACAAATCTACAGCTGCCAGATTCAAGTCTAGAGGCCAGTACTGCAGTAGCACCAGCCTGTACCTGCTCAGACACATACAAACACACTTACATGCTCAAAGTTGACTAAACATCTCGCCAGCGGTGGCTATGTTGTTGGTGTGAGTTTGTGTGTGTGTGTGTGTTACCCAGAAGAAAAAAAGCGAGTTCTGGGATGCAAGTCCCTGAAGTCACAATTACATGCCAACCAGAGAACATGCAAAGCGCCACACACACACACACACACACACACACACACACACACACACACACACACACACACACACACACACACACACACACACACAGACGCTCATTAAAATGGTAGCACTGCATTTGGGGCTTGTTTTTTTTAGACAATTCCATGATACTTTTAGACCTAAAATTGTCTGTGTATTGGAATGCATCTTCTTAAAAAAAAAAAAATAATTGTTTTAACTGTATCAGTAGCTGTGTATCTGTGTATCTGAATCTGATGGCAGTGGGGGCGGGACCTGATAAGCCTTTGGCTTCTCCTGCCACCCTTCGGACGATAACACAAAGTAATATGTATGAATATGCAAAGAGAAAATTGTGTATTGTGTGTAATTGTCCGGAAGAATAATAAATAATAAATAAAATAATAAATAATAATACTACAAACTACACAACAAGACAAGAAGCAAAAAGACAGAAATCCAGACTTACCTGATGTATCATCGGTGAAGGGAAATGGTTGGGTAAGGAAAGGAAAAGAACATAACAATACGTTAGGTTAGAAATTGACATCCTGCTGCTCTTAAGTGCTCACACACACAAACACACACACAGGGTCATGTTTTGTGCACAGGCAACTGTTGAGGGAAAGAGGTGCTAACATCTGTTTCTCCATTAAATCCCCATCTGGTGAGAGGATGTTATTTCATTGCTTTGATCTGCCTTCCACCCCCATTAAAATAATTAAATGCAAACTCTCACACACATAAACCACCAATGTTTCATGAGGTGCTGTGATGAGATGTGTGAGCTGTGTGAGTCCTGGAAGAAGTCGGGGCCAAAGTTAATAGTCATCGGACCACAACCCACCGTATTTAACCCCAATTATCAACAACACTGTTGGATACATCAGCAGCAGTCAGGGAAATGTATATTCCACACACACACACACACACACACACACACACACACACACACACACACACACACACACACACACACACACACACACACACACACCTTCACACAATGATGCTTTTTACTTTGACCTTGGCTGTAAAAGTGTTAAACTAGGCCAGCTTTAAAAACCTGAGTCAGCAATATTCGCACTCTGGGAATCCTGACCCTCTCACTCCCTTGCTGAGTGTCCTTGTTAAACCAGGAGGGGGGAGGAGGTGTTAGAAGACACACAAACATTCACACAACCACACACACACACACACACACACACACACACACACACACAAACACAGACACAAACACTCCTTCACACACAGAAAAGGTCAGTAAATCCACTGACATTTGAACTTTGAGGCAGAAATATTGATTTTTCTATAGAGTTTTCCAAGCTACCCATTCATCTATCCAAGCCCTACACATAGAGACAGTGCTGGAGGAGATTGCTGAAAGTGAAGAGAACATGAAGCGAGCTACAACAAGGTGTGTGTTTATCTTCTCCTTGTCAGTAATACAAAGCCACTGCAAACTGTCTTCTCACCATTATAGCTGCTCTCTATCACGGTGATTGAAAGAATGCACAATATTGTTCTAGAGGGCTTTGACAAACAACCCATGTTGTGACGGTTGTATATGTATATTGCAGTTACATGGAGAATATAATTGTAGGACATTATCACATGCCACTGATAAATGTTGTGTTCTTCTGGTCAATCACGGCATTCTAATGTCCTTTATTTCTCGATAATGACCGCTGTTAGGGATAATTCACGTTGCTATGGACCTACATATATTTTTTCTGATAGTACATGTACAATTCCTCTGTCTGGTGGTGTTGCTTTCAATGGAAGAAATCTGACGCTCCCATTAACCCCATGAATGGACCATAAATCTAGTTTTAGCCAATACCAAATATCAGATTAGCCGGGCAGGTGAACTTTTCTTGGTCTCAGCGTAACAGTGTTAACATTACAATTAGCCATTAGCCTTCTGCTTCTTTTAGCAAATGAAACCAATCATCATTATTCTGCTTGACTGGAGCGAGGCCATTTCAGTTTGCAGAGCCGCACCAAACCGCCCTCCCCCGGGGATCATGCAGTCATCATGGCAAAGCAATACGGTTCCTGTATCACGGGAAGTGAAACAACAAAAAACTCCCCTGGCAGAACTTCCCACTTGGCAAACGGTATACTGGGTGCACCATATGGACACACACACATGCTGCTGCACACAAATGCAAGCACACCGAATGATATAAAGTACATTCACTAGGAAGTGATCTGCAGAAAACTCTTACCCACTCTCTCTCTCTCTCTTGCTGAGAAGGTAAGAGTGGGTCGTTATTGGCTGTTTCCATCTAAATGTCAGAGCTCTCACCATGAAATGTTGCAGTAATAAAAGTAAAAAGACGTACAAGGAAGGGGTCAGGAACATTTTCATTTAAGCGTATGCGTGTGTGGTGTGTGTGTGTGTGTGTGTGTGTGTGTGTGTGTGTGTGTGTGTGTGTGTGTGTGTGTGTGTGTGTGTGTGTGTGTGTGTGTGTGTGTGTGTGTGGATTCAGTGGATTCATATCACCTAGAAGGAAAGTACTTTGCAGCTTTGTTGGTTACTTACAATGTAATGAACTGAAGATTATTAAACAGGCCATTTAAAGTATATGAAATGCCAGCACAATTATATTGTATTTTACATTTGCTAATGCAACCGTGTGTGTGTGTGTGTGTGTGTGTGTGTGTGTGTGTGTGTGTGTGTGTGTGTCCTCTCCCAATACCCATATGTAATAGTTAAAAGATATATTGGCCAAAGCTTTGCTTTTTACCTAATCACAAAACATAAAAAAGGACAGTTGACGAGGATCCCCCAAGTTTCACCGTTTACCAATTAACTATCATGGTTGACAGTAACATTAAATATAGGATAACAGCTCATTTTAAACGGTGAACTTTACTGGAAATTAAATGATAATGCACAAAGAATGAAAATCTATAACACAATTATAGACTTATAGTAGAGAGAGATGTTTTCAGAGCCTTTAATAGCCAGTATGGACAAGAGGGATGATTACAGGAACAGATAACTCTTTGAACCATAAAACAATAGATTTGGAAAACTTGAAAACAGCAATAAGCAAATAAGAAATAAGAAAAAACTGTCTGACAAAAATCTGCCTACGTTTTAGTCAGGTCTACTGCAGTTCAAATGAAACAATTTGTCTGGATGAATACTAAAGTAGGACCGGTTAAATGGCACCATCCAAAGTGAAGTGGTGTGTCTGGCAGTATTGGCAGGCATGGACTGGTTCTATCTGTCAGTTCCAGATAAAAGAGGCCACACAGTATGATCAGCAGCCTCCCAGCTCACCTTATTATCCCACTCCAAATCCATGGGAAAGTCAGTGGTAATGTGCTGAAGGCTGGTGCTATCAAGGTTAAGAGAAGTGTACGCACACACACACACACACACACACACACACACACACACACACACACACACACACACACACACACACACACACACACACACACACACACACACACACACACACACACACACACACACACACACACACACACACAGACACACACATACACACACACACACACACACACACACACACACACACACACAGACACAGACACGCACGCATGCAGGCACACAAACCAAAGGCCTGCTGGGAGAAGAGGGGGGGTTAAAGGGACGGGCCTGACTCAGCTGAATAAAACTGAAGCTGTCAAACAATTCCTGCATCAACCTCCAACATGCATATGCATCAAGGTGTTCATTATTTCACTCTGTCTCTCTCTCTCTTTCTCCCATCAGGTGAAGTGTGCCACTCACATAATCAATCTTCCCTTTCTTCTCCCTGAAAACATGACTTGTCATTTGGCTTCACTATCCTTCCAATGCAAAAGGCTGGACCATTTGGACTGCCATTGTAAACATATGGGAGATTATCTCTTGCTGGTGAACTCATGCATGCCCATAGGGCTGAGGGATCAGGTGAATTATGTCTGTATGTGTAAAATTATTTAATGTATGGACATTTAAACAAAAGAGAAATAAGCCAACAACCAATATTCATTGTTCTACATGTCAGAGTTTGTCCTTCTTCTGTATCATCACCCCCTCTGTGCCAGGACTGATCTCAGTTGGATATTTTCCTGCTGAAGTATTACCTATGAATATCATTTGAATATATGTTCCGTTCATTCATTTTTGTTTTGGAAGGCAGCACATGAAGAATGAGTTGGCAAGAGTCTTTTGGGGAATTAATGAATACTGTATGGAAGTACACAATAAAAAAAATGTTACCCTTAAGAATCCTATTTTTTTTTTGTATTTTCATCACTTGTTTTTTTTGTCTGCAGTACACACCAGAGTGTGCATGTTCATAAGTGCACATTTGTGCAAGACAAGGCATCATTTATAGTCTGTCTATTGAAATGACACGTTGGCACCTTCCATGCACCTTGGTAGCATAGTGATCCACGCCACGGTGACCCATTTAAAACTCAAGCACATATATAGTGTATTGGAGGACACTGTGCGTTATCAATTTGCTCCACATTGGCTTGGCTTCTAACTAACATATTTATAGATCAAGCACAAGCCCTGTTCAATTACCTTCCTTTGAGTCTTCAAGATTTATCATATCATTTCTCAGTGTATTTACATAAAAGATAATCTGGTTTTGCATCAATGATTCTACAAAACCCTGGTAATGGTAGACAGGGAATGGAGAGTGTTAAATCCGTAAATCAACATCCCAGTCAGAATCCTTCCAATCTCATCAGAAGGAAACACTCAGATGCTCCTGTAGCTCCAGGGTATTTGTGATATTTCTGTTTGATTCAAGGCAACATCAATATTGACTGTGCAAACATCCACACAAATCCTTGTAGGAGTTATCTGCAAATAGTTAAATTGTATGTCAACATATTTCCATATAATTCATGTAATCCTTTATTTGACAATGACGTTTTCATTAATGTTTCATTTGAGTTCATGTGTATGTGTGTGTGTGTGTCTGGTGCATGTTATTTAGCTGGATAATGACTCTGAATAAAACACACCTTGAGGTTTGCCAAATCCTCCAACGCCTGTGTATGTTTGCTTTGCAGATTGTGTTATTTTAACATTGGAGGCCAAATGTAGAGTCAAGAGATGCAGTAAAGCTCAGTATTAGTGGTGGATTTGAAGTAGCTGATGTTGGTTGCTTACTGTTTATAAGTATTCACACAACAAAAAGCTGTTTGAGGTCCATGTAATAACTTTGCACATTCATTTAACTATTAATTTATGGTATACTGTCTCCTTTAAATAAAAAGAATGACAATGTGACACATCACAACATTTTTCATCACTACATTTTTCATCTAGCCACGCAGTCCTATAGCTACATTGAAAATACAGAATACTATTATACATTTTATAATCACCAATGACTTTCAAATGGGAGGTTCTCCTTCAAAACAGTATCTATGTCTAAATCTAAAAAAGTATTAACAGGATACAAGGGATTAAAAACACCATCTGGCCTAAATCTGGTTACTCATGTCTCTCTGGCTTTGAAAGTCAGCCTGAAACAGGACGTCCAGCCAGCTGTTCCTCTTACAACACTGTGGCACCTCACTGAAGAGTGGTTGTGTATGGCCACTGACGAAATTAGTGTCAAGTCGGCAGTAACGGCCTTAAAGTTACCTCAATAACTCCACCGTCAACCTGACAAGCAGCAATCCATCTACCTGAGGGGTTGATGCTCCCCAGAGGATGAATACAACTGTTTGGTTATAAGTAAAATGTCTTGACAACTATTGGCATTGACATTTTGATAAGTCCCCCTCAGGGTCATTACTTATCACTATGTTGGTCCTTTAAGTTGTCTTCCAGCACCATCATGAGATAAACATTGCAATTTGTCCAATAACAAATACTAGCTAAACTAATGAAATTCCCATCAGTCACAACTATGGTTCATGTGTAGTGCTAATGAACAAATATTGATATGGTAACTAGGATACTAAAATGTGTAAGCATAAAAAAATAGACATATTTCAATTAAGTTCACCCTTCTTCTACTCCTTCGGATGGGAACAATAACCTTCTGTGTGTTTGTTGTTGTGTAAATACAACATACCGTATTGTACTATCAAGCATGATCGTACGTAACTTTTAATTCAAGACTCCAGCTGTCCGGGGTGCTGGCCGCAAAACCAAAGCGGGGCTGTAACACAACATGTGTATGTTTAAAATATGTACTGTATTTGTGTGGAATCCAGGGGTCAGTCTTGTTATTTTCAGACTCAAAAAATGGGGAAATAGAGAGATAAAAAAAATGGCATGTGGCAGCCAGAATAGAACCAAGGTTACTGTATTAACATGATATGAATCTTGGACCATAAGGACGAGAGTAACCTGATAAAAAGAGCATTCCACAGAAAACCGGGAAAGAGAAGAGGCGGTCTCCTAGCACAGAAGCTTCAGTTTCACTTAGCTTCCAGTAAGTCTTAGGAGAAACATACACTTTCCAACTACATTACCCAGGGGGCTAGTTTAACTGCCCACACACAATACAGAGAGTCCATGACTCTTCATGCAATATTCATCCAAACCCTTGAGGATCTGCTGTAAGTTGCCATTACCTACACAATTCCCAAGAGTGTATCTGTCATAAACAAGAGTGCAGCAGGGAGTTACTAAGCTGCAAATAACTACAAAATGATGCAGAAAGGAATATGAAAAAGGCCCTAAAAGCTACAGGGAACCGATCTGCCATGTTAGTGTCATTCTCTCCCTCTCCTCCTCTGTCTCCCGCCTCTCTCTGTCCCAGGAGCATCACATGAGCTGTGGGTTTAGCAGAAACCTCCTGAATTATTGAAGCAGACAAGACATCTCTCAAACCCACACACCCACACTCCAACACACAAACAGTAACTGCATCCCTGCCCTCGGGGTGGAAAGATGAGATAATGACCAATTCAATCTGACATGGTTTTAGAGACCATAAACACCAGAATGAGAGAAAGAGAGGGAGGGAGAGGAGAGGTGCTGACACTGATCGAAAGTGGGACTGGGGAGGTGTGAAAAAACTGAAACAGACAATCTCTGATTTATTTCACACTGGGACACTCAGGGTGTGGAGGGCTACTATCAGATGTGATCCGAGCAAGACAGCCCGCTTGTAAATAAAATCTGCTGTGTCATTAAACTGACTCTGAAACAGAAAACACAGCCAAACAAAATATTTAAAAATTTAAATTGTATTTTGAACACTATTGTATCATCTGCATAAGCTATCACAATGGGCAAAGAAATGATTGCGTCCATCACAATATAACAATGACTGTGTTTAGAGACAGACACATACATCAAGCTGCTTTATAAATCTCGAGATACCACACCCATAAGGTGAATAAAGAATCAAATGGTCCCCAGTTTGGCAGCCACGCATTGCAAGATACAAAAGATGATGTTAATGCCGGCTTGTCGCTTGGACAGTCCACCGTGTCAACCACTTTTGGATTCGATGGCTTTGAAATTTGCTGCACATATTCAAGGTCCCTAAATGATAGATTCTGATGTTATTGATCATACCCTGACTTTTCGTGCAGTGCTACTAAATATCAATATTGTTGTTTTTTAATTGAAATATCTTCAAAACTATTGGATGGGCTGCCATGCAAATCTGATATAGAAATGATTGGTTCCCAGTAAATAACTCTGATCCCCTGACCTTTCAATAATTGCCGACATCAGGTCCAAAGTGTTAATTAGCAAATGTTAGTATGCTAGTGTGCTATACTAAGAACATGAACACGTGGTGAACAGTAAACCTGCTAATGATCAGCATGATGGCATTGTCATTGCAAGCATGCTGATTAGCATATAGCTAAAAGCACTGAGCAACCACAGAAGGAGACACCAAATGATTGAGTTAAACTTAGAAAATAAAATAATCAATAATATTTGCATACTCACGTCACTTTTATGTGCTTATAAGTCCAGGCACCACTAGATAAATTCTCCCTTTTTGAAATCAAAAATCTTATATAAGGGCATCCTAATAACAGAATTGTGTATGAATTGCTCTATAAAAATCTGCATTTTGATTCCCAGATTATAATAAAGTGTCATCTTCCAAAACAAAAGGCTCAATGGAAGATGAGCATTCAATCAAAAAACAGATAGCAGGCATGAACCCAAGACACAACAATACTCACACTGAGCCAACCTATACGTCCTATTTGGCAGAGAAACACGAGGATGAATAAAAATGTCTATAGCTCATCTCTGCTCATCAGCTTATAAAAGAGACTGCAAAACAGACACATCAAACACTGGCATGTGGAGAGATGTAGAGGGGGCTAAACCCAGGGGAAGGAACATCTGATCATACACTTCAAAACAGGCACACAGCAGGGGGTGACAGCTTCATTAATGGCAAGAGCTACAGAAGCACTCACGCAAACACCTACAAAACTATCATGACTTATATACGACTATGTTTTTACTTTGGCATGCGGACATGATGATCAAAACAAGCTGTGCATGTTTTATGCATGAATCTATATGCAATTTTGTCCATAGGCAGGTTCTGCCATACAACACACAAGTTACATGTTGACAGAATGCTGGCTGCCATATGGACAATATGGATCACTACTGCATACGGGGACATGGCATATAAACACCGAAAATGTCAAATTAATCTGTTTTAATGCTGGAACGATTTGAAGTCAAATAATGATGAGGTGAAAAATCTATTAGGCAGTCAACAGAAAATGAGTCAAAATAATTTTGGTTAATTTTTAATTGAATTGCTGACATTGACTCTCCACATTATCCGAAGTGAGGATATGCAGCTATTTTCAGTTTCCCATCATTATAAACTGATTATCTTTGGGTTGTTGGGACAAAACAAGAAATGTGTACTGAGAGAGAATGTGAAATGTTTGCCAAAGATTATAGATCCACTTCATTAAAAAAAAGAGATTATCATCAGTGGCAGCCCTATAACGGTACTGTGCTTTGAAATGAATCACTTCAAAAATATATCTACAGATGAACCGAGAATACTGTAGGTATGAGTTAACTGAGCGATATGGATAAAATAATTATGTGTGAGTGAAACTGTTACTCTCTTAGCTTTATATGAAACATGTGAACCCTTAACTTTTTATATAGCGCCCTCCTTGGGTCAAATTTCCATTTGAAAGTTATTACAATTCATCCTGAGCTAGACATGAAAGTCTATGTAAAATGTATTGGAAATCCATCCAACAGCTGTCAGGACAGTTTACTACAAAGAACACCAAAAGGTGTGAAGCTTTGATGCTAGAGGGGAAGTAAGAAAAGGTCAACAATTACATTAGTGTGAATGGTAACGTGGGAAAGGAAAACAGGTCTCCCTTGCAAAAGAGTCTTCGGTCTCAATGGGATATACCTGTATAAATAAAGGTTAAAAAAAAAAAAAAATTAGGAATCATCCTCTTGGTAGCTACCATAGTATAAAATGCATGGCAAAGTCTCTTGTAGATACATAAAGGATTGTATAGACACATGTTTTAAAATGTCATGATATCTGCCTATAAATGTAGGTTAGCAGAGGGAATATGCCAACAGCTAAATATCAATATCAGTTTGTCGTGTTCGGTATAAGTGAACAAATACAATCCCTCTAAAGAAAATAGAAACATGATGTAATATAGTGTACAGATAACAATGAAAAGAATTCAGCTTCTGTTGCTCAAAGTAAGAGATCCAATTACACAGCTGAGTCAGTCAGATTTTTTCGAATGGTCGGAGGGTGGTCTTGGAAAGTCCCAAGACAGAAGCAGCAAATCAGACAGCATCTCTTCAACAGAGCCAACAGCTTAGCGGGAGAGCTTCATATACCAGCGCCCACAAATCCCCACAGGAAGAGAAGGGAAGTTTGGAGATTTGTTTGGCCGCTCTTGACAAAGCTGACTGAAACAAACACACACGCTGTATTGATGATGGATTCTATATTTCTCCTATCCCATTCCGTCTGTCCATCTGTCTACCCACAATTGTTGATGGGCTTCACATTAAAGCTCCTCCCCTTTCTCTCTTCTCCTACCATCTCCCTTTTTTCCATTTTCTCTTTCTTAATCGTCAGCCAAAATACACTGGCAATTCTCTAGCTTTGCTGCTTTGTGTAACTCTCTCTGTTCTACACACAAACACGCACACACAAACAATCTATTTATCCTTGTCATTGGGGACAGTGACCTATGTCTGGCTGGTGACAGAAATTGTCCTCCAATGTGATTGCATGTGTGTTTGTGTGTGTGTGTTTGTGTGATTGCATGTGTCTGTGTGGGTCTTCCTGCCTATTCACGCTTTCATTGATTATACCAAGGTTCCAATCAGAGTTACCAGCCACTGTAAATTCACTGATCGATTTCTCTGGGCGCCTCAGGGTGGATGAAAAGCTGTGTGTGTGTGTGTGTGTGTGTGTGTGTGTGTGTATGTGTGTGTGTGTGTGTGTGTGTGTGTGTGTGTGTGTGTGTGTGTGTGTGTGTGTGTGTGTGTGTGTGTGTGTGTGTGTGCGTTCCTGCATGCTTGTCTGTGTAGCATCCATACACATAGAAAAAATAGATATGGGGTTACGTGACATTTTCCCACCAATTATATGAGGTCCTACTCACTGACACGGAAAAATATTCAGTGCCGGGATTAAAATGGGCATTTTCTCATTTGAAATCAATCGCTCAGAGTGAAAAATGTGCAAGCGAGAGAGCACGTGAATAAAGAAATGGGATGAAAGGAGCTGATAGAGGAGGTTTTATTTTGAAGGGCACTGTTTCATCTGGAATAAGCCAAGTATAAAACGAGAGAGGGGAAGAGCCAGGAGATAGTGGAGTTGATTGACGGTGGGAAGGTATGGAGGGAATCTTAAGAGGAGAGAAAGAGAGAGAGAAATGGGCAGAGCAGGGGACAGATAAGAAAGAATGACAGGTGTTCCGCTAAGTCTTTCTTCAATTGACCGAAATACTGTATGTCCGCCTGTGGAGAGTTCACTCAGAGGGGTTATGTGTGAGTGTGTGTATGTGTGGGAGAAGGTGAAGGTTACTGCAAGGTTCATCTTGTTTAAGCTGACTCTCTAAACCCACACCCCGCCCCTCTCCATCAGCTGTACAACCAGCCAATCAGAACACACACACACACACACACACACACACACACACACACACACACACACACACACAGATATAACAGATGACTGTCAGATAATTTTGGATGCAGTGGGAAGCTCCCAGGTGTAAGAATGTGCTGACAGGGAGGCAGAGTGGACCTGAAAAAGAACCTGCAAGCTCAACAAAATCCCTCTCCACCATATATTGCAAAAGGGGGGATCATGTAACACAAGCCGCCACACTGACCAGCTTTATAATGCAAATAATGATGTCACTGCAGTTGTTTCCATTGCAGAGGAACACATCTTCACTATAAAAAAGAAGAAAATTGCTGTACAACACAAACACACACACACACACACACACACACACACACACACACACACAAGTAAACACGGCCCGCTTGTTTTTGATAAAGAGAGACAGCGGTGGTCTGTGACTGGCAGTCCCACAGAGACTGTTGTCTTGGCAAAGAGAATACTAATGACAAAGATGACAACATTTAATTCTCACCATGAGCTGAGTCGAGACAGGCCCCACGCGCTAACACACAGTGTTACAATGTAAGCACAACAATCACACACACAGGCGGTTTGCAACTCGCCCAGATTTTCAACACGGTGCAAGAGCTAATGAGTAGATAGTGTGGAGACAGCATGCATTTACACAGGGATATGAGGAAATGTGCAGCCCCCACATCCAATGTCCTTCACAAATAAGGTTTGCTTTGCATTTGTGTAAAGCTGACAGCGTGCAGGCAATGTGGATGACAGGATTCCAGAAGGCAATGGGAGGAAATGGCTCAGGGATTAGAAAAGCCTCTTTTTAGGAGACACAAACAACAACAGGCTCTGAACTGGAAACAACTTGTTCTACTCTGGAGGATAAACGTTGGGCTGCCTGACTGGCATGGATGGCTCTTTAGTCAGCATTTGCAGACTGAGATTTTTGACAAGAGACACAGGAAGAGAGAAGAGGAGAGACAACTACATGAATGGAGACAAAATGATACAAGACAAGGGTATTGTTTGAAATATATAGATAGTATCACCAACATGATACCAAGTTCAGTACACTACTGATACTAGTAAACCATACCATTTTCAATACAATTCTACAAAACCTTGTTTGGAAAAATAAATATTGAAACCATGAATCTATCCAGGCATTGAATGTTAACTTCGATAGCTTTTCGGAACAGTAGACCAGTGTTGTAGTACTCCAGATAGATCTAGGTCATGAGACTCGGTCCCGTCTTGGAATCTGCCACGTTTTAACTCTGACCTGCTGCCTCCATCTAAGAAGAATATTGAAAACTTCCTGATTTTCAAAAGCAACCGATAACTTGACTCATTTCCAACTTGAAATTGTTGTTAGTGTAAATAGCTCTCACAATACACTCTGGTCTTGGTTATGACTTGGTCTATGTTTAGGTTGGCTTGACTACAACACTACAGCATACACATTTTGGTTCAACACCCAACACCAGACGAGACAGTATGCCATAAGTCTGCTGTGTGGATCAGCGTCTACATGACTGGATGGGATCCCAGATATTTTATTAGACTCATGACTCATCTCCAGCAGTGCAGATGATCAATTCTCTACACACAGTGTCAGCATAGATCAAACGTGTGCACATGTACACACTGACTCTCCGACACTAATGCATACTGTACCTTTAACCCAATACAAGCTGCCCAATCATTTTCCTTGCTCAACATAAATCCCCCCAATACTCGTCTCACTCAGGCCACAATAGCAGACCTGGCTTTAACAGAGCCAGCTCAGCAACCCACAGACCATAATACAGAATGCATTAGCTGACAGACTTCACTATTGTATAAAAAAGCAATTACGCCAAGAGCATTTCAAACTCTTGTTGTGCCGTGTTAGATAATGTATTATAATGGGTCACCAATCTTATGACTTTGCCTTTCGATAAACTCCAAACTACAATGTTAAACATACTTTTGTAAATTATGATAAAGTATTTCCTCTGTTCACATAAAATTGAGGTCGGCCATCTTTTGACACATAAGATGAATGAGGTGAGGTAATTAGGGACATCATTTAAAAAATAGTGAAGGATTAAATTGTGGGACATAGTAAATACAGTGTTAAGAAATGACAGCAGAATACATAATTATCCTCAGTATTTCCATGAAAATAACGTTAAGTTTGAATGCATGAACACTGCGGTAAATAAACTAAATGAATTTTTTGTTAATATTGGACCTAATTTAGCAAAAGGGATCTGTGGGAAGAGTGTAGGGGAGTCTGGCGAAAATGAAGCGTCTCTTCAACACTCCATGTTTTTGAAGCCAGTCGAGGCCAACGAGATAAGGGAGATATTGCTCGGAATGAAAACAAAGACCTCTAGAGACGCGCTTGGGTTTCACATGAAAGTAATCAAATCAGTGCAAGAAAGTATTATTAAACCCCTAGCACACCTCTTTAACCTATCTTTTCAAACAGGAATTTTTCCTTCTAACATGAAAGTAGCTAAGGTTATACCATTACATAAGAATGGTGATGAACATTCATTTACTAATTATAGACCAGTCTCACTTTTAACACAATTTTCTAAAATTCTGGAAAAGTTATTCAGCAATAGACTTGATGAATTCATTACTAAACATCAACTTCTGTATGACAGTCAATTTGGCTTTAGAAAGAATCATTCCACCGCACTGGCCTTGGCTGAATCGGTAGAAATTATTAGTAATGCTATTGATCACAAATTGTACTCTATAGGAATTTTCTTAGACCTCAAAAAAGCATTCGACACTATTAATCATGACATCCTTCTTAATAAACTGGAGAAATATGGCATTCGAGGTTTGGCACATGACTGGGTCAGAAGTTATTTACATGACAGGAAACAATTTGTGAAATTAGGGGAGTTCACATCGACATGCTTAGATATTGTTTGTGGGGTCCCTCAGGGGTCAATCTTGGGGCCGAAATTATTCCTGCTTTATATAAATGACATATATAAAGTGTCGAAAGTCTTAAGGTTGATTTTATTTGCGGACGACACAAACATCTTCTATTCGGGGAAAGATCTGAATAATATGGTTGAGATCGTAAACAGTGAATTGACTAAGTTACATGGGTGGTTAAACCGAAATAAGTTATCACTAAATTTAGAAAAAACTAAATTCATGATGTTTGGCAGGAGAGCATCAGATGTCGCTGTAAAAATCAAGGTAAATGGGATTGAAATTCAAAGGGTCAAGCAACACAAAGTCCTAGGGGTAATAATTGACGATAAATTAAGCTGGAAACCACAAGTTAGCCATCTCAGGGGCAAAATAGCCAGGAGTATTTCTATACTTTGGAAAGCACAACATTGTTTCAATCAAAAGGCCTTGCTTGTATTATACTGGAGTTTAGTTTCCCCACATCTGCATTACTGTGCTGAAATATGGGGAAACACTTACAAAGGTACATTGCACCCGTTGGAGATTCTTCAAAAGAAAGCAATACGAATTATTTACCAAGCCAATTACAGGGCACACACTAATAACTTTTTTATTGAAGGTAGAATTCTCAAATTACGTGATGTGGTAAATTACCACACAGTACAAATTATTTACAAGGCTTCAAAGAAAAGCCTTCCTAACAGTTTACAAGCAATGTTTGAAGACAGAGAAGTTTCGCATGATTTAAGAAGAAAAGGTAAATTCACTGAGAAAAATATACGGACCACACTTAAATCCTTTTCGATATCTGTAAATGGTATTAAGCTGTGGAATGGACTTGATGAAGTTGTCACAGGGAGTTGCAGTTTGCGCAATTTCAAAGCAAATTATGTTTCAAAAATTATTGAAAATTACAGACTAATAACCTGAGCACAATGTCAATGTCACTTTCATTACAATGTTGTAACAAATAATACAGGCCAGCAGACAGACTTGTTTTGGAATACTTTTGCAGAAGTGTTTAGACTACCAGTTTAGTAATGGAACAGGCCAAATACAAGGCCACTTCACACTTTATACACTTGGCATTGTCACAGAAAAACTGAACTGTGCTGAACTGATTTTAAAAGCTGAAGCAATTAGATTAAAATTGACTGTGTATTGGACTGCAGATTCTTAAAAAAAAAGTATGTGTATGTATATATATATGTATATATGTATATATATATGTGTGTGTATATATGTATGTATGTGTGTATGTATGTATATATATATATATATACATATATAGCTATATATATATAAAAAATAATGTTTTTTGTTTGTTTTATTTTTATTTTGTAACAGTAATCTGTGTATCTGAATCCGAATTTGATGAAAATGGGGGCGGGACCTGATAAGCCTTTGGCTTCTTCCGTCTCCCTTCGGACAACACAAAGTATGATGTATGAATATTTGCAAGAGAAAATTGTGTATTGTGTGGAATTGTCCGAAAGAATACTAAATAAATAAATAAATAAAAAAATTATAGCTATCAGCTAAAACTTTTGCTAGTACTGAAAGAACACTTCAGGAAAGCATAATCACTCAACCTAGAGATATACTAACTGTAAATCTGCCTAAGGGGGGCCCAAGAGCACAACTGTCTGCTGCCCTAGGGTCAAATGCATTAGCAGCAGTGTACAGACAAAGAGACAGTGTGGAAATCACTGTAGTCACACATTAATGCATCAGAGGTTTAACCCTGCATGCTGGAGATACCAGATTTGGATTGGGATTTGAGATCTTCTGTTTTACTGCTGCTGCGTCAGACATTATTCCAGCTGGACCGCTCATATTCACTTCTGTCCTGACCGACCAGAATACTTTGATCTAGCCAACAACACGAGGCAGTGGGAGGCTTACAACAAAGTTGACTCTGGATGAAAACAGAGACACTGTAGGACACGGTGCCGCATACAAATGTGTGTCTATTCTCCCTACAGCAATAATTAATATGCATAAAAGCTTGTGAAAAATAAAGATGTGAGTGTGACTTATGGAAACTGGAAATGCTGTTGGCATTAATTATGGAAGCAAGTGAGACAAAGGTGGTGGTTAAGGTAATTTAAAAATTAAGAAACAAACACATTTTTCAGAGCCATTTAGACATCTTCGAACAAGCTAAACAAGCTCCAAGCCATCCGTACAGCACACTGGAAACAAAAGCACTGCATAAGAAAAATAGGAAATAAGACACTTTTCCACAAGACAACTCTACTAAGAATGTTTTAGACCAAAATCAAGACAGTTACACAATGTGAGAATAAGACTAGCTCAGCCATCAACACGTTCACAAACATTTACTCCCCAAATGTTTGGTTTGGTTTCTATCAATCATCAACAATAGATATTGAGGTTTGCATCAAGTAAAAAAGCAAGTAACAAAATATTGATGTTGTTGATTGAACACAAAATGTTTTTAGACCGACAAAACGTGATGGTAACGAGGAACATTTTTCCTTCCTCAATAGTAGCGGCTTAGAATAAAACTGTCTGTGTCTGCTCCTCCTCCATCACATTACAGTCCTGTTATCAGGGAAAACGCCTCGGTTCCAAAAGAATAAATCAAATCCCATTTTCCCTTATGTTTTCAAGATAACCCGACTGAACTTTGACTGTTTAACCATTGCACCAGCTCTGACAAATGGACCTCCATGCATTATGCAGGAGGGAGCAAGTGGCTCATGCAGAGTGAAACGTGGCAGGCAGCAGGGGAGAGGGATAGGGGGAGTCTTGGGGAGGGCAGGTGGAGAGAGAGAGAGAGAGAGAGGGGAAGAGGGGGGTGAAGAGAGGGTCATGCTTGAGGAAGCACAGGGTCATTCTCCGCAAGGAAGAAAACGAGCGGAAGAGGAGAAAAGGCGTGAAAGAAAAATGTGCAGTTCATGACTCAATGAGAAGTGAATGGAGGAGGGGGGATGAGGAGGACTGAGTGACAGCAGCCACACGTGAAGGACGAAGCTACTGTGCTTCACGTGTTCAGAGTGTATCGGACAATAAAGGAATTTAACTCAGTTTTAATGTAAATGGAGATGAATTTCAACTTTTTTTAATCACATTTCTTTCCACAAATCTGGACATTAAAGAGACAGCTCTTGACAATCTAAGTCATGAAAACTATGACCATGTTTTCGTCGTTCATTCTGATTGAAGGTCCATGTTCTGGTTAAGGTAGTATTCGAAATACAGTGTTTCCATGCGCAGCAGCTACGGGAATATTCCCATTTGTCAATCAGCATATTTTGAATACACCAGAGGTGTACACTAGTGTTAGAAGCATTATGGCGTCCGACATACTTTTCCGTCAATAATTCCTGTCCCTCTAGGAAAATTATTATAATGATGTCATTTTCGTTGTCCTGCATTGTTTTGCATTGTTTTGACACCTTTTAAAAGGAGGTTCACGCCATGGTTTACACCACTTTAGTAGTTAGTTTAACAGCCATAAATCCGGGCATGCGTCGCAAACTGCTGCAAATGCCAAAAAATGCAGCGAAATCTCCAGTGGGAATATTTAGTTCGATTAAGGTGTATACTGTAGACATGCGGCCATAATGCGACTGAAATCTTATTATGCTCCAGCTGTCATAATGCGATTATGGCTTACTCCGACTCTGACCTTAGTCTGATTAAGGTTAATAGAAACTGCTGTTTACATTGCAATGTCTTATCTGAAATGTGATCTTAAACGGGTTAATATTAGAGAATCGCTGTGCTTGTAAACGTGGTCACTGTTGCTATATGACTGTGTATTTATAAAGTTGTTGTGTTTTTTTTAGCACATCATGATTGCATCAGTAGAGTGCCTAAGGATCAGGGTTTCCACAATCATCGGATTGAGATGGTTGCAAGAATGGTTGCTTTGTAGTTTGAAATTGATTGAAACAGAACCACGTTTCCCTAATCTAAGGTCTCGCTGTCTGTTACATGAAAGGCTTTGGGACCAGAGAGAGAGAGAGGGAGAGGGATGAGAAATGACTAAAGAAAGAATGGAGGAGGAAACGAGACATAGTGGACACAAAAGACAAGCAATGTTGCGGGACAGAAATTACGACCAGCAGGTTCCCCTTCACGATAGGTCATACATTACAGGTGCACACCTAGCCGCACCCACAAACACACACACACACACACACACACACACACACACACACACACACACACACCCACACGCACACACACACACACACACACACACACAAACACAACAGCGTCTCCTCCCCCCCTCTTTCGGCTTCTGTCCTCCACCCTCCACTGACAGCCTCCTGTTAATGAGTTTCTTTTGCACAGGAGACCACAGCCAGAAGTAAACAGCAAACACTATGAGGCACACACACACACACACACACACACACACACACACACACACACACACACACACACACACACACACACACACACACACACACACACACACACACACACTCACACAGTAGGTAGTAGATCCCTGGCTGAGTGTATGCAGACATGACTAATACTGCCTCTCACATCACCGCTCCAGCACTGTCTCCTGAAATCTCTGGAGAATGTGTTAGCAAGGCTGCAAGGAACATCCTAATGTTAAAGAGAACGCTATCAAAATGGGAAGCAAGTGGTTGATAGAGGAGAGATGAGACCACAGCCAGGGCTTCACTAACATCTTTGGAGGTCAATGTATTCTCAGAGGACCACACTTTTTTGCATGCATAAACATTTCCGAAATATAAAGAGAGCTTGATAAATATCCTAACCCGATTAGCAGAAGGCACAGCCAGGTGGTAATGACAGATCACACACAGAGTATAAGATACTGTAGAGTCCCAACAGCAAGGGTGGCAAAACAGCACGAGCTGAAGCCATTATTCATGAGACGTTGGATCTACAGCAGTGTTAATACAACCAACTCCCTTTCATTTCCCTTCAAAGAAGCTTTAAAAAGGTGTAATCCGTACTATTTTCATCTTGTTAATTTGCTGTTAAATTACTATATATCAAAGAGTTAGGTAAAACAATGGTGATTGAGCATATGACCAACTGATGAAAGCTCCTCTATTTGCATCTTTGCCCGTATACGATCTGGATGTCTGCTGCGACTTTCCCGTGTTAAAATCAATAGCAGCACAGTCAGCAGGCGTGTGTGTGTATGCTCCATTGTACTCGTAATACGGGAACTTCAGACTCGGTAGTACAACGTTCCAACCTGTATGCAATCTTTTTCATTCCTATAAGCAATGGGCCTATAGGTCCCACATTTTCTAAATTGGGTGAAAAGGTCATTCTGCACACTGTTTGCGCTGCCATGCCGGAAGTTCCTGATTTCCCATTACAATTGCACGCAGCATCGGGTCTGCCAAAGTGGAGCTCGTCACTCACAATAACATAGGAATAAAGAAGACAGTTGTATCTATGTGCAGCATGGTGTGCAGGTGTTGCACATGTTATTTCAGCTTTACACCAAAGCTGCTGCTCCTATCTTACGGATTACAACTTTAAGGTTGTTAAACTCACACTGTCTGGGAGCCTTGCACATATTCTCTAGTCTACAGGCTCTTCACTGGAGCTATAAAATGTTAACACAGAGCCATGGATTCAAACCCAGCACTGCATTGTTTCTATAGCTGCACCTCTCCATCAAATGGAAATGCTCTAGATGTCCTAAGCTGTGTGTGGCTGATTCTTTAGCTTCTTTTATCAGTGTTAGACCTGGTGCCACTACAGTAAGCACTTGACAATCATTATCCCACTGCTCTCAGCCTCTTTATTTGAAACACCTACTGGACTCACCAGGGCCCTCTGGAGTCAGAGCTTATAAGACCATTCTGAAGAGCATTTCACTTCAAGTTTTAAACATATAGCAAGCCAGGAATCAAACCACCATGACCCATATTCTACTGAGTCTGCCAGAATCAGCTATCGGTTATGTAAGCCCACTGTCGTGGTGGGGCAACTTTAAAAGGAATGAAATCTTGGCATTTTTTCTTCTCCTTTCTAAAAACAGACAGTTTGATCGGGGGAATCCTTCAGTGAGTGCGAGTCATAAGTCATAAGGGATTTCTTCCATCATGCGCACAAGTCTGAGTTTCTCTGTCTGTGAGTCTACCTCAGCTCCAACCAGGGTTTGAACCTGCTGAGTCTGTACGAGGTGGATTAGGCCTGCTGGCAAGTGCTCAAGTGCTCACAGGGTGTATCAAGGGTAATGCTCTCTCTCTCTCTCTCTCTCTCTCTCTCTCTCTCTCTCTCTCTCTCTCTCTCTCTCTCTCACGCACAATCACACTCTGAAGCTCATTAAGATGCCCCCTTCCTCCCTCTCTCCCTCCCTCCCCCTTTGTCTAGATGTTGTGTCTGTCGGGTGCAAACTCACATCTCTGAATCTGTTCCAGGATCTGTCCTTGTTGTACTGAGTTCCGGTGCTCAGCCATTTGTCGTTTCTGTTAGCGGAGACCGCCGTTTGTCCGCTCAGCAAGAGAGCCACGACAGGTAGCAGCAAGAACAACATCCTCTGAGAGGAAATAGAGAGAGAGAGAGAGAGAGAGAGAGAGAGACACACACACACACACACACACACACAAAAAAAACATACGTCAAATAGGACCATTTAGAGTGAGAGAGCATAGGGAGAGAGATAGGTCTGCAGCAAAAGTGTTAGAAGGATGATGAAGAAGTACAGGTATAGAGCACTGTACGCAACGTACATGCACACGCGCGCGCGCGCACACACACACACACACACACACACACACACACACACACACACACACACACACACCTCGTGTTGTGACGCAGCACGGGTCAGAATGTCACAGTGGCATAGGAAGCATCCCGGAGCGCTCACATTTACTAAATTGCAGACCCTGTTTTCTAATCGGCTTATAAAAAAACATTGGAGAGTTGTCACCGCGGCAGATGGGGAAGCCGAGGAAACGATTAGCTCATGAGTTTCAAGCCTTTATATGCCAATCTAAATAGAACTATTAAAAAGGGGCAATTAGCGGCTTTAACACATAACAACCCCCCCTACCCCGCAGAGCTTTGTCTCGACGTTCCGACTGCTTTCTCTCCTATCTCCACCGCAAAAGCAAAAGTCCACCAATGTGCGAAACTGACTTTCGTTTCCAGTTTACATATTTCTTTGAGAGAAAAAAAAGCCGCACCAACGGCCACGCATCGGCGCTTCACCTACCTGGGACAGTTTGTTGGTGTCCAATTCTGAATGAATCCCAGGGAAAAATATTAGTCCACACAGCCCGGTGTACTCCGGTGGCACCCGACTAGTTACTGCTTGTACCTACGGGTGATGGCGAAATAGGGGGCTGCGAGGATGAGAGCGTACCGGCAGCTTTCTCCTCCTCCTCGGTCACAAGACACCGCCTCCTCTCTCTCTCTCTCTCTCTCTCTCTCTCTCTCTCTCTCTCTCTCTCTCTCTCTCTCTCTCTCTCTCTCTCTCTCTCTCTCTCTCTCTCTCTCTCTCTCTCTCTCTCTCTAACACGCGCCAACCGTGTCATCGATTTTCAGCGATGGGATTTTTTTTATTGTTCCACACCAGAGCGCAAGCAGGAGGATTTGGGAGCCTGTGTCAGAGCGTTGCGTTTTGGATGTACAAAAACAATTGTAATTTTAGTCAAGCACACTCGTGTCCACCATCATAATGAACACAATTAAGAAGCGTTAAACATCTTATTTAGCGCTGCATTGGTGCCTGGAACGCAGATATGTGGATTTCCTGTTCGTAAGGCGCTTTTTTGTTCTTAGCACCATGGACAGAGGCTGGCCATATGAAACGCTCCCTTTTTTAAGAAACCACATTTCATAAATCCTGCCACATTACTAGGCCGTTCATTTATTGGTTAGGAATACAACGACTAATGTTTAAATATTTCCACTCTCTATACTTTGACTCTCTCTGGGCTTCGTTCGCATTGGAAACGTGGCACGTGGCTCGGCACAAGTCTGTTGTATCATGGACCATTTTTTGCCAAGAGGAAGCCAGGTTTTTAGTACAGCTCCTTATCTACCTCAGTTTTCATAGAAAAGTTATCTTGCCATAACTGGCTATAGCTGACCATTCTCTTTTGTTATTCTTTTGTATTGCTTGCACTTTTGGAAAGTTTTTCGAGGACTAATTTTGCTGCGAGCCCAACTGCAATTTTCTCTTTTAATTTCCTGTTCTTGGTCCAGAGTCAGAGCTCATTAAAAATGAAACAGGTGATAGTGATTGTTTTTGCTGCAATGTTACATTTTGAGACCTTATATGGATGGGGTGACATGCATCCAGAATTACTTTGAGTGCCACAAACAAGGTTTTTGGCAAAATCCTTTTTATATGCAAGGGCATAGAAATTTAACTCAGTTGTCGAAGCAAGGGGAGATTGGTGTGTGCAATTGAAGCATTTTTATAAACATTAATGTTCATTGGTATTTATTCTCTCCCACTGTCCACACACACACACACACACACATGCACGCACGCATGCACACACACACACACACACACACACACAAATGCAACCACACAACTTTAAAATTGTTTCATCACATGTTTTCCTCCCTCCTTTTCCTTTCACCATCTGCACTTACAGAGTGCGTAGGGGATGTATGTATGACAGTACATCAACTGCTGGGACATTGTTCCCATTTGCTTTGATTCATGTATTTTGATCTTTATTATTCAAAATTGGAGCCACCACTGCTGCTCTATCCTTCATCTTCCAGAGCTTTAGAGAAGAAAAGGGGAGAGACAATGAGATGATTCTCTAAAGTGTTCCTGCATTCTGGATTCTTTGAACTCAGTGGGTGGCGAGTCTCCTGGTGAGGCTTAGCTGCTATAACAACACAATAACAATGAACAATGGTCAAAAATGATGAACACATGACGTCAATTTTTCTATTCAAAAGAATAAAGAAAATCCTGAGATTGTATTTGATAATTTTTTTATTTGGACTGAAATAAAACTTAATGGTAAATATACACTTGAATTGTCAAACATACTCTTGACCTTTTGTTTTGGAAGCCTTCATCTATTGGAACAATGGATTCATTTTGCTAATCTACAACCAATATCTAACACAAAACCTTCACTGGTAAGGTTGTTGCATATTGTATAGTCTCTCCAAAACTGACCAGAAAAGCTGAAACAGGACGTAAATGTAAATACGCTATTTGGCTGTACCCGAAGGACACATACTCTTTTCAAATGTTCATGACTGGGACCAAGTGGCCCAACTCTACCCAGATTTACTCTAAATGTCAGGTTACTCATTGAACACAGGCTTCATAACTGTTAACATATACTGCATATTAAATGTCTCGTAAAAGTCCTTCTAAATGTCAATATCAAGTGTCTCACAATCATTCAGCTCATAAGCTGCTTATTGGACTTTCCAATTCCACCAAACACCACACAGTACTTGACAGCCCAAGCTGGCAGTGAGTGAGGAACTTGATTTTAAAGAGGAGTTAAGTAAGTCACATTATTATAGCCTGTGAGACCCGCCTGATCTTGCAAACTTCACGTTTATTTCTCTCCTGGAGATCAGGCTGGCCTTTCTCCAATCGCCATAGGGAGGAGCCTGGCCCCGTCAGTTAGCGGAAGGCTACCCTGATTGGTTCATGTAGTCGTTGACGTCAACATGGATCGACGAATAATCTTGTGAGAAAAGGATGGTTTTACGAAGCTAGATTGACGACTACACAAACCAATCAGAAGCTGCCTTTTATTAAAACACCGGTCCTGATTAGCCTGTTCATTTTTTGGCCATGCTCCTCTCCATCAACATTGCAGAAAGGTCAGACTAATATGCGGGAAAGACACCTATGTGAAGCTTGTGCGAAATACTTTTTATGTCTCAAAACAACAATAAAGATTTGGCAATTACAACAATTTACAACCTACTCCGTGTTGGATATTGTTGTTTTTTCACTTTGCGACTGGTAAAACAAACTTGACCAGCTCTTCAGTACAGAGCCTGCTTCATTACAACTTACAGGCCTGGTGGAACAATCCGGATGTGTTTTGTTTTAAAGGCGCCACCAGACCAGTCACCAAAACACCACTAAGATGTGTTCATGTGATTGTCCACTCAATACATGTTTAACAATTTGACTTTGCAAAACATGGACACACATTATACTAAACAGTATTTCACAATTAAAGGGACTCTTACCGATCCTGCAATTGAGAAGTACAGCACTATCATACCATCCCGCCTCCCTCCAATGCAAAACACATCTTAACACACTTTAAGAAATAACAACACTGTAACTTATGAACGTTGGGGCCTTTTCTACAATGGTCGCTACTCGCTACTGTCTGCCGTGGAATCAAAACAAACCCTCTAGTCGAGAATGCGCAATACAGAAGCAGACGGCAAACAGACAGGTCTGTCGGCCAATCAAATCGTTCAGTCCAAATAATATCATTGGTTGAAGTTCACAAAATATTATGAGATTGAAATAATTGTTTGTTTTTACTCCTGGTGGGTCTGTCTTGCATTTTAGAGTGTCATTACCTTATTACCATTTTAACCTAATCCAAAAAAAGTGTAAAAATGCATCAAAGGTAAGGGTAGCTTTAATGGGTACTTTTTTTAGGAACGCCCCTTTGTTTTTGTATTATTTTGCCAACTATCTGGAACAATTTGGGACACCTTAAACAGTGGATGGCCGCCCGTCAATAGAATTCAGAAGTCATACATTAGAGAATCCAGGTGTAGTCACAGAAACTCTGTGAACTCAATCAATGCTCTCTGGCGTTTAAGAGTATGTCTAAACAAGCAACACACTGATAGATGGATGGGTGGACATACAGAAACTTTTCTCATGGTTGTTTATTTTGAAACTGTATCTTAGCAACTGTTGCTAGGCTGCAGCTTTTTTTTACTTGTTGTTCTATTTTGAGGGGCGGAGCTCCTAGAACAGTATTCCTCTGATCTCTGAGCTGGCTTCTTTGAGGGGTGGAGCTTCCTAAACACATTTCCTTTGATCTATGAAGATCCTTTGATCTGAGGTTGTTCACGCCTTTCATGTCACCAGACCAATAGAGTATTCATTTTAGGAAATTCCTTCCGTCAAAACATTCTTAGTCTTCATCGCTGCCGAAACCAGTTTGTGAAAACTACAAAACAAGGAGTTTAGAAAAGAAACACCAAAAAGCATCAGACAAAATGGACCAAACTACAGAAGCTGTCACCATGACTGGAGCCGTACCAGCTTTGACAGAGGAGCTGCTGGAGATTAGATTGGAAGGTGTTCGTCCACGGATCCAATCCTTTTTTGAACGGATGACAGGCGAACAGTGGACACTGTTAAAATCAGGTGCCCCTGAATACGCCACTAAAATCATGATGGCCGACCTGCTGTTGGACATAATAGCAGCCGTGTCAATGGCATTGGTTTTAGCTCTCAGGGGCATGAATGTAATCGTGTCTGAGGAATGTGTGATCTCAAATCTGGGTGACAAACTCCCTCAGTGCTTCGCCGAGGTTCTCGACGTAGCAGACCAAGCTGTAAGCGTTAACTCAAAGCGTCTCACAGGCCTGATAGGCAATGAGATTACAGAGAGTGTAAACTCTGCCCTCTGCGGCAGTCTGGGCAAGGCAGAGCCAATTGTCAATCAGCGCATCACTGCCCCCCGCAGACTTAACACCATGGTCAATCATGCCTGCAAAATGGTACAGGCATTTGGAGACCAGTTGAATGTTTTCTGCTCGCCGCGACCACTTAGACAGAGGAACAGGGCAGGTCAGCCAGAAACGGAGTTGGTAGTCATTGATGATATCCGTCAGTCGTCAGTCAGAACTGATAAAGTCCAGACCCCGGAGAGAGTTTCCTCAAGTGACAGCTTGGTGAGAGCAACAACTACATGTGTCCAAGAAATGATTAGGAAGGAGATCAATGACATGATAGAACCTCTTTTGGACAACGTGTCAGACTCAGCCTACGAGCTGCTGCAAAGAGAAACCTCTTTGGAGATTGATCATGCAGCAGATGACATAGCTCAGCTCATCATTGAAAAGAGTTCAGAGGAGAATGATGAAAAAGGTCAGGAATCCACACCGAAGGGCAAACCAGCCATGAAAGGAGTTGGAGGCAAGATGAAACACTTCCTTGCAAAGCGCTTCGCCAAAGCGTCAATTTATCAATTAGTGACAAAACTTAAAACTACATTCAACCTTGACTCCCAAGTTGAAAGCAAGAAGTCGATGGAGTCACTAATCGCCAGTGTGAACTCTCTGCTTTTGACAGGGGAGGGTGAAAAACAGGATGGAATGGATGTTTGTGTCTTCCGTAGATTTAAAAATGTTTCCAGCGTTAATATGATGGTATTCACTCAAGAACTGAGTGATCTTCTATACGGACACCTTACAGATGGGATGGCGCCTGAGATCATCCCAGAGGAAATCAGCCCAGAAGAAATCAGGAGAAGGGCAACCTGCAGGAATGTGACTGTTCTTCCATCACGTGAGGTCATGTATGCAGACATTAGGACCAAAGTGTGGGGTTTCGTGGCACTGATGGGCTGGTGGGTGAATACTCAGGTCCTCCACCACAGTAGAAGGGTGACACTGGCTTTAATGGAGGCTGGGTCACCAACACAGATGCTGGAAGTCACCGCCGTGGAGGTGAGTGCACCTTTAGCAACTGAACTTGTTATAGAGACAACAGCAGAGGATGAAAAAAGGAAGATGTGTGTCAGGGTACTCATTGAGAAGCTGGTTTCGCGCACATTCAGCGAGGCTAAAGTTAGCTGGACAATTGCTAACACAGAGGACATCATCAACGGTATCCTCGAAACCACATGGGCCAAAGTCAAGGGCACAGATTTTAACATCACCCCGAAAACTTTTAAGAAACTCGACAAGGCCGTTCTCAAGGACCTTTGTAAGAAGTGGGGGTGTGCAGAGATGGTGCTGGTGTCAATGAATTTAGGTGAACCAGCACTTGAAAAATGCATTGCGTCATTGTTTAAGTATTACTTGACTGTACCACCAAAAAAGCATTGCGCCTTCTGCAGGTTCCTTTGCACTCAGTTCAGAGTCATGTCCAAGCCCTACACTACAAGTTGGTGTTAGGTGAAGTGTAGCATTCATCTTGAAGGAAAAACATTACAAATCTTTTTAAGTTAATACAATACACAGCTCAAGTCCTGCCTCTATTCCAAGTCATCTATCTACTCTACTCTTACCATCATGTGGGGCAGGACTTGGGTTCTTAGGGCCACCTCAGTGCAACATCATAGGGTTTACTCCGGGTGCTCCGGTTTCCCGAAAACCAAACAGCAATACACACTAGCTATTGGTTTCAATAATAAGAACTTGTAACATCTATCATCTCATCGTCATTCACTTATACGGGTAATGGTCAGGTGGAGACACACACCAGCAGGGGACCACCATTGAAGAAATAATTGAGTCATCTTCAGATCCTCTTCGTTTGTGGGCAAAGTCATCTCCAAGCCCTGTAACATAGCTTGTGCATATAGCAATAAGACCCAAGCTAGGTTTCATTAAAACAAAAATCTGGACCAACTTCAACAACAACAGTAACAACAATTCAATAAAAATACTCATATTCAAATCTCTGCATATTGCTTGTCATTTACTGTCAAACTTTAATATTGACTAAAGTTCTGTTAATTTATTTCGCTCATGAATTTCACAAAGAAAGCATTATGTTATTTTGAAGCTTGTTTTTTTAAGTGAACTCCACTGGCATCATCAAAACAAAACATTTTCCAGCAACAATCATGAACCAAAATACTTAGTAGCCTACAGCAATGAATTAGTTGACAAACTAGATACACGAGACACAGACAAGAAGCGAAAGTGTGCTGGAGATGTTTGAAAGTGAGCAGTGGGCTGTGATAGACTGTTTCTTAATCAGCTACAGTATGTGTCTGTAACACAGCTTGTGCATGAGAACTAGAGTTCAACTTGAGTGACTCCAGAAGAAAAGCTCCGTCAGTCCGCTTACGGAAAAGGAGCGTGAGCGTAAAGCATATCAGCCTCCTCAAATCATTTCTGCCTGGCCTGTCCCACTGTGCAAGGTGTAAAATGTTGCAAAATGCAGCTTGTTTACATCACAAAACAATTCACATTTCTGCTCTGTGCTCTCAGGGGGCATTATTAAATCCAATAACACATCTGACGTTCCACACAGGATGAAAAGAGAAACCACATAGACTAGAGCATGAAACCCAACATCAAATGGGATAAAGGGATTTATAAATGTCTTTCCGATAGATGTGTTTGTACGCTCGGTACTAATCAGTTCCTCATCAAGGACTTCAGTGACAGTAATCACGCCCAATCTTAAAACCCGGACTCATTTTAGCATCCAAATACTGTAATGGGATCATGTTTGGCTTGTAAACACATTATATCGCGTCAGACATCCAAATCTTTTAGCAACAACCCCAAATTGGCTTTGATGTTTCCCTCTGTCGTTATAGCACTACTGTTTTTAAATATCATCTTTTTCTTAGCAAAGACATGGCTCCCTTTTTAATGTAATTTTCCCCTTAATGTCTGTGTGAAAGCTGATGTATGTAAGCTGGTTTGTCAAGGCTTAAAGAAGTTCTAAATCATCACGGCTCGTCTTTGTTGAGCTATAAGACAAGTTTAACTTTAACAAATAAAACCAAATAAAAGACAAAGCTATTAACATGAATTGATTTTGCAATCATTGATAGAATCATCATTGTCACATAAACACAACAAAGCGTCTGCCGGAACCTGTGATTGTGCAGCAAGCCTGTAGTGTAAGGTTCAATCAAGCAGGTGAACGTTGCAGACCGAGGAGCTGTCCATGGTTCTGAAAGTCGCCATTCTCCACATTACAACATTAAAACAGTCGTCTATTCATTTTAAATTAGGAGAAAGACCAGCGGTACCTTGAAGAAGGAACCACATTGAACAATGGAGCACACAACATGACCTTGTACCTCTGAAGGGAGAGCATTGCCAACATAATTCATAATAATAATAATAATAATAATAATAATAATAATAATAATAATAATAATAATAATAATAATAATAATAATGTACATATTGTGGAGTCTCTGACACAGACATACATACTGTAAAGAGAAGACTAATTAAAAAGGCAGAAAAAGAGACAGAAGGTGACATCATCTATCAATACAGACAAGACACAGACAGTAAGGCAGACTGTGAGATAACAGTCAAGGACAGGACATCTAGTAGTGAATAGGTAAAGATTACAAAAAATACATTTTATTTGCACGGCTTGCAAGAAAAAGAAAAAAACACTTTCAACACTAACAGCACTGTAGGCCTACTCTGTTCCTAGTGTTGAGTTCAGGGTCCCCTAGATATTCCAGAAGAGCAGAGTAATACAGGAGAGGAGAAAACAGTTTAGAGCTATAAACCAAAGCAATGACACAGAGAGGTTATCTTCTCACAGCAGCCCGCTGTTTGGAGAAGACACAACGGAAAGAGAGATCCACTGCAATGCAGCATAGCACCAAAAACACTGCCGGGGCCTCCCTCCAGGGTAGCAGTGAAGAGGCAACATGCAAGGTCACCAAGGTTACTGGACTCAGGCAGTTACAGGAGAGACATTTTTAGGTGGAGTTTCTCACCAGTGACCGGGACCAGAAACAAACAGCGCCCCAGGGAGGAATGTTTGACACCATGTCAGAGCTATTATCTGCAGTCAAGGAGAGCAGCCCCCTCTTCACATATCAACAACTTAGAGAGCAATTTTCTCCCATTAGCAAGTTTATATCTGTTAAATTTGCTTTTAGCTTTTTACCTCATTAGATGTGCCGTGTTCGCACACTCCCAAGTGCTCATGCTTCTCAGACAATAAGAAAGAAGGAAATTAAAATAAGAGGTGAAAAAGGAAAGAGAATGCTGGGCACAGATCAAAGACATGTTCACATTTGGCATGTTTCAGTTAGATGTATTTAAACTTGCCTCGACTTCATCATCAGTGTTGTGTGGTTGAGTTGGTATGGACATAATTCTAATCACACTTTGATGCTGAGCAAGGCACTACCACCTGAGATAGTCGAGGTCATCTTAGGTTAATGTGAAGTGTGCTTTCTTCATGGTGTGAAAAGTGTCTGGGTCACCCAACATACAATGTGAAATGGACCTGATTCACGTGTATGAACTCTAAAGTTAATATAGAATCTACACATATTGGCTTGATGGTTCTTCCATTATTGGCTTTCATAAACTCCACAATTCTATAGGATACATTATTAGTGGCCTTGTTATGGTCAGTTATAATAACAAAGACTCTACCAACAATCAAATCGAAGTATTTCTTCATGTTCTTTATGTTATTTTGTTCTGTGAGTCACAAGAATACACTTAATTTGGATTGGGTGTTGATGAGGAAGGATGCTAGGTAATTTAAATGCTCCAGTCATGTATGAGTTACAGGCTATATGCGTCAATGTTTTTCAACTCTTGATTTCTTTTCATAGCAACTAAAACACAAATTTCACTTTGTCATTTTCTGGTTTTATGGAAGATCCAAAATAAAGGTGTGAAGACCCCCTCGGTCATCATTACTGCTTTACTGTTTGATAAGATACAGGGTCTGCTCTATTGGCAGTGACAGAGAGGAGATTCTGTTACTGACCACAGTGCTGGGCTCACGGCTGCCTCGGTGTGAGAGGGAATAGATTACCCTTATCAAGGTTTCTCTCCAAGGAAAGTTGCAAGCCGTGAAAGCTAATTACACCCTGGATCCGCAGAAGAACAACTATAAAACCCACTGATCCCTTACATTTTATTATCTCTGAACTTCACCGACAGGTTTATGTGCAGAAATTGTTACTTGCAGGAGGAGTAATTTGTGTATTAATTATATAATGTAATAGGTGATAACATGTTGAGTATGTGTTGCCTGCAAATCCCACTACAGGCAATAGAGGCTGGTGGTATTGTTGTGGACAGAAACACCAAACAGAGTGAAGAAAGAGAATGGGTCTACAGACAGACTGAAGGACAGTAGGATATTACACACAAGTTGTGAGCAGAAGAGTGTCCACACCCTGCAGAGAGCTAGGTTAGTATTATCAAATGAATGCTTGGAAATGACTCCTTCAAACCCTGTAGCATATTCGTCAGTCTAAATCGGTCTCGTTCACTGCTCAATAAGTCACTCAATCCCACTCAAAAACTTTGACACTGGCAGGGTCTGACTGCCAATTAATAAGGACTTTTCTCCCTATCAGTCTATCTGTCTATCAATCTTTCACTACATGTCTTTCCTTTATTTCCATCAGGTCAAAAAAAATCCATGAAGAACCGGCCTCAGCCTCGTACCAACACAGTCAATCTAAAAGACGAATGCTTGGCATGCCTGATCCAAAATGTATTCATATTCCAGGAGGAGGCTCTTAACATTCCACTGGCAGTTTCTCAAAGTTCAAGCACAGCCTGGCTGACACACCAATCCTTTAGGAAAGACAAGTGAAACACAAGAATAATAAATCGTTATATATGTCTACAAAACTACAAATCTGAAATGATAGGCTCTTGAACTATAAAAAAGGCAATAACTGGATGTCAGCCTCACAGTTATTTAGTAGAAAGAGCAAGCAGGGAAGATCAATTCCTCTTAAAAAAATCTTCTCTGATCTCCACTCAAGTAAGATATACAACCAACAAAGAAAATCTACATATCAAATAGTTGTTATATATGTTCAATGAACTCAATGAGTGTCCTTGAGGAGGTCTATTGCACAAGTGAGAATGGATCTTTTGCAGTTTATTTGCATTTTCACAGCATTAGCCAGGTTGGAAAGCACTGAACTCAGGATGCAGAGGATGGTAATAGAACATGATTCATGCCGGTGCCCTGCTTCATGTACTTAACCGTACAAGAAATGCAGTTTGCCTCGGCAGCCTGCCCAGACGTTTGGAGATAATTCTCTCAAAGCGCTCTCTGCACTTGAGTTTCTCTACAGTCTCTAGGAATATCCTAGACCACATGTGTTAAACTCAAGGCCCTGGCCCGCGACACGTTTTGATCTGGCCCGCGAATCAATTCGGCCGATTTGAATCAATTCTGAAAAAGAAAAAATTATATATATTTTTTTCATTCTTCATGGAGCCTGTGCCATATCCGCACGTCGCATACGCTCCCAACTGTTAGGAAACTTACGTTGCTTACAGCTAGGAATGTCTGCTGAAAGTTCCACAGCTCAGGATTTTAAGCCATGAATTGATGAAATTGCATCTAAAAAGAGCTGTCAGTTTTCTGAGGCCAATCTATGTGGCTAAATAGCATGCTAATATTGATGATTGATTGTGTCAAGTGTCTAAGGATTAATGTCAAAATTATCTGGTTTCTAACTTTTGCTTTAAGTTACAATATAGCCAACTAGCTAACGTTAGCTAGCTGCTGATAGCCAACCCCTTTCGTTTCTAATGGTGGCTTGGCATTTCATTACAAATGTAAAGTGTCATAAATAGCTAACACTGGTGCTGCATCATGATTCCTAAAAAAACAAAGCATGTGATATGTTTTGAATGTGCAGAAAGTTTTGAAAAATCCAGGAGAATAAATATTGTGGCTCAATCCAGAATGCCAGAGAGCCCTACTGTATTATATAGTCCTTTTATAATTGTTTCACCAGGAACCTGAATATTGTCTTTTCCTTTACAAAAATTAAGACATTTCCACCATAAATTGATGCCGAAAAGGCACAGCTTGATGGATAAAAATCCACCAGAATGCAGGAAATTAAGTGTTTGACATTCAAAAATTTTGGGGGGAGCACCCTCATACCCCCCACCTATAATTTGTCCTCCGAAAATGTTGAAGCGAAAACTAGCCATTGTACGCAGTTTATATAGCCTACTTACTTAGATATGTTCTTTTTATTTTTCGATTAAAAAGAAGGTATGTCAGTCTGGCCCTTAGTGTGATTATCATATCGTAGAGTGGCCCTTTGTGAAAATGAGTTTGACACCCCTGTCCTAGACAGACACCAGTGGTGGTGCAGGAGACCAGATAAACCAAGCTGAAAAGCTCTGGATGGTTGTGGTTGTGGAGCTGGGATTCCCTTATGGGCTCAGTGAAAGAACCTGTTGAAGAGGTGGTTCACATTGATCTGACACTATAATGACAGCTCACGGCAAAGGAGAGAGGTTGAAGTTTGACAGCCAACAAGGAGATGATTGGCTCAATAAGGTTATCCCTGTGTAAGCATGAAGATTTAGAACCACCAGAATGCATTTTCAAAACAGATTTTCTGAATGAAATACAACCTCTGAAGTAGGGCCCGATTTTCGCATATTTCGGAATTATCGGCATCGGCTGTTTTTTTGCCGATTTTTGCCGATTTTTATTTTTTTTCAAGCAATCATGTGTGAAATGTATTTCTGTCCTGGAGGTAGCCTAATGGAATAGCATTAATGCTATAGCCTATTTACAGCAGCAGCAGGTGTGTTCCCCCTGCAACCAATAGCAGAGGCATTGGTCATCGCTTGACAGTTAATAATAATAATAATTGATAGAATTTGTATGGTGCTTTTTTGGAGGTCATTCAAATACACTTTACATCATAGAGAATACTTTTTTCAATATATATTTTGGGTATTTTTTTATTTTTTTAAATAAAATAATCGGCATCGGCACTCCAACATCAATATCGGTCGGGCCCTACTCTGAAGGGATTACTAATTGGACAATCAAATTTTAATATTCAACGTTGTTACGTATATACAGGTCCTTCTCATATAATTAGCATATTGTGATAAAGTTCAATATTTTCTGTAATGTACTGATAAACATTAGACTTTCATATATTTTAGATTCATTACACACAACTGAAGTAGTTCAAGCCTTTTATTGTTTTAATATTGATGATTTTGGCAAAAAAGTAAAGAAAAACCAAAAATCCCTATCTCAAAAAATTAGCATATTTCATCCGACCAATAAAAGAAAAGTGTTTTAATACAAAAAAGTCAACCTTCAAATAATTATGTTCAGTTATGCACTCAATAATTGGTCGGGAATACTTTCGCAGAAATTACTGCTTCAATGCGGCGTGGCATGGAGGCAATCAGCCTGTGGCACTGCTGAGGTGTTATGGAGGCCCAGGATGCTTCGATAGCAGCCTTAAGCTCATCCACAGTGTTGGGTCTGGTGTCTCTCAACTTCCTCTTCACAATATCCCACATATTCTCTATGGGGTTCAGGTCAGGAGAGTTGGCAGGCCAATTGAGCACAGTAATACCATGGTCAGTAAACCATTTACCAGTGGTTTTGGCACTGTGAGCAGGTGCCAGGTCTTGTTGAAAAATTAAATCTTCATCTCCATAAAGCTTTTCAGCAGATGGAAGCATGAAGTGCTCCATAATCTCCTGATAGCTAGCTGCATTGACCCTGCCTTTGATAAAACACAGTGGACCAACACCAACAGCTGACATGGCACCCCAGACCATCACTGACTGTGGGTACTTGACACTGGACTTCAGGCATTTTGGCATTTCCTTCTCCCCAGTCTTCCTCCAGACTCACCTTGATTTCCAAATGACATGCAAAATTTGCTGTCATCCGAAAAAAGTACTTTGGACCACTGAGCAACAGTCCAGTGCTGCTTCTCTGTAGCCCAGGTCAGGCGCTTCTGCCGCTGTTTCTGGTTCAAAAGTGGCTTGACCTGGGGAATGCGGCACCTGTAGCCCATTTCCTGCACACGCCTGTGCACAGTGGCTCTGGATGTTTCTACTCCAGACTCAGTCCACTGCTTCCGCAGGTCCCCCAAGGTCTGGAATCGGCCCTTCTCCACAATCCTCCTCAGGGTCCGGTCACCTCTTCTGGTTGTGCAGCGTTTTCTGCCACACTTTTTCCTTCCCACAGACTTCCCACTGAGGTGCCTTGATACAGCACTCTGGGAACAGCCTATTCGCTCAGAAATTTCTTTCTGTGTCTTACCCTCTTACTTGAGGGTGTCAATGATGGCCTTCTGGACAGCAGTCAGGTCGGCAGTCTTACCCATGATTGCGGTTTTGAGTAATGAACCAGGCTGGGAGTTTTTAAAAGCCTCAGGAATCTTTTGCAGGTGTTTAGAGTTAATTAGTTGATTCAGATGATTAGGTTAAGAGCTCGTTTAGAGTACCTTCTCATGATATGCTAATTTTTTGAGATAGGAATTTGGGGTTTTCATGAGCTATATGCCAACATCATCAGTATTAAAACAACAAAAGACCTGAAATATTTCAGTTGGTGTGCAATGAATCTAAAATATATGAAAGTTCAATTATTATCATTACATTATGGAAAATAATCAACTTTATCACAATATGCTAATTATATGAGAAGGACCTGTATGATCATCACAAGACATTGATGACTTTGATTTAGGCGTGCTCCAGTGTACATTTATTAAAACACCTGCCAATTCATTTTGGGAGGGACGTCAGATTACGGTAAAAGGTAGGCTGTCTTGAATTTTTTCTCGTATAGTTGTTTGTTTTATTTTAATAGATACAGTAAATATATTATTTTGTTATATTTGGTTTGAGCTCAATAAAGGTCTCAAGACGTCCTTTTGTAAAAGGTTAACTGGTAACCTGTCTTGTACCCTTCACACTAATAGGGAGCAGTCAAGCATGTGAGTGTGCATTTAGGTTGGACGGGCTTCACTTTAGCTCTGAGCCAATGGCGATGGTGATTAAGGTTCTGATTAATGCCATGTGTATCCACAGTAAGTATGCCTCTACTCAGTGGTCTACTTATGCCTTATTCTCTGCGTTTCTCTGTGTGAAGCCATTGTATGCATGAAGGATTTCAAGTGAATATCTGGATACTGGGCTTTCATTCTCTGGGTTTCTTTGTGTGCATGCCAAGGTCCCCTCCACTCACACGTTGCTAAGAGCGCAAAGTAAAAGCGCAACACAGCTGAATACATTTTTAGTGGGTTAGAAAAAAAACTGTTCTTTGCTCTCAGTTCTTCAATGCCCATCAAGAATCTCATGAATATATCAGCTCTTTTTGCATCGAGACTAAAGAACATTATCTCAAATTATGGAGGAAGGGTATAAGAGGCAGTAATGAAGAAAACTTTACACTCAGATATCATCTGATCGAGTGACTAAGAGATGCTACGATTAAGGGCGAGTTTAGAACACAGATTTGAATCAATTACAATTTGACATTAGAGACAGTTAAAGCGGAACATGCTAACGGGGAAAACAGTTGAGCCAGTCCAAGGCTTTGCTATACTAGAGGGGAATTATAATGAGATATTATATTGAGATATACCAACAATTGCAATGTCAGAAACCTGCAACAGATAAGGTCAGAGCTGTGAGATGAAAGGAATAAAGTCAGGACTGCACCTGACTACTAAAGACATTCTGATTCAAACCACCATAACTAATACATAGGGGTGGGGATAGGCCTGAGAATAATTCAAACAGATAATTCAGTTTCGATCTGCAGCACTTGCTCCAAGCCTTGCCATATGGCCTGGTTAAGCAAAAGTAGGGCTAGGTCAGTATTGGTTCGAATCAGAAAGACAGACACCACTGCGGCTGCCCTGATAATGCAATGTTTGCATGCCAACGGATCTCAAAATTAAGATATGGACAGATTGATTGGAATGTTTCTCTGAGGTTGATTTATGACTTGGTAATGTCCCCTAGTAGTGTATTCTTGAAACTGAGAAACTGATGCGACACATTGTCAATGCTGCATGATGAGAATGCCAATAGTAGGCTTTCAGCATGAAATGGAGTCTGTCAAGAGATTAAATTGGACTCGTACATTTGCTTGGGCACCTTGGGCAAAGAAAGAAGAAACTGTCATGGCCGCCTGCCCGTGATGAGTCAGGTATACATAATCATACTGTACACCATTCAACAGGATATTCATTGTATTATCTGATATTAAATATGCATGGATTTTTCTGTGTTACACTTCTATCTCAAAACTATCAAATTTAGGGAATACCCAACAATGATATTACTCAACCGGTGATAGATCATTTCTATCTCTTGTCTCATTTTTAAACTTTTTTCTCACTTTGACTTCAGAACTATTTCCCTCACAAATTCAAGTTTATTCCAAAGTTTTTCAAGAGTCTTATCATCCAGCCTGTCATCCTCCCATCCTTCACATATTTTACTGTATTCCTCTTTGACCCTCTGTTTTTGTCAGAGATTTCTCTTGCTCCCACATTCCAAAGTTGTTCTGACTGTATGCTCCCTCTCATCTCTATCTCTTCACTTCCCTTACAGCTTTAAAGTACATCTGTGCATCTCTAGTTCTCTGCACTTTTTCGTCCTCTGACATTACACTTATTGGCCTGTCTGTCAATCGCACTGCATCAACTCTCTCTTTTTAAACTTTGAATTATGGCTCAGGATGAGTCTCAGAACACCCCTCTTATCTGTTTCTCTCAATGTGACCTAACTTGTTTTAGTCAGGCACGGCATGGCTGCCTGTGCCAGAGGTCTTTTTGTTGGTCAATGATTCAGAAAGCTAAAAAAACATCCACACACTAAGAGGCATATGCTGATATAACACAGCATGTTAACCGGCCCTCTTTGAGCATGACAGTAGGGTCAGGGCAGGTTTATGCATTCAATGTCAAACACACACTGTAACATCATTAAAACCTTTTCAATGGAGAGTGGAGAGGTTCCAGGGGTCGCACAGCTAGAGCGCACATTATTTATGCTTCTGAGCAAAAAGTTCAATTTGAGTTCATTTGATTTCAGATTATGTTGAAATGAATACACTGCAAGGCCTCATGGACACTTTCTTTGGTAGAATATAAATGCGTAGAACGTGTTGGTTAAACTTTACAATACCAAGAAGCACAATGCTTGACACAAAGAGAGCAGAAATAACAGACCAGTTGAGGAGTGAAGACTGAAAGGATGTGCTATGCACTATGAATATCCTTTGTGTAGAGGCAGCGATAAACTCTACCTGAGGCAATGATTTAGATCTTCCATATTCTCTTATCACACACTGAGAAATAACTTTCTACACACGTACAGACACACACAGGGAGTGAAAACTAATACTATCTGTTACCACGGCATCCACCTGTGAATATATACATTCCTTTTTGCCCTCAACTCTTTCTACAGAAGAAAAAGAAACCAATCGCTAGTGAATGGAAAAGAAAAGAAAAAAGCAGACAGACAAATGAAAGACAGCCAGGGATGCCAGGTTGGCGGCTTATCAGCATCAAGTAACTTCAGAACAACACACAAGCTGCTTGAGAATACGTATGATGCTAAAGCAGCTGTTTTAAACAAGGTTAAACAACACTGTTTTACAATTAGAACAGAAGCTATACAGTAATTAAGTCAGTGGTGTGTGGGAACTAATTTACATGTACTCAATAATTGTACAATTTGAGGTCCTTGTACATACTTAAGAATTTAATTTGTATGTCACTTTAAAGATACTTCACAGAGATGGTCATGTTGTCATGGTCTGTCTTTGTCTTGTTTTGGTGGTTCCCTATGTTTCCTGTTTTATTTTGGTATGTCTGTCTTGTTCCTCCCCATGTCCTGTCAAGTTTCCCTCCTGTGTGATTACTGCTCCCTCCCCTAATGTGATACACCTGTCCCTCGTTGTCTACCCTGGCTTGTGTGTGTGTGTGTATTTAACTCCCTGTGTGTCATTGTTCTGTGTCTTTGCATTGTACCTGTTGGTGAGTCTGTCCCTGTATGTTCCTGTGTTCCATGTGCCTTGCCTTTTTGGAGTTTTTGTGTTTGTTTTTTTGGACAATAAATTACCTTTTTTATTTGAAACGTCTTGCATTTGGGTCCTGCTTGCCTGCCTGCCTGTCGTCACCGTAACACATGTTGTACTTTGGAAATATTGGGGGAACGATATTCAACTTTGAAAAGAGATTTGTGTTGCGAAATGACTAAATACTTACACTGATGTGGGATTAAAACTGGAATTATCGCCACTTTTTGAAACTGTTTTGTAGTGGGGATAAAGAATACAGACCACAGTGGTCAAAGCTCATGTAACATGTGGGTTTAATACCCCTTTTAGAACAAGATCTTATCAGTTTAGGTTGATGGACACAACTGCAGTAAAAAAGCCTATAGCTAAAGCAAGCCAGCAGTTTA
This sequence comes from Ammodytes marinus, assembly GCF_949987685.1. Classification (NCBI taxonomy): domain Eukaryota; kingdom Metazoa; phylum Chordata; class Actinopteri; order Uranoscopiformes; family Ammodytidae; genus Ammodytes; species Ammodytes marinus. The sequence continues at coordinate 10,512,353 of NC_137214.1, forward strand.
AATAAGAGCTACACTACAGCTTTGACCCTTGACAGGCTGAGGCAATGAGATTGAAACCTGAAGGTCAGTATAGCTCCAATCACCACTCAATGGCTTTTTAAAGAAGCTCATGCACTCTACAGTGGAGGTGTTCCTGTAAGTCAAATGAAATAAAGATTCTATCCATGAAGGCAGTAGCCATAAGAGTGGGTAATAAAAAGCATAAAGTACATCAAGGACAAAAAAAAGCAAGCATCTGACATAGAGGTTGCTGCTGTCCTGAGAAGGCTGTAAGTGCTATGGGATCCGATTGTAATATCAGGGGATAGTGCTGCAGAAGCTAAGGAGGAATTACAATTAAATTGATTGGGCAGGTGGGAAGATCTGAACTGCAACAGTGAATTCAATCATTAAAAAGTACCACTGAGATTTCCTTGACAGAGAGAATAGAGTCCACTCTGTTTTAAGCCCATAATAGGTGCTTGATGGATGTGCACCTGAGCCAGTCAATGCCAGGCGTCAACACGGTAAGCCACTGCAAGTGATTCCACTTCTTGACATTGAACAAGTCAGCAGAAACAGTTTTGTATTTAGTTCAGATTCTAACTTGGAATGCAATACAACAAAACACAATACAGTCTTCACAGTCCATTATATTTCTTTAATGTGCAGCAAGACAGAGCACAAGACAGAGCACAAAGCTGCAAATTAAACCCTGAGTGCTGTAGGCCTATGTGCTTGTACATGCCAACGGCAAGAAACAGTAAAGTCGAAGCTGTTGATCTGAGAATGTTTAAGATCAATTGAGAAATATAGAGCAAAATAAAAACAGAATACAAACTTTTTTCATAGAAAACATGCAAGTTAAGTCTAGATAATAATGTAAACAGAGGTGATCTGCTTCTTAATATTCTTCTGTATGATTCAGTCAGGTCTATCATGACATGTTGCAACAGAAGAACAATTCAGGTAGTGACTTCCACACATTCTGTCACCACAAAAAAATAATGAAGCCTCTTTCAAAGGCTCTGCTACAGCAATGTTTGATTAACCTGTTACTCTCTCCAACACACATCCAACCCCTTGCAAGTGTTAGAGAGGAGCATCATGCTAATGCATATAGATTTCAATATGGTTTGAGTTTTTCCATTGAATGAATGTGCTGTTTAACAAAAATATAGGTCTATATTTTGTTACTTGTGGTAGGCTATCTACTTTGAGTAGCATATTTTGCAAAAGAGTATTTCTGTAGTGTGAATTTGATATTGTTACTATAGAAAATGCATGAGTAGCCCTCTTCTACCACCGCTGATAATGACACTGCATCCTGGAAAGTTCCAATATTTTCACTCTGTAAATCACCTCGATTACTGCCCCCTTCTGCGCATGACACACATGATGGCCAACTTTGATGCTAATTGCAACACTACCAAATCATTACAATTCTGGGGAGACTTGACCATACAAAAGCAGACCAGACCCACTCCACCATGTTTTGCTTGCCAAAGTCGAAGTGTGGTTTTGCGTTGTGTATTTCAGACAAAACAAGCCTGCGTTGTTTTGGAAAAAGTGTGCTGTTGTTTACCTTAGCTAGGTCATGCCAGCTAGCGACGCTGTTTTCCTCCAGTTGACGAAATCTGGACACTGACAATTGTGCGGAAGACAATGTTTAACACGTAGCGTACACTGGGGAACAGTAATAAACGAGGACGATTTACAGCCCGGCCGACAGAGTTCAGCATATCGGCGCACGCCTTCCTCAAGTGGACCCACAAACAGTAAGTCAAGCAAAAGTTGTTTCAATTGCATATTATTCAATGGTGGGTTTAAGTTGTTTAGGCCGCCGTGCCACACTAATCCACTAATGTGCTCTACCTAAAAAGTACTTTTGTGAATCCCATTAACTTTTTAACACTGCAGCTGTAATCTTATTTCAGCCTATTGTGATGAGACACAATGTTAGCCTACACTACAATTAAAAGATGTAAAACACACTTGAGCTATTTGGACATTGAGTAACTGGAGAGGACTGCCAGGCGTGGTACTTCATACATCCTATAATGATTGCATGTCTTTTGGCCTAATTATTATCAGCATGCTATTCATTTAAGAAATTCTGGGCATGCTGCGAAAAAAAGCAAGCTCAGTCACATTTACTGCCAGGAATGTCCCAAAAATAGCAAGTGAAGTGATGATACACTAGTGCTGTGCTACATAGATGTCTTTTTAAAGTGTGATGTTGCTGAATTACACTGTATATTGCAGCACAGATGTCAGCCATACCACCTTTTGTAATGTGGTGTATTGCAGTTTATGGTAGTTCGGTTCAAATGGCATGCATTTCTTTACAAGCCAGCGGGTCATCTTTGCATTTTCAACTGGGCAGAGGAACCAGAAGGATATTCAGTCTGACTGGGCAATGATGGATATGAAAGTTGTTGACAGCACATAAATGGGTGAGAGATGGAGCGAAGAGAAGTGAGTGTAAAAGACAAGATGGGGAAAGTAGGTGTTGTCAGCAAGCATGAGGCCGAAATACTTAATGTGCATGCTATGTGACAGCATCAACTCTGCCCTGAGATTCCCTGCATCCCTGTGCATTATATAACGTTCATTTGCTGAGACATGTTGTCAAAACAAAGGCAGCGGTTAGCGTATTGAGAGGAGGTAAACAGTTGTTCCACGTTTTCACGATCCATGTTGCATATTATAAAAAGGAAAAAGAACAAGAATATAAGTTACACAACCATAACCTGCAGTGTTTCTCCTGCATTGAGAATGTTTTGGTTCCCTCAAAACAGGTTTGATCCAGCACAAAAAGGAAAATCATCAGCACCAAAAGAGAATAGAAAATAGCTATTTTAAACCTCTCTAAATATGTTTCTGGTTCAGCCCAATTCAACCCGTTTTTTTTTTTTTTTTTTTTTTTTTTTGCCATTTCAGTGGTTTGGATCAATTATCCATATTTGCATTATTCAACATTAAACTGCATTTTTCTTAACCAGTTCCACTATTTGGACTTTCAATTACACACACTTTAAATAGACATTATTTTATTTAAATAATATGTAGGAAATGAACAGCAAATAAGATAACACAGACTTCTTGTCTACTTTTGCACATAGTTGTGACCCCCAAAAGGGTTTTCACCAAAATGCATCTGCGTATTCACCCCCCAAAGGCCCATCCTGAGCCGGGGAAAACCCTTATGAGGGGTAGAGAATTAAATATATTCATTAGACACACACATATGGATACAAGCACATGATACTCTCAACTCAGCTTAAGTGTTTTCAGATACAATGGCACTTAAAAATGAGAGCTAGATAGAGAGGGACAGTGTTTTGGTTTATTTCACACAAATAGGAAGCTCAGAGTAGAAGGAGAAACTGAACACTTGAAATCTGTGTAATGCTGTGGACACATTCCAAATCTGTGAAACAAATCTATAGATTCTGTTCCTGCACACTCATCCAATCCTATAACTCCCACAGCCGACCGCTCAGCAAACCAAACATAATTATACTTTCTTGAGCAAAGATGGAGAGGAATTAATTAGGCAGCAGGCAAGTTGTTAAAACACTTCTCCGTGACAATATCGCTGTTTGTTCCCTCCCATGAATTCAGCCTTAAACTAATGAAGTAGAGAATAAGATGGAGAGAGTTGTCATTAATTGCTAAAGGTTTATTAAATGGGCCTGATGCACTTTAGGATTCGTATAAATGCTTTCTTATCAGAGAGTGTTAAGAAAAGAACCGCAAAGGCAGAATAATAATGATGTGTGTGTGTGTGTGTGTGCGTGTGCGTGTGCGTGTGCGCGTGCGTGTGTGTGTGATTACGATTACTAATATGCATTTCAAACATTTACATGGTCCTTGCCCTTATGCTGTATTTATTATTCAATATATTGGCCTCTCTGAACATGAGAAACATGTGATAAGAACTTTGCTTTAATGAATTTTTTTTTCTTACTTTGATTTTGTAAATGTTTTAATCTCCTCTGTAAAGCACTTTGTAACTGTGCTTTACATTTAAATTACATTCCTCAAAATGCTTAGCCGTATCTTAAAACATGCCAGTTATTAATTGCCAGTGTATCGTGTTCTAAAAAAATATCTGTATTGTGTTTCACATTGGATTTATGCATAGAGATAGATAGATAGACAGATAGATAGATATATAGATAGATGGTAGCATTTCCGTCTTCCTTAGAATAAAAAGAGCATCTTGTCCAAGCAGATTAAATATTCATGAAATCATGGGATCAGTAAAGAGGAAATTATTTGAATATAGATACAATATGATGAATTGCTCAAAATCCTCCAAAGGAAATGTGGCTTGTCCTCTCTGTGTCACTTAACATCTCAGAGGGAGGCAGAGTGAGTGATGCATTAAAGATTAATATAGAAAATGCATTTTTCCCCTGACACTTTCAAAGACACAGTTCTTTAGATGTAGCCTATTACAAACATGGTGGTATAATCAGTTATGCAGCCATCTACTAAACAGGATGAGCCCTCCATATCAATAAACACACCAACGCAAACACACACAAGTCTGCCCCATGTGGGACAGAGGAAACCGGTTACCATAACAATCCATTCTTTCTGTGTGTACTTCTTTCAGATTGTATTTCTCCTCCAGAATCTCTCAATCCATCTGTTGAAATCCCATTTTCATGACAAACAATAAGACACACACACACACACACACACACACACACACACACACACACACACACACACACACACACACACACACACACACACACACACACACACACACACACACACACACACACACACATACTCACTCTCACTCAGTCAGTGTGTGCCCAAGCTGCCAGAGGGCCAGATGAAGGAGGGGAGAAGAAACACAGGGATAGAGAGATGACAAGGAGTGGAAACCATTTGAATTGGAAAACAACTTTTATAGATTACAAATGTGTGTGTACAGAAGGTGCGTTTTGTAGGTACAAGTCTAAACCTGGTTCTGCACTTGCATATAATTCAGGCAACATTTGGTGCCGATGCATTGCAGAGATGTTGCTGTGCTGAAATAAAGTTGATGTGGAACAGTCTGCACCTGAGTAGCAAAAAGCTTTTAGAGTTGATACTCCAATGCGGCTTTGATTTTACACTGACCGTGACAATAGTTTTAGTGTAATTGCCATGCATGTTGATAGTATAATGCCCAAATGAAAATTATAGAGCGGTTGTCCACTCAATGCATGGTTGGCGTTCCTGTCTCATGCCACATGTTGAAGTCTTTGCTGGCACTCTTGGTGTACGAGTGTGTCTGTGAATGAGAGGCAACTTATGTTAAGAGCTTGACAAAAAAGCTATAAATGCGGTCCGTGAATACCACATGTCATTGACCAAAACATTAGAAGTGACTCCGTTAATGCACCCCCTTGCATTCTCGAATACGTTTTTGAGAAAGTCGGATAGAATGGTCAGAATCTCCATAGCTCATCATGTAACTTTGTGTGCGCGTAGGAATTTGTTCGCGGACGCCGGTCGGAGAAATTCAAATGCCCGAGGCTGATAGACTGATCTTGTGGATACGTCGAAACAGTATTGAGATCAAAGCGAAAACCGTCATCATTACCGAGACGTCCGTACCCTCGTCTGACATCTTCAATGTAGACGCTGAGCTCTCCGCAGCACACTTTTTGTCTCCTGCAGCCTCCCACCCACCACACTGCCCCTCACCCAAACTACCAGGACTATTTACAAACGTAGGCCTACGTGAACCCATCGCACACGGACAATCAGCTGATGTTTGCATCACATCCCTCAACTTAACTGTCGGTTGTTTGTATTTCAAATGGTTCGTAATAAACCGGCTCACAGACACAAAGTTTCACTCTCGTGATTCGTCTCTGAAATTTTCTCCGAGTGAGACAGCGCATTTCTTTTATCGTTCTTCACCTGACCCGATACTCACTGTCTGCACACTGTGCAGCTTTAAAATGAGGAACATTTTATTCAAAAAGTTTCCATTTCAAGACTTTTAGATGGATTCATTTCTAAAATCAAAAACATGCATTTAAGGAAAGCAATGCTAAAGTGGCAAATTTTTCATAAAATGTTCAAACACTGTCAGCATTGGCCATTTTCAAACCACACTCAGCTTTTGCTACTTCAGAAATTACAGTAATTTAACAGTATTCCATCCCTCTTGGGTAAGTGGGCTAAGACATTCTGTTGTAAAGTACAAAATCCTTTGAAAATAAAAAATGAAAATTCAAATGAGTTATGGTAATTCTGCCTGTTAAGCAGGCCCGGTTCTAGACAGTTAGATTAGGGTGGGCCTGTAGAAATCGCATCTTCGGCAGAGAGACCGAAGATGCGAGCAGACATTTTTTGCCCTTGTAAGATCTCTGCGTCTGCTTTTTGGCACATTTACTGTAGAACACGATATGCAAATAAACTTTGAGTGTTGCTGTGTGGGAGATTTGATTCTTGCATGTTTTTTTTCCAAAATGTTTATGAATAACATATAATATACATTATATACAACATAATGTATCTTTTTTTATCGCAGTATTAACTGTAGGCAGCCTGATACTTAACAGCATCCAAGGAATACAGAGATAAGCTCAAGTGTTTACATAATAGAAGATGATAAAATAAATCAAGAGCTGTCTTTGTCTTCTTTTTGAAGAATAGTTCATAAGTAAGCCCTCTTGTGATTTTATATTCAGCCAGAGAGACTCATTAGTAGCTGAGGTCATGTCTACATGTATGTGAAAGTGCTTGTTGGGTAAAGAATAGGCTTTTTTACCATTAGGCTGATATTCCTTTTTCATTTGATCATAATATTTATGACGGGAGGGTAAAGTAAAGCGGCAGCATCAAAGGACAGCAAAACAGTAGATAGTGAGAGTAAGCATAGACAAAATACTAAGTGGATGTTGGAGGAGAACAAGGTTAGGTAAGGAAAAGAAAAACTCCAAAAGTAAGTTGAGTTTTGCACAACACACAATAGGATAAAAAACATCAGGCACAATACAAAAGTATACATGAAATCCCAAAATGCACCTTGGCTTTTGAAACTGTCCAGAAGTTTTCGGCAATTTTTCCCAACTCAAAGGAGGCTGAGAGAGAAAGAGAAAACAAAGATGATTAATTAATATTAAAATATATTTTAATTTAATACAAATCTAAACATTCTCTGGTTGATGTGCTGTATTTGGCAGTAATTTAAGTTGTAGCATTTTAGGCAACTGTGGTGTTCTACAGAGTTTGTAGCAGTGGAGTCCAAGTTGGCTTAATGAAGAAAAACAAGGAACGCATATTGTATAGTCACGTATCATCATGTATAGAGTATATTTGTGAGAAATGACTGTGATATATTATAACAGGAAAACCGTATAAAAGCCAAAAAGCCAGAGTGTACTTGGTTATTACCATCAAACACATTCACTGTCATTGCAGATGAGACATTCAAAGGTTAACAGCGAATAAGAAATTCCTCTTATAATAAATGGCTTTGGTGCTTTTCCTCCTCCTCTGTCTTGGTTCCTCTCTATCACGTCCTCCCTCCTGCTTCTTTGATGTTCTCCAATATATTTATATTAACACAGCTGAAGTGTGTTCAGCACATCTGTGTGTACTGAGCTATTGATTTCCTTGGGCAGAAATCACTATTATGTGTGGAAAGTGAGTGTTAATATACAGTTCAAGCGTATACACTGTTCAGCTAAGAGCCGCGAAGGGATTAGCATTCGGCTCCTTGTGTTTCTTATAGACTTGTGCACTGCTGGATGGATGGATGACTGTTTGCAGTTCAAGAACTGCCTTCAATAGAAAATATTGAAACAAGAACGGCATAATAAAGGCCAGACAGGTGCCGGAAGTTTCTGAACTGTTAATTCTCATTTGAATTAACCTCAATGCTTATGCACATACACACTAAGAAATAGAGGTACGGGATTGGTCCTAAAAAGGTACAAACCCTTTGTCCCCCCCACAGTACCCTATCAGGGTACAACACTGTACCTTAAATACAGGTACATATTTGTACCTTCTAATTTGTACCTCTAAAAGAACATTTCTGTACCCCTTGTGACAAAAATGTACCTTTATGTCCTGGAACAAAAATGTACCCATTGGAAAGGTACATAATTTGTCCCTTATGAGGTACTGCTGGGGGGACAAGCCACTGTGTACCTTATGGCGGCAAAAGTGTACCCATAAATTCAAATACAAAACCATTTGTAATTTTTCAAAATACATTCTTTTATTTTACATTTATTTTTACAGTTTCAATTCATCAGTCTTTAACATTTAACGGTTAAAACTGAAAGCATCAGGCTCGATGAGCCGTTCATAAATCAGTTTTTACATTTAAATGGAAAACATTGCAGGTGTAAAGCAGGGGAAATGATCTAGCAAGCACAAAATGTTTCAATCAACCAATTTTCCTTTAAAAAAAACTAATTTAACAGTTAAAATGGAATGAGCATTCAAAATCAGTGTTAAAAGGAAAACTTATCTAGCAAGCATTTAAACAAAATGTTTAAGCGCAACAAACAAGTTATCATCAACTGTATAAGTGTCCAGTGATGTATGGTCAAGTTCAAGACCAGGTTTAATCAAAATCCAGTCACTGTCTAATTTTACATTATAAGCATGAAAATGTGAGTCAAAGGAAACTGGGTTGGTTTTATTTCTAAAATTATTCTATCAACACAGACATTTACATCGATAGTCTGGCGTTATAATTGATTGGCCTCGGGTGTACTGTGGAGTGGGTAAGACTGTTTTAGTAGCAGGCTAGGTATCCCCCCGATGCTGTGCGCTATCTTAGCACGAGCGCACTCTGCAACTAGAAGGACTGAATTAATTGTGTTGAAAACTGTCTCCATTGATAAAGAACACCAAGGCTAACTTGGGAATAAGGCCCTATGTCTAAAATCCTGAACTACCCCTTTAATGAATTATAGGTTATCGCATCACGGAAGGCCTATTGGCCTATAATAATAAAAAACACCACCTTAACTATGTTTACAGTCTAAAAATGTTTTGAATGAAATGCAAACCACAGTTAATAATTTGCTCTTGTTTCTCTGTCCTGAGATTCACACAGACTGAGCAGTCTTGTTTAAATGTTACAAATTGAGCCAATAAACTGAACTTCAAATTTTTTTTAAGTTGCTGCAGAAGTTATCTCAGCTAATTTTATAATCTAACATGTAATTTGATAATAAGGTGATTGTATGCAGAATGCTCGTGCCAGAAACTTATACAGTGGTTTTGTACAGATAAATAAATAAATATTAGCAGGTTCTCAACAGTATTTCAATTTAGAGATGGGGGGGGGGGGGCATGACAGAAAATAATTGAGATGAGAACCACTGCATATTGCACAAGGCAACTTTTAAAAATTAAATATTAATAAAATGCGGAGCTGGTTAAAGCCCGAGGCAATGAGCCAACAAGGAGCCAATGCTACGATACCTTTAAACACATACAGTATGCGCCTCCTAAGATGCTGCCAAAGACTGCATAAGGACACGACACATTTCTCTGAGTGATAAAGGACCTAACGTTACTTCATCTACTAAACAAAATGTGCAAATTAGTTCCCTGATGAAGGCGAAGTAGGAAAGCATTGACACTAAAGTTAGCCGATAATGCTAGCGGCGCTAACGTGACACGTTAAACAGGGTCGAATGTAGGCTTCAATATACTAGTGGTATATAATTCGGTTTGTTGAGGTTTTGCGCTTATACAAGGCTTCATAATCTTTAATGAACTTAGTTATTTTCGGTTCTAAAGCTGTCCGATGCCAAACTTCGCCTTGACTTCTTCATGTTTATGTTTTGACATCTATGGCAGCTTGCAGGCTGCTACCTGAGCATGTTCTGTTGTCTCCTACTACTAGTTAAGTATCTCCCCCTGCTGGTAGGATGTCTCTTTGCCGCCCATACAGTCTATGGTGCTGCCACATAGTGAAATTCGTTGCTGTGCTGCGGGACTCGCACTGCGCAACACAACGGCTATATCATCGATAACAATTTCACGTGATTAACAAAATTCTTAACGATCAATGATCGATCATCGATTAATTATGCCCATCCCTAATTAATACATATACGAATGGTTACTTTAACAGAGGTTACTGACAGTTTTGAAAGATGTACTTGTTTCTCAATTTAAAACCTTGAAAATAAAAATAAAAAGCATTTATAAAGGTACAAGACATTTTCAGTGTGGCACTTTTGTAAACGTTATTAAATTTGACTGGGCCTTGACTCTCATGCGTTCATGACTTTTCTCTGTGCTGTCTCAGCTGTTAATATGGATTGGTTGCGTAGCCACGTGCAGTAGCAAAGACAGCAACATGCAGCATGTTTTGCCTGTTCACTTGATAGCATTTTAAACAAAGAATAAAGAAGAAAACAATCAACATTTATTTGGTTTCTACACAAAACTCCCAAACTGGAAAGAATAAATTCAAACCCGGCATCATGGCCTTAAGGGGCAGCTTTGTAGGCAATCAATTCACAAACACTGATCTTCTGTCTGCAGAGCTGAAAAATATAATATCTCCTTGTCATCTTGAGAGTCTGCCATTGATGAAAAAAAATTATTTTTGTTTTGATGTCAAGATGTCCTGAACTAATATAATGTAGTACCTCATATCAGCAATATTTTAATTACTAAAATAGTGTGTATCAACTGCAGAGCTTTATCTCTCAAGTATTAAACAAAGGAAATAGAACATGATTTATCACATGCTCATTAGCTTTCTTTCTGGCTTACTGAGTAGTAAACAACATCAAGAATTCAGACTATTACACACACATATTCAATCGACACCAGATTTTATTTTAAATCAACCTGGCATAATTATGCAGATCAAATCTAATGATCACGTCTGTTTGTTTCATAGAGGCTAAGTGTTTTGAATCACATATCCCTGGCCTTTTCACTCGCGAACATAATTAATCAGTTAAGAATTTGCCATCTCAGAATAATTACGTGACTCATTACAACTTAAGCCTTTGTGTGTGGCACAGCTGGGAAAGTAAGTTTAGTAAGTAAGTGAATAATTGTTTTGACTGATTTTGTTTGGAGAAGAGAGACCCTTTAAATTCAAATCCAAACAAAACAAAAGGGTATTAAACCATGAACTGAATAATTAGGACAACAGGTCACTGGTCTGAATGACTGTATTTACAAGATAATGAATAATCACACACAGAACATGAAAAGGTCAGGTAAGCCTCTGAGCAAAAAAAAGAAAACACTTCTGAGAACCTTTTTATATCAAGCAGAATACCTAAAATAGCCCAGATAGACAAAGCCCAGAAAGTGTGACTGTACCCATAGAATATTAAAAATACATTCAGGATTTATTTATGTTAGATAGCTTGAGATTTGAAAATGATCAAATACAAAATGTAGATTTAGTTGGACACCCATCTAATCACCAGTGATCGCTGAGAAGTTGAACTATCTCAGAAAACCTTATCCAATGTCAATACATCCTCTCCTTCTCCCCTTACTCTGTCACTATTGGGACCACCAACCTACAGTTTAAAGCTAATGTGTATTGTGTGTCTCCTCCACTAAATGAATGAATGATGACAGGAGATATTATCACAGTCTGAGGTTATGTGTGAGCTTTGTTTACTCTCATACAAAAAGCAAACATGTACTTTCTAGATGAAGCCATTGCTCGCTCCCCCATTAGAAATATGTTCTGTCAAACACAATGAATAGAACATTAACATGTTTAGAAAATCAGAAAAAAGGGGGTGAGAATCAAAGGAAAACTAACAAAAGACATGTCAGCTTTATTGAAAGGCATGAACAACTTAATAGGGAACTATTCTTTATGTGGCTCCACTGGCAGGCATCCTATACAGAGTACAAAGCAGCTTATTGGCTCAGAGCATTGTGCCATTCCACACAAGGCTAAAAGCACAAACCAGCATGCAGGTGTGACATACAAAAAGAAGAAGAAAGCAGGCTTAAAAAGGTGGAAGAAAGAGAGGGAATGGCAGCAGCAGAAAGAGAACTGAGGTTTTAGTATGGATGCAGTAGAGATGAAAAAAGAAACAGATGCGGATATAAGATGACGAGTTGAAGCTCTCCAAAAGCCTCAATATTGTAATGGGGACCACAAAAACAAACCAGTGTAGCACAATCTCCCGTTCTTCACCTCTGAACTCATTTTAGCTCATCTACTGTTCTATTGTTGAGAGGAGCCTGAGCCTTAAATAATTTCATTGCCAATGACTGCTGCTGTAATTGCTGTGCATATGACAACTAAACCTCTTGAATCTTTGTGATTCGTATTTATCCCATTGTTATTCTCTGTAGTTGCTGAGCTGAAATGAAAAAGTACATTTTCATTACTTCACAGCAATTTCCCAGCTCCTTCTGTTCTCCTTGTTGGTTGCCTTGACTACGCTATAATAACATGTGTTTGTGTGTGTGTGTGTGTGTGTGTGAAATGAATATGATGTTTCTATGAAAATGCACAGGGTTCAGAATGGCGTAGCTGATAAAAGGAAGAGTGGAACAAGTCAATGATGTGGGTTGAAGGTGTGTAAGTGTATAAGTGTGTGTGTCTAATCACCACATGATGGCAGCTGCAGGGGGACAGCAGTGTGATACACATTGATATTGGTCGATTGCCAGTCCCTGGTGCTGCAATGGCAGAGTGGACAGACACATGTGGCAGGGAGTTGGCAGATCTGTTGAGTACTGTACACTTTGGTACATGCATATGCAAATGAGATGTACTTATATATTAAGAAAATAAGCTTGAGGTACTACTATTAAAAGGAAATATATCTCTAAGCTGCAATTAAACATTGTGGCATTTGGTGTGAATGCTTGATCTGGTTATTTAATCATTTAGTTTGGGCCCACTTTTTAGCATTTTTGTGCTGAGAAATTATTTTCTCTTTCTATATCTTAATAGCTAATAGCTATCTAAATAGCTTTGAGTGTGTTGTGCTGGTTGTGATTTTTTTTCAATTAGGGTACGAAGTTAAAAAAACAGCTTCACATACCCGACTACTGTTTATGGTAATTTTTTTTTTGTATTAGTTTGGGAATAAACTAGGGCTGTCCCAAATCGCGTTTATAAGGCTTCGAAGCTTCAGTGCAAATGACCCACAATCGTATGAAGCTTCACAAGCTCAAGTTTATGGTATGTTCTTGTGACACAAAGAGTTTTTATAGATTTCACTTGCTATTATTGTGTCTTGGTGTGGACAGACGTTGGATAAGAGGTGCTTAGGGTGTGTGCCAGGGCAAAGCAGATGCCCGCTGCAATTATTGTGCCAAAGGTGAATGCGTTGAGTACCGTGGATCTCTCTCCTGCCAGAGCGAGGTCAAAGGCAAACTTTGCAGGGCCCTGAGTCTTGTTGGCAGAATTAATGTGATCCCTCCATCCCCCCATCCTTAACAGAGAAAATACCCAATGGCAATTGTGGACAGTTAAAGAGTTTCCATTTGACTCAACCTGCATGTCCGGTTTGAGGAAGCCAGGGCTCAGGGGAAACATGCCAATGACTTTCAGAAAGCCTTCAGTCGGCTGACAGATTTAAACCCAAGACCTTCCTGCTGTGAGGGGACAGTACTAACCACTGGGTCACGCTGACACCTGGACACCAAGATCTCAATGAATATTCATCAGTTACGTGAGCGTTTGACCCAGACAGTATTAATATTAAGAGCTTTCTATGGCTACTAATGATGACACCTTGTAACAACCTGCATTTATTTTCCATTGGTATAGAAGTATGTAAGCTACAAATAAAGTTTTATACAAATGTTATGAAGACAATACAGTGGTTTCTCATCCTGTCTTGCATAATGATAGAAGAATGTTGTAATGTTTTCAAGAATCCAGAGTCTGTATATGCTAGACTGATCCTGCCCTCTGACATCATGTCCTCTCTATCCTAATGGATGAGCAGCAGCACCGCAGTGAGAAACCATGTCAGAGTTTCTGTAGTGATAGTGGTGTAGTGAAAGAAAGAATGACTCACGTTCAGATTTGATACTTCCAGTCTAAAAATAACGCTTGCAGTCCTTCTTGTATGTTGACCCTGGTGACCTGTCTGGGATGTGCCATGTTTTTCGCCCTTTGTGAGCGAGGACAAGCCAGAACGGATAATGGATGGATGAGAGAGGAGGTGAGAAGTGAAGCAGGGCACGTTATGTTGCAGAACACAGAGTCCTTTGTTTACCTTAGGAACATCTTCCTTTATAAACCTTAACATTTTGTCATTTTGTCCGACTTTCATCTTTTTTCAGACAGCATCCTCTGAAGTAGCAACCCGGTCTATTCGATAAAAGCTTTTCAACCACAAGGTGGACATGTAAGCTATTTCCTTCAGTAGTGATGAACAGAGAGAGTGAGGGGAAAACTGCCATCAAAGGCTGGGAAAGAGGAAAACATACTGGCCCGTAAAACATGACTGCCCCCCGTTTCATTTTTATGATAAGCACAACCAAAACCCCAGTAACTCTGTGATATTTTTTGTTTGTTTACGTTTATTCATTCCAATTGGCCATTGCTCAATGAGATCTCATGCTCACTCATTTGAAAATGTTGTTTTGTTTATGGTTGTTCCTCATCCAACCTTTATGCTCTATAAACTCTTGCAACCACCCCTTCCCCCAGGAAAAAAAGCCATTTTAAAATGATATGTATTCAGGACTTTATAAAGTGGTCACTGACTATTTAAACATATGAATTATTTTGTATAGTAAAAGAAGAGTAGAGATTACTGGTATAACATCACCTACTTCCAAATTTCATAGAAAAGAGAAAACATCTGGAGAAGACAACTCAGGCAACACTTTAAGTTCACAAAACCACTCTATCTGTTACAACTCAATAATGTTCTTTTTCTAATGTGCTGTTGTGTACGGACTTTTCTGAACCTGGCTCAATTTTAACTTCCTTAAAAAGTGCAAATGTTGACCTATTCACCTCTGAAATCCCTGTTCTGCAAATTACTGCAGAAGTCTGTTGCATGGTTGATGAAACTTAATGAGATAGTCCCTGAGGCTCCTTCCCTCATTCCCTCCTCTCCCATTTCATTTTCTCTCCCTTTCTATTGGTTTCCAATCTGTCTTTATGTCGCCATCTCCTTCTTTGTCTCCTTCTTTTCTCTCATTTTCTGTTTACTGTCTCCAAGGTCTGCACTCATTTAACCTTTGACTAGATGAAATAAGACGCTACCAATGCCTTTAAATGCAGAGTTCAATGAAATTCTGTTTAGAGCTATTGGCATTCAGACTAGCATTAGCCCATTACTATTTAAACACATGTGATGTCATTAACATGGGTGGACAGTTTTAAGAATGGGAGCTCTGGGATCGTAAGCCTGTGGTGAAGGTGTTACTAATATGATATGACAGACAGATGGGCGAATGAGACTCCTCAAAGTAGTGTGGGAGATCTCCTACAGAGAAGAAATATGAATCTGTTTTGAGTAAAAGAGTAGAAAAACTATGTCCACTCACAGTTGTACATTGGTGTTGGGGCTTCTTAGCTCACAAATGTTCTTAAATTAGATACAGACACTGGCTCACAGAGAGCACTTTAACCCGATAACAGACATGTTTAAGTTTGGTCTACTATCAAGTTATTCACGGAATTAAAATTGAATGACAGCTGATAGGATGTGCTGTCAGCCGTGTTACTAATGCTACCTTTAGTATGACTTAAATTGAAAAGCTGCTATTTGCACTGGGCTTCTAATCAGAGCTTTTCGAATCAGTGCATTTTGCCAACTCGATAGAGAACTGTTGTAACCTTTCTGCACCACCTCTTCATTTGGGTTTGTTTGACTTTCTCTTTGATAGCTATTCCAAACCAAGATCGTAGATATCACTTTGATGTGACGGTGGTTTGTATTGTATTTATAACAGTTTTACTTTTAATCAGTGCCACTGCGAGGGATTCTGTGCTAAGCAGTGACATAGTCAGACAGAAAAGAATGGATTTTCACTGGCACTTTTGTTTCATTTAAGTTTGAGTGGTTGTTCTCAGAGGAATTAGGTGATGGAAAACCATTTATCAAATCAGAGAAGTGTGTGTGTGTGTGTGTGTGTGTGTGTGTGTGTGTGTGTGTGTGTGTGTGTGTGTGTGTGTGTGTGTGTAGGTGTGTGTGTGTGTGTGTGTGTGTGTGTGTGTGTGTGTGTGTGTGTGTGTGTGTGTGTGTGTGTGAAACACGAGATACAGAATACAACACATTTGCATCAATATTGTGTGGTAAGAAAAGTCAAGCAAACGGTGATATAGTGTATAGCATCAGGTTTATTTTCAATCAAGATAGCAAGAATTCTCCGCGGAGAGGTCACCGGTTCCAACACACGTAAGTATGTTACAAGAAGTGACAATGTTCACTCAAAATCATGGACTATTTAAGGACATGGTGGGAGGCGGGTAGACAGGTAAGGCTGGGTGGGGGGAAGGAGGGGAAGACAGGTTGGGAGACAGACAGGTCTTTGAGATATACATTCATATTATAATCGTGGGTGGGGCAGGCTGCCCCAGAACAGCAGGAGGCTGTCTGCAGGAACATTGTCCTCTTTCAAATGTGTAGTCAGGTAGGCTCCACACGGGAGATTGAGGGGGGGGAAGGTTGAAACTACATTTCAGTTAATCAGTTTTACACTAAAACACAGTCAATGTATGTTTTATACAGGCCTGTAGCAAATGTTTCCTATTTCATTAATAAGCATTCTAACATTTGAGTCCAGACATACATCATATGCAAAATCCGCCACCACACTTCACTCTTTTTATCATATTATGATAACATAAAAGATAGCAAACCACAGTAAGGCAAAATATACACTAGGGGAGAAAAAAAATAAAACCCCAAAACAGTCAAAAGGTAAGGCAAAAGGAATAACAGGGAATAATAAAAACCTCGTAAGGAAAAAATATAAACCCAGGACAGGCCAATAATCAAAGGATAAGGCCAAAATATCAAGAAGTGAGTTTAATGTGAAAAAACCTCAAATCGAAATCCAAAGAGGAAAAACATTAAACCAAAGAAACAAAAAAAACAAAACAAAAGTTTAAGGCCAAAGAAACAAAGAAAAGCTGAAACCAAAAACGATAAGGCAAAATAGTCCTAGAATGCCTGTAAAGTTCAAAGAGCCCCAAGGGTAGCAGAAAGGCACGGACAAGCAGCAAAAGCCACCACTGGAGGCAAAAATCAAGTTCATCGCCTTCCGAAAAAGGACAAACCTTCGCTTAAGGTCATCTGCCAGGGTGTAGGGAATAGGGGAGCTGTGGAGGATGTGGGGAGCTGATGGCAAATCCAGTCATCAGGGTGATGGCTGCGTAGTCGGAGGAGTGGGAGGGGTTGGGGTTGTTGGTAGGGAGGGGGGGGGGGTTGTGGAGCGGGGAGGGGGGGGGGGGGGGGCAGACATGTTCCATCAGGTCTGAAAGCATGGAGGGCGCACACTAGTGTGAGTGAATCCGGGGAGGGGGGCATCCGTGGTGCAGGATAGGCGGCCATTGCTGGGGGAGGTGGGGGTCGTCTGGCTCTCCTTGCGTCATCTTCCTCGTCGCTGCTGGTGCTGGTCCAGCTGATGTCATCTGGTCCATGCTGGTGGGCTGTAGTCCTGTAGGTGCCTCTCGATCCGTTCGCTGTGACTGGCATGGATCCAGGTGGTCCGTTTCTGCAACCTTCACGGCCGTCATGGAGGAGAGGAGGAGTTGAAAGGGTCCCGTCCATCGCTTGCTTAGTCAGAACCTTCGTCTGGGAGCCTTGACCACAAACCGATCCTCGGGTGGTGGCTGGTCGTGGTAGTGCATCCTTCACCAGTCTGTGGAGAGCAGAAAGAGAAGACAGGGGAGTGACCGTGACAGTGACAGTTGACAGTAGGCGTGCTTAGAAAAGTTGTTTGTGGGAAAACTCAAGTATTTTGTTTAACGGCAGTCATAGCCGCTATGGCAGCCAAAAAGAAACAGTTTGTAAAGGTATCACATATGCGCCCTGCAACTACTTAGGGTAGGAGCAAATAGCATCAAAAGGGTTGTCACTAATGTGTGTGTTGGATGCAGAAATCACCGTGAAGCCAACTTGGCCTTGCTCTGAGGCCAGATGCCGTGAAGCAGAGACATCCACCAAAGCTCCAGGTCTGGAAGGGACAGCGGAGGCGCCTTTCAAATCAGGACCGGGGGGGGGACACACTTCAGCAATCACGGCTACACAGTTGTGAGGCTCATCATCTTCTTAACCATCTTGCAGAGGAGAGATGAGCAAAATTATAGACACCGCATGAGGCACTAACAAGGTTAATTGAGAAAGGCCAACTAAATTAGTTTTTAAAAAGAAAAAGGAATGTACACTTCACCGCAGTAAGTCAGAGCCAAAAGAAATAAACAATGTAGTCTTACCGTGGATGTATGTAGTCATCAAGCGAAACAGAACCATAATTACTTACCAAAAAGACCTGCAAAGCCCACAATGTAAACTGTGGTGAAACATCAACAAGTTTGCAGCAAAGTGTTGATAATGTGCAGCAAATAAAACAAAACAAATTGCAAAGTTAGTTGTGTTAAAATGAGTTGTGTTAGGATTTAGGAAAAACCACAGAATGTGAGAAACAGTAAAAAGAAACATAAAAGAAAACAGGTATGGAAATAGAATGAGATGAGCATATTTCCAGGGAAATAATCAGCACCTACAAGAGTCAGGAAGCAAAGATGAAGTTAGTAGCAAAACAAGAAACAAGTTTAAGTAAAACTTAAACGATCGCTGCACGCAATAAATCAACTGAAATGCACACCCAAGTGCACAGAGTTAATCCAAACAACAACAAAAACACAAACGTACAAAAATCAAGCATTCAAAAATGCCGGCAGCAAGGTGACCAATTTGGCTAATGGTCAGACAGACGCCAGAGATTCCACACAAAACACAGAGAGAGAAAAGGAAAGAAGAAAAACAAGCCAACCGACTGATTTTTGGCAAAACCAGAGATCAGAACTCTGTACCCTCACACATAACACACCCCTCAAACTCAACCAAAACTATAACAACAACAACCCTCTCACTGTCTCACATGTGCTGTGAAGCACACAAAATCCTGCAACAAAGAAAACTAAAATCTCTCTCTCTTTTTTTTTTTTTTTTTTTTGTAAAACACAGAACTCTCCACTGTCAACAAAACAATAATAAATTAAATTTTATTTGTAAAGCACTTTTCATAAAGAATCTCAAAGTGCTACAGAAACCAGAAACAAAATAAACAAAAGACTAAGAGAAAATAAAATCAGACACGTTAAAATCAGTAGTAGATAAAACAGCTAAAAGAGATTAAATAGCAGAGAGCGAATAAGAACAACTAGGGACGACCTAGGAAAACCTGTCTAAACAAAAAAGTTTTAAGCCCTTTTTTAAAGGTGACCACAGACTGGGGTTGTCGTAGGTGTTCAGGGAGGGAGTTCCAGATGTGGGGGGCAGCGAAGCAGAAGGCTCGGTCTCCCATGGTGCGGAGTCGTGTGCGGGGCTGATGGAGGAGGTTGGTACTTTGAGACCGAAGGTTACGGGTGGATGAGTGAGGGGTAAGGAGGTCTTTGAGGTATTGCGGGGCGTTGCTGTAGATGCAAAGGTGGGTGATGAGGGCGATTTTGTATTGGATTCTTGAGGTTATGGGGAGCCAATGGAGGTCTTGAAGAATGGGGGTGATGTGGTCGTATTTGCGGGTTTTCGTCAGAGTTCGGGCAGCACAGTTCTGAATGAATTGAAGAACAACCAAAATAGAGGGCCAACTCTGCCCTTATGCTTTGTTCACAAGAAGGGAAAAGTTTTAAAGGAGTTAAAACCTGCTGGAGAAAAGAAAAATTAGTACAAATGAATGCAATGTAGGAAAAGCTTGGAGGGAATTTGCTATACAGTAAGTGGGCTATCAGTGGGCAATAGCTTGTGTGATGTGCAAAAGGTGTTGGTGCATCTGTGAAACAAAGCCAAAGCCTGGAGGGAGGGAGGGAGAGGGGGGGGGTTATTTACATCAAACTGTGGCTGAAATGGTCAGTAGGCTAAGAAATGTAAAAACATAGGTGACTGTGCTTTTGAGAAGTAAAGGGGCATGGTGGCTGGGCCTAGAAAAGGTGGATTTAAAAGAAATGAAAACAATACAGCTTCTTTAAGAGTGGCTGTACATGTTTATCTGTGGTTTAAAGAGATGTAAATGAGGGAGTTTGGCTTGAACCAGGACATGTAGTTTTTAGGCTAGTCCAGCTATGACTGCAAAAATGAGAGTAGCCCATTTTGCAACAGAGGATCCATGTAAACACAGGAGGTGTAGACCAAGGCATTTGTTAACAGAGTCAACTTAGGTGGCAGTGTCCCTGTCGTGCTGAAGGGAGACAACTGGACTTTGCACAATGTTCCCTTCAACAGGACAACTCCAAACTCAAAAAGGAATTTAAAACAGATAGGCAGCTAGCTTTATTGTTTGTGTCGGAAAGGGTAGCACAATCACTATATTGTATACAAGGCGAATTTGGATTGACCAAATCAGCCCGTTTGCTAAAAATCTTCCCCATTGTAAGGGAAAACACAGGAATAGGAGCACAACACAAGTTTTCTCACCTTTTCCTTGTGGCGCCCTGGCTAGTTAATCACAAAGCAAAACAGTGAAAGAACAACAAGACAATACAAAAAAACAACAGGACAAACAATAAAACACTTATGAATTTTCAAAATTCTTGCTATTTGATCGAAAACAAGCCCCACCAACACAAATATCTTGGTCTGTAAAAGGGTTAACAATTCTAGTTTAATCTCCCAGAAGGACCTGTTTAATAATTCAGGCTTTCCAAGCCAACTGCTTGTCCCGGTCCGTCAACCGAACAAGTAACATTACCAATTACTAAACTACCTAAAACCTTCCTCTCAACCTGCTCAGTTCAACTTGAACAAATAAGACAAATTCGGCAATCTTGTCCCGTGCTTGGCGGAAGGCTTCCCAAATGTGTTAACAGTCACAGCTGCACCCAGGCCGAAGCTAACCCGTGGCTGTTCACCTTGGCGTTCTAGCTTTATTACACTAATGGTTAACTAATGTTCATGCTCACTTCCAAGTAAATTTAAACGGGAGAGTTTCGCTCCGACTGTAGTGTAAAAGTTCCTACAGAGATATCCTTAGAAGTAATCCTTTAACCCAATTGTTGTTGCTTTAAAACAAAACAGATTCCCACATACCGATTCTTTTTAGGAGGAGATGACAAGAGTTTCCCACGGGACGGTCAGCAGAGTTCCTCTCTGTCCCGAATCAAAAGGGCTTTCAGTGAGAAGGTGATCAGCCTTTTGGAGTCTGTTGTCCGGTCCCGTGGACTCCCGTCGGTACTCCTCCTCCTGGCTAGCTCGCCAAAAACTGTGGTAAGAAAAGTCAAGCAAACGGTGATATAGTGTATAGCATCAGGTTTATTTTCAATCAAGATAGCAAGAATTCTCCGCGGAGAGGTCACCGGTTCCAACACACGTAAGTATGTTACAAGAAGTGACAATGTTCACTCAAAATCATGGACTATTTAAGGACATGGTGGGAGGCGGGTAGACAGGTAAGGCTGGGTGGGGGGAAGGAGGGGAAGACAGGTTGGGAGACAGACAGGTCTTTGAGATATACATTCATATTATAATCGTGGGTGGGGCAGGCTGCCCCAGAACAGCAGGAGGCTGTCTGCAGGAACATTGTCCTCTTTCAAATGTGTAGTCAGGTAGGCTCCACACGGGAGATTGAGGGGGGGGAAGGTTGAAACTACATTTCAGTTAATCAGTTTTACACTAAAACACAGTCAATGTATGTTTTATACAGGCCTGTAGCAAATGTTTCCTATTTCCTTAATAAGCATTCTAACATTTGAGTCCAGACATACATCATATGCAAAATCCGCCACCACAATTGAAATTGAGCAGGACTATGTGGTGGAGATGGGCATATGTGTATGCACTCAACACAAAGCAGATAACAGGGTAAAGACTGCTTAAAATACTATTAGACCCTGTTTCCACCTGGGATTAACATCTGATTTTTTTAAACTGGTTACAAGTGGACAGCTCTGAGTCCGTGTGTTCACACTTGTATTTTCAAATGTGACTTCTTTGTCTACTTGTGATCCGATTCCATTTACCCGCGCTGTATTTAAATCAACACACACATAATTTCCGTTTACATTGCTGTTTTTAACCGGTGGGGTTCAAACAACTAAACATCCACAGTTTTGATCGCATTTGCTATTAAAATGCATTAGGCTACATGCGAAGATAATTACCAGTCTAGGTTGACGAGATAGGCTACTGTCTCATTTAGACAAGGAGGAGCGATGCACAACACTGCTTGGAAGGCTCTACATTAACACTCGCCAAATGCTGGTAAATATCATATCGTATATAAAAGTAAAAACTCTTAGGCAAGTAAGTTATTACGCCACTTTGGCTGGTGAAAGATGTGTGTTTGCCGGGCGGCTTTTCTAACGTCTGATACACTCTTGTCACCACCACCAGTAGGCTACACCATAGACATAATAAAGGATTTTTAATATTATTATATTATATTATTATATTTACCTTGTATTATGTCTATGGGCTACACGGCTTTATATGCAGTTAAGTTACTTTACGTGCAAACTGAATATTGCCTGTGCGCCTTCACATTAAAAGCCTGTTACTAGCCAAACGCGAGTTGACTTTTATTTTTAAGCAGATAAGAACAGGAAGTCGTTGCCTTGCAGCTCTCCAGTCAACAGCAGCGATTTCCGTGTTTTCAGATTTACGCAGTGAAATGAAAACAGAGGACATAAAGCTTGCGCAATACTGGCGGATGCAACTAACATTCACGAGGCTTCTATAAAAGCTGCATGAACACCAGTGATGCATTTTCAACGTATTTCCGCTCAGGCAGGTGGCGGCAGTTGAGTAGGAGGTCCCTAATGTGGACACAAGTCACTTTGCTGTTTAAACTATCAAATGAATGCGGACACATCGGACACAAGCGACGTAAACCACCTCCGAATGTGGTTTTTGTGATCCGATCTCAATGCGTCTTGAGAGTGTTTTCACCTGTAGTTAGAGCTGTATTCACGTGATCCGATCACAAAAACCACATGTTAAAGACAAATGGAAACGGGGTCTTAGACAGCTAATTATTTGCTACATTAGCAGGGATATTACTAGAATGCATATCTGGATATGTTTTATCAAACAGTGTAGTACTTGTGACATGAACTTTGTTGTTAAGAAATAAGGGTAAAAGGCCCAGGCTGTCTTTAGACTAGTTGACACCACTGCCTTAGAGAAGACTTTCTTCATTCTTACCTGGACACATGGGCTCTTTCCTGGTTTCACTTTGTCTCAGTAGTGTGAGATGTAAGAGATGGAGGAGGGGAAATGAAGAACAGATAAAACAGATGATGAGAGAAGATCACAGAGCAGGAACTAAATAAGGAGAATTAAAAGGAGAAAGGATAAGGAGGATGAATGCATCATGAGTGGATTTCCAAGTACTACAGTCTGATTAATATGGGGTTCAAAATTGAAATGCAGGTAAAAAGGGACAGAACGGGAGAGGAGAGGAGAGGGGATGAAGAGAGGAGGGACACACAGGACACTGTTGCACCATCTTTTTTTCTCATCACATTTTTGGGGATAGTGAAGTTAAAAATGAATTTACACACTTCTAAAACTTATTTAACAAATTAGACTTTTTAATATACATTGTTCCAGACACATTACATCCATTTTGAAAAGACTAAAGAAAAGTACCTTTTTTAATAAGCCTTCGTCAATGAACCATAAACCTTTGCTGGCACTAATTCTCCATTCTGGAGTCATTAAACCGTTGCAGAGAGCAATCATTGAAAGACTGCAAGGAAAATGATTTGGAAAAAACAGGTGAATGGAAACAATTCTAATGGTTTGGCAAAATAATTGCAGTCGGCTCCAAATAGGTAATACATGAGAAAAGGCTAATGGGATCATGAGATATCAGCTTTTAGTTATGACAGCTCACATCACAGGACTTAAGGTGCGAACACACTGCACTCCGCTGCGCGGTGAGTTTACATACAAAGTCAATGTATTTTGCGCGGCGCCACACAAATGGGCGGCCGGCTGCGAGCGGTTCACGCGGCGCGGCACGGCTAGGGCGGTGCGGCCGCTGCAGGATTTGAGAATATTGAACTTTGTTCCGCCGGCCGCGCCGCGATAGCCAATCAGCGTTGAACTCCTCCCGATGTCACTCACTTCGGGACGACGGACAGAGGAAATTAAGAAGGATGAAAACATAATAGTCACAATTTGGTCCAATAAGTTCTGTGAATAGCCTATGTGTCTGTTGCCTGCTGTGTACAGCTATCAGTTTTGCTTTATGAACCAAGTTAGCACCGGTTAGCTTGGGTAAAGCACCATTAGCACAGCAGACTGGTCCCCTCAGCACCAGCATATACCCAAAGTACAGAAGGCTACTCGCGGCGGGCGGTGGACACACTATGACCCAATATGATCACGCGGTGTGGAACCTGCGATTCGCGCGGCCAACCGCCGCGCCACAGAGTGCATTGTGTTCACACCTTTACACAGGTATATTAATGTTCACTTCCCCTGTGCAGTTTAAATTATACAGGTTAATACCGCTTCATGTGCTTGTTGTGACATGAAGAACACGCAAACTGCACAGTAGAACTCAAAACAATCCCTTTTTAAAGTGAGCCAATGTTTTCCTGGGGGCAACTGTGCATATGTCCTTCAGGAGCTCTGCACTTCTTTTTGTACTAACAAGACCTGTACCTGTTATCTGACTCCACTCTCTCTATTTCTATTCAAAGTAATTAGGGGAAAACGCCTTGAGTCAGGCACACGCTACAGTGTCAGTCAAAATACTTTGCTCTCTTCACATTTGTCAAAACAAGCACTGCTTTTCTCCCTACTTTATTTCTACATTTGCCTCTACAACATGATTGGCCTCTGCTAGAACTCATCCTTTGTCTTCTCTTTCTCAACTCAATCAAGTTGTTCCCTGTTTCTCAAAGTCTTTTTTAGTCGCATTAAAGAGATAGAGAGATCAGCATCTCTGCCAGTCTGCTCTAAACAAAAAGTACGATACATAGAATAGGAGAATTGTAGTGTGTAGAGGTTGCAGCGAGAAGAGGAGAGAGGGAAAATGAGAAAAACATCTCAACACAATATGAGTGCAAAAGAGAGGCTGAAAGCAACAAAACTAAAGGTCAAGGAATGCACAAGTTAAGTTAGGAGTTCTTCTTCATCATGATGCTCTGTGGCTGGAAATGTTTGTAGCTGCTCTAAAAGTTGCAGAAAAGAGTTGAGCTGGAAACATTTGAGGGCAAAAATGTGCAGTGGTGTGAAAATGTTGAAGATTTTAAACATTTTATCTCTACATACTTCAGAGACTGGAAGCAGGGTGAACCAGCTCCATATGTGACACCCACCAAGGCCACACAATCATACATTTTTATTTAAATAATAGATCATAGAAACAAAGTTGGAGTTTTCTCATATTTGGAATACATAGGGGTTTTTGAAAAGATGAACTATGCCAAATATGCATGAGGGGAGAAGGGAAACATGATAGATGAAGAAACGTACCGAAATAAGTTAGTAAGGAAAAACAATAAAGAAATGCAGCCGTAGTTACTGTATAAGATGCTGAGTTAGGAATCCTGTCTCAAATGAAAGCCTTCACTTTCCTGTCATTGTTTTCACAAAGCTATTTCTTCTAGCTTTTCTTTTTCAGCTCATATCTATGGGGCTATTACTGTAGCTAAACGTTTGCAAATGCGTATTTGTGTATTTGCGATTTGTATTTGCGTTTGCAAATGCGTATTTGTGTATTTGCGATTTGTATTTGCGATTTGCGATTTGTATTTGCGATTTGCAATTTGTATTTGCGATTTGTGTATCTGCAAATGGTTTTGTGCGTGTGGGCACAGATTTGTGTCTGCAAATGGATTTGCGATTTGTATTTGCGATTTGCGATTTGTATTTGCGATTTGTGTATCTGCAAATGGTTTTGTGCATGCACACAAAGATTTGTGTGTGTGTACACGGTTCTGTGTGTAGACACATCTGTAAATTATATTAATTGTGGTTCTAAAAGCTCAAATAGACTAAGTCTTTTTACAAATCTCTTTTTACAAAGCCATGGAAGAACTGTAGCAAAAGTCACGTGGTGTAGCAAAAGTCACGTGTGAAAAGACAGACACTGATTGGTCAATGTGTTACAGTGGCAGGACTCTTATTTTGAAAATCCCTCAACCGGATGTAAACAGCTTTGGCTATGAACCCATGTGGGCTATGCATGGAGGTGTCGTGGAGACAGAAGGCGAAGAGTGCTAACGGACACTGCAGTTGACAAAGCACTTCAACTTCAAGTAGTTTAAAAGTAAGTATTGATTAACAATTTTCCTTTTTTTTCTTTTCAAGAATCATTCGTTCCTATGTAAATCTCAGTGATATCGGATACTGTACAAAAGGCTCTGCTGATCACGTGCAGCGCAGCTTGTCTGCATGCAGTGTCCCCCCATTGCTAAGCAACCGTTTGGGCTCGCGCTCCGTTTATGTGAAGTTCCGAGCCGTTTGTCAGTTCATGTGTGTCTCGCCAAAGTTCGGCTGTGTTTTATGTGTGGTGGCCCGTGTGCGTCGCTGAGAGAAAGTAAGTAGTGTAGAGAGGACACTGATGTTAGTTTATTTAGATCATGTTTATTGTTAAAGCTGTGTGCTTGCATGTTAACAGCTGACAGTTATTCATTGTCTGTGTAATAGTGTGCCGTGCGTCAGTTGAGTTTCACTCGTCTTTAAGCTAGTGCTGATATTATGTGGGCAGTTAGTGCATTTGACTGTATTAGAAATATTAGCCATTTTATATAGCAGCCTGTTCATTTATGTTATTAATGCAGTGACAGTGTAGCTTAACCTGTACACTGTAGCTTACTATAGTGGTGTGTTCTTGCTTAAGTTAATACTGTGACATTATTGCTAATTAGTATTTCCTTTTGTATCTTCCTTTTAGACCACACACCCCCACGCCCACACACACACACAAACGCCAACACACTATATGCCAATGTAATGCCAACAGAAGAAGTCACTAAACTGGACCACTGCTTCATGTGTCTTATGGGGTTTGAGAAGATCTCCGAAGATGGAGCAGCGTGGAACTCACCTGGCAGTCACAGCACATCAGTCTGACTCTACACTCAACACACAATTTGTTTTCAGTATTTAGATTGTGATTATTATAAATCTAGACAAAGTCAGATCATACTCAATTCATAATCATATTGATTGCAGTAAATGAGGTGACATACTCAGTCATGTTTATTTGTTTGACATATTAAAAAGGTAGGGGAGATTTTGATTAAATATGGTAAACAGTTGGGCTACAGACCAAGGACTAAGTTACTAGTTTTATGTTTTGTTTTATAAAGTCTTGTTCCGGCACATGCCAGAGCATTTTGGGTATTTTGTTCATTTTCTCTTAATAAAATAACGCCATACACAACTTTACTTGGAGGTATGCAATTGTGAGTGCATTCTAGTTTTAAACTGGTTGATTTGTATTTTTCATTTTGACCGTACGTATATGTTTCCACAAATAAATCCACAAATATTTTAAAAAGTCCAAATCTTGTGATTTGTTTGTGGGGTAAGCTTTTACTATACATTTGTACTGATTGTGCTTCGATGTGATAGCTGCAAATCATAAATATAATTGATATAGGACATTTATTAGTCTTGATTTAGCAGCATGCAGACCTATTTATTAATGCAGCCCGTGATCTGAATTAACATGTTCTAAACTGCATAAAATGTTATGGTGTGACACTTTGTGATTGTGATTAATTAAAGTAATCACTGAAATGAGGTTATATGAAGCTTTGTACCCTGTTCTTCTGGACACGTCACATGAGGTAAGGTGTATAGCAGAACTGTCTGGGGATAGGCACACTAGTTAAACCTGATCATGTAATTATCAGTTTGTGATACAAGTAGTGATAATTTCACATGGAAAATGTGAGATAGAGAAACAATTATTCCAATTCAGTTTTAATGTGTCCTCTATACTTTTCTATTGCCTTGTAGAGTAGGTTACTTATTAACTTCACAATTCACACGTTTAAATTAATTAAGCTTACTACATTTAGAAGACTAAGTGTATGATTTATAAGCATATTTCTGGATTGCAGCAAGATATGTAGGCCTACTTTATCTTTATTTACTTTGGTCCTCAATGCCTGCAACGTCCTCCTCACCCCCTGCGTGGAGAGGCACCTATTTGGAGACGCATGGGGAAAGTGGAGTTCCACCGGAAGTGGATTTCATTGGTCAGAATTGTAACCTATTTGTTTTCTTCTTTTTGTTTTACTGCCGGAGTTCACCTAGCGGTGAATAATAATACACGGTTTCCACCGGTTATGATGCTAGTACACAGTAAAATACGTCAGTTTGTTAAGGGTCCCAAGTGGCCAGGACGGTGGTAAAAAGTACATGTTGAGGTAGAAGATGAATGAAGCAACGAAGCTTTGTGTACATCTTCTGAAATCCGTCTGTTTAATTCACAATCATCACGAGTAGGTCAATCACATACAAATATCAACTCTTATAAATGAAACACAAAAAGTGCCACCACATTAAAATAAATAACTAATTTTAAAAAGTGCAAACACATCAAAACACACAACTCATTTTAAAAAGTGCAAACACATCAAAATACATTTTTTTATAAGAGTTTATATTTTTATGTGATGTGTGGGCATTTTTTGTGTCTTTCAGTGACCCCCACATTATTATTTAGTGTGTGTGTGTGTGTGTGTGTGTGTGTGTGTGTGTGTGTGTGTGTGTGTGTGTGTGTGTGTGTGTGTGTGTGTGTGTGTGTGTGTGTGTGTGTGTGTGTGTGTGTGTGTGTGTGTGTGTGTGTGTGTGTGTGTGTGTGTGTGTGTGTGTGTGTGTGTGTGTGTGTGTGTGTGTGTGTGTGTGTGTGTGTTGGAGAGGAAGGTGGGCCGTGAGCATGTGCCTTTTGGAGTCGTCCTCTAGCAGAGTCCAATGGCATCTGTAGACCAAACATGCAACATGTTATTGCGTCATCATGTTTAATATAGGCTACAAAGGTTTACCACTTGAAGAAATGATCCAGGTTGGATTCAGAATGACACAGTACCAAACTAAACATACTGCATGAGCAATAAAGATACATGATGTACCTAGCACTGACCACTTAGCTGCTTGAAAGCCTCCTTTTTCGTTTGGTCCTGAAGACAGGTGGTGTGTTGCCTCTGAGGGTTGCTTTTCCCTCCTCAGTGCTATACATAGTTATTTTATCTGAAACAATAGCTCAAACATTAGGCTAACATTTGTGTAACTAATGTTAAGGTTGCTTGTGACCATAGTACTGCCTATCTGTCTAACAAACAATTAGGCATATTTCTATTACAGTCCTATCTGTCTAACAAACAATTAGGCCTATTTCTATTACAGTCCTATCTGTCTAACAAACAATTAGGCCTATTTCTATTACAGTCCTATCTGTCTAACAAACAATTAGGCCTATTTCTAGTATAGTCCTATCTGTCTAACAAACAATTAGGCCTATTTCTAGTATTTCTAGCCATTCTCAATACTTTTATTTTAACAGTTGACAATTAGGCATATCTGTGTAACAAATATATAATTATCCTGACTTCCAAAAGCTGCTTGTCTTTTCCAGCCATTCTGATATGTCATTTATAGCTGTCAATCATTGAATGAAGCTGTCAAACGTACCTGCACTTATAGCTGTCAAATTTTGAAATCGTCTTCTAAACCAATGAAATCGAGAGTTCATGGTTTTCGACCAATGAAATGACGTTCGGGGAGGGACAACGCTTTTGACCAATGAACGAATGAACTGAGTTTGGGGCGTACAATTCTGACCAATGGAATTAGTTTGGGGCGTGGCCCCATCTTGCTTCCGGTGTAGTGGAGGTCCGTTTTCTCCATGCGTCTCCAAATAGGTACTCTTTGCCTGCGTGTGGTGTGTTTTAACCATAGATAGTTTTAACAGCCAGGAGCCTTGACAGCGGCATCCGGTTTAGGATTTTCAAAATAAGAGTCCTGCCACTGTAACACATTGACCAATCAACGTGTCTGTCTTTTCACACGTGACTTTTGCTACACCACGTGACTTTTGCTACAGTTCTTCCATGGCTTTGTAAAAAGAGATTTGTAAAAAGACTTAGTCTATTTGAGCTTTTAGAACCACAATTAATATAATTTACAGATGTGTCTACACACAGAACCGTGTACACACACACAAATCTTTGTGTGCATGCACAAAACCATTTGCAGATACACAAATCGCAAATACAAATCGCAAATCGCAAATACAAATCGCAAATCCATTTGCAGACACAAATCTGTGCCCACACGCACAAAACCATTTGCAGATACACAAATCGCAAATACAAATTGCAAATCGCAAATCGCAAATACAAATCGCAAATACACAAATACGCATTTGCAAACGCAAATACAAATCGCAAATACACAAATACGCATTTGCAAACGTTTAGCTACAATAATAGCCCCATACATATCTCACGGTTTTCTGGCTGATAGATCTTTCTGTTTGCGACCCATCAGCACAGAGAAAGATATGGTCGTATAGAGCCAACCTTATGAGCTGTTAATGTCCCACCTGTTTCTGTACTGCAGGTTTGTTATGAGTGTTTCAGTATGTACAGCTATTAAACTGGGAAGCTAGGAGTAGTGGGAGAAACATGCCTCGCACTTTCCTCTTAATTCTGAATGTTTTTTACCATACATTTTCCTCCACACCTTATGTTCTTCTTTAGTTAAATAACATGATGTTTAGCCTCCATGCTGTTCATGGTCATCTGAATGCAGCAATTGTAAATGGTTAATCAGTTTGTGGTATTGGTTGGGGGGAATGGCTAAGAACTAGTAACACATAAAAACAGCAATTGCATTCTTACATTTACATTGATTTGCTGTGTGGCACTATTGGAAGTTTCAGAATGGCGAGATAATCACACGAACCATCACAAGTTTACAGAGTAGTGGAGAAAATATCCATAACCAACTTGAGTAAGTTGAGTTCCTTGACTCGGCCAAAGTGTCGCTTGATTGCTGTGTTGCAATATAGACAGAATGCACCAAAGAATCATAATTTTCTGTCTAATTTCACAAATAAATTATACTTAAATCCCTTCCAAATAATGTTCACTCATATTGTATGTCCCCACATATCTTACATGAGTAGGAAAGATGTGGGGAATGCAAAAGAGCTGCTTATTGTTCACCACAGTTACAAGCGAGTACCATTTTATTTAATAATGTTAAACCAATATTCAGCATGGCATACGTATTTTATCAAATTTGAGTTTGAAGCAGTTTTGTCAGTTCAGTTTTCACCCAGGAATAAAAAAAAACTAATATCATCTTTCATTTGACCTCCTCTTTACTATTTAGTTTTCTTTTATCTTTTTTCTTTTCTTTTCTTCTATCTTCAAGTTAGTTTTCTGAAGCTCCTTTTCCCTGTCAGCTCATAAATCTTGTTGTGCTGATCCACAGACCTCCTTTCTTTCATGTCTCTGACTTTTTGGCCACAAAGAGCAAATGTCAGAGAAAAGGAAAGTTCAAAGCGTGTGTGTGTGTGTGTGTGTGTGTGTGTGTGTGTGTGTGTGTGTGTGTGTGTGTGTGTGTGTGTGTGTGTGTGTGTGTGTGTGTGTGTGTGTGTGTGTGTGTGTGTGTGTGTGTGTGTGTACCTTTGTGCTGTTTCATGTCTGTCTCTCAGGCTTTCCCAAACCAAATCAAGTAAGTTTAGGAAATACAAAAAAAAACGTGTTTTTTCAGTCCAAGGGTTTCACCATATTAATGAAAGAAAGTTGTTTATCAAAGTGAAAACATGGAGATGAATTCATTGATGACATTGATTTAGATTTATAATTGAGAGCTGTGACCTTTTTAAGATGAAAATATCTGATTTCTCACTCACCATGATTACAATTTTGATCAAACTGAAGTGATGCATTTGTATAATGTTATTGCTTGGCCTTGTAATTAAATGTCAACATCTCTTATTGTGAAAGACCCACATTCTTACGCAGAAGAGCAGCTGGTAGGGGTGATGTATTTGTGGCTTATTATTGATGGGTTTCTGGTTTGGGCATTGTCTTTCTTTTTTTCACGAGAAAATAAAACCCCTTGGTTGGTCTTTTGGAATGAATTCACTGTGTGAGGGCCAAAGGCTACAATGATTACAATAACAGTACTTTAAAGGCATACCTTGTCTGAGAAACAATAGAATATAGTATACAGATGGAACAGAAAAAATACCTCTCAATGCCCCATTATAATGTGTTTTGGGGGGGGGGGGGCTGCAGTAGCGGGGAGGAACTGGAGAGGTGGAGGGAAATCTGAATTTTTCTGTATTGTGGTATCACTGTGTACTTTATATTTTTAAGTATGCATAGTCTTGATTCAGAATTAATCCAAGCCAGTCATTTATTTTCCATTTGGAGCTGATGCATCTTATAATACAACATGCATTTGTATTGGATAATGAGATGCATCACGCATTGCATTTAAAAAAAAAAAAATTATAAAGATTCTTTTTTGGCATTTTCAAGCTTTATTAGATAGTACAGAGTTGAAATGGGGAGACAGAGAGAGGGGGGGAATGACGGGTTGGAATCGAACCCACGACCACTGCAACGAAGGCCGGAGCTGATATGGTACACGCTCTATCCGCTACGCCACCGGAGCGCCCCACGCACTGCATTTATAATGGATATTCCTTAGCTTTTCTTTTTATCAGTGTTCCCTCCCAACCAAGAGTTCTCTGAAAACGTTTTTCTCTGGAGACTGGGTTGTCCCTCCTCAGCAGGTCTGTCAGTGGTCACAGTGTAGCTTGAAATACCCTTAAACACAACATTGACATATCATTGTATGAAATGACCTTTTACTGATCCTCGCTCTATCGGTTCAATCCGTCAATGATGCATTCTATACCCTGCTGATACTAAACCATCAGAAATGGTTTGTGCACATTTCCTACACTTAGAGAATATAGGAGAGAAAAACAAAGGTAGAGAAAGAAAGGCTGCAGGCTATCCTTTCTCCCTTCGTTTACTTGTCTAATTAAATACACACACACACACACACACACACACACACACACACACACACACACACACACACACGTAATTGTCAATTGTCACCCCTGCTGAGTAAGAAAGCACGGTCATTAATACAAAGAGGGACAAAAAAAAGATTAGGCTTCTGTTAGGTCTGCAAATTGGACTACAGGAAATCAATTCAAACACAAACAGAAGCTAATATACATTTCCCCCAGAAACAAGGTGTGTGTGTGTGTATTTTCAGGTGTGTGAAGGTCTCTGAGGCTTATTATCTAGCTATAAAGCAAGAAATGTCTGTCTGTCTGTCTGTGTGTCTGTGGCTCGCATATCTCTCTGAGTTTTGGTCAGATCGGCATGAGCTTCCGGATATTGCTTAAACACAGCACGAAGGTGTGCATCCTTCATCCTTCATTTTGAAGTTGTAGAAGTTATCATATTTATATCTGCTCCACCTGTCCCCTTTAGTGGTAAAGACTGCGCACAGAGCCGACTAAACCCCGCCTCCCTCTGACGAGCGGGACACGCACACACACACACACACACACAGCAGACCGACACAGCCTTACTTCCTCAACAACTCCTCATCAACTCCTCATCTGCTCCACCTGTCCGCTTTAGTGGTAAAGACTGCACTTCACGCTATTTTCACTGTAATAATACAGCACGGTCTCGGATGCTTCCACAAAATGTTTTATATCCGTTTAAAATCTAAACTGAAAGCCCGAGAAAGTCCCCCCCCCCACAAACACACACACACTGCTGCCTGCTACTGACACGTTAACGTTAATTGACAGCACGGTCTCGGATGCGGACGCCCGCGCGCGGACACAAGTCCCCCCCCCCACCCCCCACCCACCACACACACACACACACAGCTGACTGCTACTGACACAGTAACTTTAATTGACAGTTATCCAAACTATGTCTTATCTTTCAAATACCTAACAGTAGCCTAATGGTAATGGGGTTGACAATGTTGTCATGGCGTGCAGCATAGCCTCCTTTTATACACAGTGCAGCCATTTACTATATAGGCAACTGATTGTAAGTTTGAGTGCATTGTGCAGTATGGATGGCAGTTTGCAAGGTACCATAATATCAGATTGTATAGGTAACACACAGCTCGATTCTTCTTTAGGATTCAACACTTAATTAATTAACACATTTTCTGTTTCATTTCACTTAACAAAACACATGGAATTAGTTTGTGGTTATCTTTACACAATATACTAAGGAATGTTGCCCTACTCTATAGCCAACTTCTACAAAGTAACTTACTGATAATAACCTTTAACAGTGTAACATTAGCCATCACTGATAGCAGCCAAATGTACTGTCTAATATGTTTCTTTGTTTACCTGCTTCCTACGGGCACTGCACTAGTTAAGATGATAACAAAAAGGAAAGGACAGTGGAACCTATACAGTCCACAAAATACAACATTCCCTGCTCTTCCCTGTACAAAAAGATACACACACAAACACACACACACAGGGATCCATAGATTGACCAATTACTCAATCTGTACTGACTGACAGCCTTGATTGAAACCTTGATGAAATCAATAGGGGCCTGAGAAAGCAGGGGGAGGCACACACCCATTGGAGGACAGTTAAAGGTTACTGTCCCATGTGATCACAGGTAAGCTTATTTTCATTATAGCGCATGTTCATGTCGTATCAACACAGTATTCAGACTCAAGCCTCTTTCCACTTGGCGGTGCGGCTCGGCATGCATTTATTTGCGTTTCCACTGTCCAAAAGTTGTAAAGGGTACCATTATAACCAGGCCAAGCCCTATATTTTGTCACCCTTTCTAGGGTTACCAAGCCGTCCCAAGCTTCGATGTCACGATAGGAATAAACTGTTATTACCATCCGGCATAAACCGCGCCTACCAAGTGAGGGTGCTGTAGCCAGTGAAAATGCGAGCCAGATATGGGGTTACCGTGCTGAACTGAACTGTGCTGCCCAGTGGAAATGAGGCATTAAACATTTAAACATTCAACAATAATTGTTCAATATCGGCTCCACTGTCCTCATGAACAGCGCTTGTCAATCATGATGACAAATCATCCTCAGTGACACATGAAGGATGGACTTCTGCCTTAACAACGACAGCTTTAATGCTTAATGAATGGCACTGACCTTGTATGGGATTTTACTCATTTTCGAGACAAGATGTTAAAGTGTCAATGGCTAATTGACATTTTTATGGTGCTTTTCTGCAGCATTGCAGTATGTTGGCAAATTAGATTAAGAACTGAATAGTGAATCTTCTATTACCCTCTACAGTCCAGCTG
Source organism: Ammodytes marinus (assembly GCF_949987685.1). Classification (NCBI taxonomy): domain Eukaryota; kingdom Metazoa; phylum Chordata; class Actinopteri; order Uranoscopiformes; family Ammodytidae; genus Ammodytes; species Ammodytes marinus. Next base: position 10,547,799 of record NC_137214.1, read on the forward strand.
AGATTGTATCACATTCCCAATGTTACCCTTTTCTGTATGGGCTGCAAAGTGAACACATGGTTTTGCAGGCACAGTTATGGTTACTTTTGTAAACAAGCTTTTAGTATGGTAGTAGCAGCAGTAGCAAGGTATGCTTTCAAATTATGTCTTAAATGGGAATAAACAATAGTGTAAAACCAGTATATGTGACACAATATACAGAACCTTAATACATAGCCACATTTTTTATTACAACATAATGTAAATGCCTTTTGTTGAAACTACATAGAGGATGGTAGCATACGACCTCTTTCAGTTTTCTTAAAACATGGTTTATCGATCTGTGACATAAAAGTGTGTGGGAAGCAGGCAACAGAGAGTCATGAGGTTTGGAGCAGCATTTGAGATAAGATGGTGAATGACCTCTTGTGCTCTTCTGATAATAACCTAGATAAGACTGTGTCAGATCACCACAGCCTCCGAACTCCAGAGAAAAGAAGCCGTATGTCCAGTCTATAATGAAAAGAAAAGGCGAGGAGAGGATGACACACGCTTGGCCTTTACTGCATAGCTCTATACTGTGCCCTATTCTTTCACCGTCACCTTCACCCCAGTCCTCTTTTCTGACTGTGTGTTCATGTGAAAGCTAGTGGTCTGCAGATGAATTAATTAATGAATTATTTTATTTGACCATTTTGATATAAAAACATGAACAGCACTCTGTCACACATTAAAATACATAAAATAGCCAGGGATAGACACAAAAAAGCCCGAAGGCTTATTTCCATTGTGGTCCCTGTACACAAAACATACACAAAATATACACATACCTGTACATATAAATCACACACACAACAATGACCCCCACTAAGGCAAGCCTAATTTTAGGGCCTTTTTAAAATTGCCCAAACTCCCGACCACCTTGAGTGCTCCCGGCAACCTGTTCCACAGTGCAGCACCCGTATAAAAAAAGGAATCCTTTCCCATGTTGGTCCTCACCCTAGGTGGTACAAAATCAGTGGTGCTACCCTTAGTGGCATGTGTGTGAACTTCACTTACACAATTAAAATAGTTTCTAAAATATTTGGGAACATCCCCATTTAAAATCTTATGTACCATACACAGTTTAATCTGAGATACCCGATCAACAACTTTCAACCAACCCAACCTCTCAAAGTGGGAAGATTCCAGATGAGTTCTCATGGGGAGGTTAACCAACTTATCCTGCGAGGTCTGAAGCCTATGTTTCAAATGTACCATAGTACAGATAGTGTCTGATAGATTAGTGGTGATTCAGCTAGAAGTCAAGTCAAGTCAAATTTATTTATAAAGCACATTTACAAACAGCGGGTACTGCCCCAAAGTGCTGTACAGGTTAAATAATAATAAAATAATCCACATTTATTACAAATAAGAAACCAAAAGAAAACACATAAGAAAATACTCAGCTCAGCTGGTTCCGAAGGCCAGCTAGAAGAGGAACTGGCTTCAGATAGGTGCTGTAAAAGACACTGACTGGCTCACACCAATAAATTGGAATTAGACCTATAAAGCCACAGGCTGCTGGCTCACTCACAGCAGGTGAATACTGCATTTAATTATGTGTGGTGGCCAGAAAACACAACCCCAAAAAACACTTAAATGTCTATTGGATGTGAAGTTTGAAGAAAAAAAAGCGCTGATAAGTTAGGGATATTTTGTCCTACATTTGCCTGTTTTGATCCTTGTTGCTTCCATTTGAAGGGAAGCATTGCCATTTAAAATAAACTATCTCTTTAACCTTTTAGATACTGAAGCCTGAACTCCTATACTAGCAGTGGATTTCTGAGGGAAATTATTGTGCTTCAAATTCATGTTAAATCAGTGAAGCTTTCCATTACCAACTCTTCAGATGTCGGAGAAACTTTACAATGATGCAGCCGGGGTCAAGGAGGCCCTACTGTAATGCAGAACTGTTTGGGTTGCAGCTCTCTGAGCAACACAGAGGTTCGGTAAGAAATTCAGTTGCATCGGCAGTCCCCACTTAGACAGTGGGCCTGTCAGTTAAAAGATGGATACTTCCTACTTGACTTTTTAAGATGGCTATTCACCTGCGAGTACATTGACTACACCTACGGTTCTGTGATATTCTGTTTGTTCTACCACAAAAAAAGAAAAACAGCGCCTGAAACCTTGACTATAGACATTTAAACAAAACGGTTCTGAAGCAACACAGCAGGTCTCTCTTTCCAGCCCCAGGTTGATGACTGTTTCTCCCTTCTCCTCTCCTCCTGTCAGAACAGCAGTGGTTCTATCAAGGTGACAGACATTCTGTCGCCGTGACAAGCGTCACGGGCAACAATGTAATGAGACGTGAAGGGAGAGCAGGAATCTGCGCTGTGCAAATGTTTGGAACGGAAACAATATCAATCATAGTCAGCTTGACACTGTTGTTGTTGCTTCTTTGTGTGTGTGTGTGTGTGTGTGTGTGTGTGTGTGTGTGTGTGTGTGTGTGTGTGTGTATGTTAGTGTGGGGGGGTTGTGTGTCTGTTACACAGGTGCTGTTGAGGAGAAAAACCTCCCAAGGATAAATCCCAGGATGACTCTTTAGACACAGAGCTGAGCAGGAGAGAGGAAGGCACAGTGGAACAGAATGATGCGTAACAGATTTAACTAAAGCTTTGCTGGTCAGACAGTCTTTGTGTGAATGCTAACTGTGTGCATAGGGGATTGCTTTGCAGTAATCCCTTAGCTACTGTGGCAAAAAAAAATCGGGAATTGACTGTGCGTGTGAATAAAGCTATACTGTAAATCCCCTGTATAGCTTTAGGGGTAAAAACCTAGTGTGTTTTGTAGTTTAATAGGGACCATCATGACTTTCTGAACTCCACACTTTAGCTTTAAAGGGTTACATCAACGGTTTTGCTCATGGTGACTGGCCAAGTGAATATGAAACGGTGATGAAATGAAACTTGGGCTGAGCCTCAGAGGATAAGTGAGGTATGGTTACAAATCACAGCTGCTACAGCCTGGGAGAGAGCAGGACTCACAAGGCACTGCCAGCAAAAAGAAACGCACGCACACACACACACACACACACACACACACACACACACACACACACACACACACACACACACACACACACACACACACACACACACACACACACACACACACACACACACACACACACACACAGAGTCTGACAGTCTGATCTTATTTTACGAGTTCCAACTTTTTATGAGCTTAGAGAAGCTCATAAAATTCTCCAGAATGATTTTCTTGTCAATCCGTCCAATAATATATGAATCTGAAATTGATATGAGACAGTAGAGTGTACTTGAATACAAGTGTGTTAGTAGTTGTTCAAATTTGTATTTTAGTTTACTACTAGAACCTGTTTTCATGGTGTAGTGTCCAAAAAAAAGCCTCTGTCTGGCTTCCACTGAATCAATATGATTCTGGGTATATTGAGGGGTATCTGGAGGTGTTCTTATCTCAGTTGAAGGTAGTGCTTAGGTAGTGGATGGTAAAGGTGCACAGATTCTGTTTCAGGAATGTGGATAGGGAATGAGAGGAGGATATATTTTTCATTATGGACTACAAACAAGTCAAAATGTCGACAATATAGAGTCCACTCTCCTGGTCCATCAAATCCAATTAGGGGAGGAATTTACAGCTATGTGAGCCTACAATTTCTGCCATTACTACAGCCTTGGAGTGTAACATTAAAGGAATGTTTTTGAAGTGACACAACATATTACTTAATTGATATGTGTATCATATCAATAGCATTAATTTATTACCAAGCTAACATAAAATCATTCACTGTATTCTAGACTCCTTTTTTGTACTACTTTCTTCTTGAAGTTCATAATGCAGTTTTTTCCATCACCCCTGACACTAATTCTCGCAAGCAAATAAGAGAGAAGGTTGTCTTTACTTTGAGAGTCTGTGGACACAGCAGGACCCATATTGATGTTCAAAAGCCATGAAACAATGCATTTAGCAAAATAGGTGACCATTTAATGAATTGAATGTATAGAAAACATTTGTATTAGATTAAGCACTGACTGAAAACACCTGCAATGATAATGAAGTTCCTTTTTTGTTGATAGAAATGGCAATTCCCTTTACGTCTGTAAATGAAGGCTATTTGAACCTGAACTGAAAGGAAATTGGTTCTCCACTTAATCAAACAAATCTATTTACAATGAATATATATGTGTTGGGCTGTTGGAAAGTATCTACACACGGACATATCTAATTGTGTGAGGGATAGATTAGATACACATTCATACAAATATACCATGGCACTTTTAACAATTTTAATTACTGTACTTTTTATCAGAACATATTACATCTAATTGGCAGAGATGGGGGTAAGTCACTAATGTGCAAGTCACAAGCAAGTCTCAAGTCATAACCTTCAAGTCTCAAGCAAGTCCAAGTCACTGTGGTGAGAATCAAGCAAGTCACAAGTCAAGTCATTGCTCAGGTCAAGCAAGTCACAAGTCAAGTCATACAAAAATCATATTATCTAACCCAGTTTCTACATTTAAAAGACCTGCATTCCACAGTTCTCTTCTTCATACCGTCATCGACAACATCATCCTTGAACTACAATTGAATTATTCTTGGTCTGACCGAGGGGTCTTCAACTAAAATTGAAATGGGTCCAGTTGACAACATTTTCTTACAGCAAAGGTCCGAATCTCATAATGTCTGCATCCAATAGCGACCCCTTATCTATCACATATGATCAACACCGCACATTTCCTTTTCTTTCAACCACATTTAGGCTACTTTCAATTTCCAAGTAGCTTACTTTTAACATGGAAAAGAAGAAAGGCAAATAGTAACAGATAGCCTACTACTTAGGCTACACAAAACAGACACTTAAACCTGCAGTGTGTAGAATTTTGGGTTTTATTTCCTAGCAGATTTTGTAGAAAGTAATTATAATATCCATAAGTACATTTAATTTAGTGCATAATAGCTGAAAAAAATGTTTTGAATTATTTATTTTTCTCTTAGAAAGGGTCTCATATATGTCCATATTTCTGCATATTTTGGACCAAGGCCTAGTGCCGCCATCTTGAAAGTGTCATAGTTGGAATGTCATCAGGTGCATTGTTTAAAATTTAGAATTGTTCTTGTTCTTGAAGGCCACTGTAGCTTCTGTTATTATTCGAAAGGGTTGGGGTTACCCAGGGAGCGTTGCATTCTAGAACTTTCTAGAACTTTCTTGATGATGTCATATTACACACTGCACCTTTATTCCCCATAATGCATTTAGAATAAAACAGGGCAAGGATCTGCGCTATGGCAAAAATATCATATCACCTTTTATTTTATGGCAGGATCACATTTTGATTTATCCCGATTAATTAATTTTTCATACTGGGGGGCGAACTGTCATAACGGGCAGTTTGCTGTGCTGTCGGTGCGGGTGCGGCGGCTGTGAGCTGTCGGAAGGAGCCGGTGAACGTGGAAGGTTGAACTGCATCATATTAATAACCGCTGTTTTGTCTCACAGAGATGCTTATATAAAGCCTACAGTCCGTGGAGGTAGGGCGCTCGATAAGGAAGCGTGCGTTATCAAGGCAGCAGCGCTGCAGGAAACGCTCGTTATTTTCGTTTTCTTTTACAAGACTTCCCGGGGCCGTTACAACGTGAAAAGGGAAGGGAAGAAGGCGCTACATATTTACTGTGATAAGCGTGTGGGAGGCTCACGTGAATTACTCTTGGTCTAGCCCATGGACATATAAAGAAAGGTCTAGCCGCCTCCATGACTGCTGCTCCTGTGTTGACCTGCTGACGCTGTTTGTCCGTGCAGCGCGCTGCATGCATTGCACTGTAAAATGACCCGATCATGTTTCAAAATAAAACATCATTTCTAACGTAATCTAACTTTTAAAAATTCAAGTCATTTCGAGTCATCCGTCTCAAGTCTAAGTCAAGTCTCAAGTCATGAAGACCAAGTCAAAGTCAAGTCGAGTCTTTTATCAGTGTTAGTCAAGCAAGTCTCAAGTCCTCAAATTTGCGACTCGAGTCTGACTCGAGTCAAGTCATGTGACTCGAGTCCCCCATGTCTGCTAATTGGCAAACGTGTCTAAACTAATCTTTACATTAACTGGTGCACAACATAATGCTCTCACACAAAACAACACCTAAACATAATTTGCTGCACTATTGTACCAGGCACCTTGGTAGACAGATGGAAAGAGCGGTCTCTGTTGTTAGCTCCAGCTACCTGTTCTCTTCTGTGTCTCTCTCTGTTAACCATGGGAACTGGGTAAGAGGGCAGCAGAAAGTGTTCCTGGGGGAATGAGTGCAGTGATGAAACATGGCTCTTGAGTGGTGTGAGACCACATACGCAAGTGGATGGAAAAGAGATGTTCTTTTTTTTTTGTAAGCCAATGGTCCTAACTTATCATGACAGGATGGGGAGCTCTGCAATAGTGAGACCTTGAGCGAAAAAGAGTTGCTACTGCTGCTTCTCATTGAGGTGAGCTGGTTGATGTGCCTCGGGCCATGTGATAATCATGCCCCTGAGAGCTTATCCCGGCCGGGTGTAGGACAGGGCTGAAATGGTACACAATAAAGAAAAGACTATATTTCCCAAAGTGTCTCTGTGAAATGGAGTGAGTGACACAGGCTGATTTCAGTGGCATATAGGTATTGTAGAAAAAGATAGTTTTGAATAAAGATTGTAATTCCTATGTTGTAAAGATTTATTTCTGCGCATCTTATTGAAGCTCCTACTTCAGTGTTTCCCCCAGAAAAAATTTCTTAGTCAAGGTGGTCACTGCCCAGGGTCATGGGAGGCGCGGCGCAACAGACACTGACCTTACAGTTGTGCAATTTTGTTGTGCAGGTACAAATTTTGTGCAAACATGCAGACAGTACAAAGCAAAATTAAAGAAACCTTCTACTGTTTTGGTGCAATACCATGCAGACATAATAAATACAAATAATTGACCATACATTCATTGATGTGTATGCACATCAAAGTGCAAATTCAACTTTTTAAAGTTCCTTTTTGGATGGGGGCTATTGTGCGATTATTGTGGACAATAGGCCTACTGTGATGCGATAGCCTATAATTCATTAATGGTTATTATTAGCCTACTTGCTATATTTATTTTTAAATACAGAGGTTATTGGTTGCTTTGGAACATGTATTCCCCAATTTAAAACTTAAAAATAAAGCAGCATAGGAAATTCAGAAAATAAATCTTCTTGGCCTACACTAGCATGCTGTTTGAAAAATATGTCAATAGTTGAAATAATAAATACAATGTGTTTTCCCCCTAAATGACTAAATGCATTTCAAAGATAGTAACAGTGTGGCACTTCTGTAAACTTACTGAAACTTGCCTGGGCCATCACTCTCATGCATTCATCAAACTTTTCTCTGCACTGTCAGAGCTGATAGATAGGTTGTGTTGCCACGGTGATGTGGAGTCTTAAACTGTTTTAGCTTTGCTGAGTACTTTCTGTTCAGCTAAATATCCCCATAGAACCGCGCTGCGTTTATTATCGCCACCAGTTAAATGTCGGTTTGCTTCTGCTGGTTTAACTCTCCCGCGTGCATGCCGTAGTCGCGCACACGCAAATCCGCAGACAGAGCAGCTGAAAGATAGAGAAACGTTTGGAAACACATAGCCTGGTGCTACCAGACCATCGTACTTCATTTCATTTGTACAGAAGGTCTGGAAGTGCTGTAATTGGCAAACGTTCACTCACTTGGATGCGGGTGTCTGTTGAAGTTTAAAACTATTGGATCTGCCCAGTGCCACTCTGGATTAGCCAACCAATCGCATAACGTTTGGTCGTCACGTGTGTCATGAGCCGGCTTGTGACGGTGCGTTCCAGTTGTACTGGAAACTCGGAAATTTCCGACTTCACTACATATTGTAGTCTATGGATCTACCGGCAACCTAGCAACGGTAACTTGCTAGAGCCTAACGTTTAGTTATTTGGATGAGAAAGGTTGTAGGCGTCCATACTTTCGCGAGCAGATGCACTGAAACACAGACATGGTCGGAACTCGGAACTACGAAGTCGGAAATCTCCTTCTTCCGAGTATAAAGGAACGCATCATTCAACTGAAACTGGAGCGCGACTTCAACGTCATCGTTCTCAGCCACTCGTTTTGTTTGCTGATTGGACAGGCAGAAATCTGCCTAAGCAGAATCCCACTAATACGCCCCGTCCCCAGACTGATTACTGAAGGGAAAATGAAATGTGTGAGCGCTGGGGGAAACACTATTTACATATTGGATATCCAGAACAGTTCTAGATACGTGCGACTGCTTTCCAACTTGTTATTGTCTGATATTGTAAAACATGTTGGTTCGTAAAAAGGAAGATATTGGTGTTTTAGAATACTGAGTTTTATGTTGACTAGATTCACATTTCATGTGACTTTTATTTATTTATGACTGGTCAAAACATAAATGTACATTTACTACAACAATCTCCCAATACAATCTGACAAGTACAACAAGTTTGTCCTTTATTTTTTTACTCTATATAACTAAGAATTACTTATTTTAAAAGATAAGAGAGTGGGAAACATTTAAAAAATTGTCTCTGTACGTTTGTCTACATGCAGGTCTATGTCTCTCCGTTGATCCCTATGTAAATATACCCCACTGCGGCATTCATTGAAGTGCACTGGCTGGATGAGCTTCTAGCAGCAGTCAAGAAGGCACCTTTCAAAGAAAATCCATGTTAACAAGCAACTGGCTGGGACGGCACACTGGCTAAGTGATGGGGGGGAGAGTCAGGAAAAATCAAAGACCCGCATCAATTAGAGTTTCTATATGCTCCTGGTATTGATGCCAACGGTCTCTGGGAAAGTGACATGAGAAGACACAGGTTAAGGCTTTGTCTTCTCAAGGGGACTGGTCTAATCTAGTACATACAGACACAACCAAGTTCCCTCATACCACAAAACAAACAATATGTAGTTTCATACAGTGGGAGTGCCAACCGAAGAGCCAAGCAGTGTGGCCTTGGGGAACATGTATAGCATTTAGCAGCACATTTAGTCTTCTAGGCTTTTCAATGAGCATTTTGCAGCACACTTTGCTATTGTTTGTGTTTTTAATTTAAAGGGGACATATTATGCAAAAACTCGGGTTTAAATGTGTATTTCCGAGGTCTACTAGAAAAGGTTTTAATGGTTTATTGTTAAAAAAAACATTAGTTTTCTACAATTTCCCATTTCTTCACCGCCTTTTCCAGCCCTTTCTGCTCTCTATCTCAAAAGGTTGGTTTTGACATCTACCCCCCATCACAAAAATCCTAGTCTGCTCTGACTGGTCAGATCTACATGGGCGTGCATGCACCGCCCTGCTCATTTACTCTATACCTACCTATATGGGCATGGCACACGCCCAGCTGTCAGTTTTGTTTACTTTTGGCCAATGCAGCATGGAAATCGATGTTACCATGTTTAGCTTCATTTCTACAGCAAATGTCAGCACACTTACCACTTCTAAACCAAAAGCTTTACAACTGAACCTGGTCAGGCAGGAGTCTCAGCTGAAAACTGTGAAAATGGCATCAAGATTTCTGGTTTCCCTGACATTATCCTCAGGTAAATACAGTTTAAATATGTCACACTCAATAACAGAATATGAGCTAAGTATTTATGCAAAAACCTCCTAACTTGTAACATACACGTTTTATGTATGTCTCTACAGGTTAAACTGTGGAATGATCTACAACCCAGTGGAGTGAAAAAAGCTTTGGTTGTGAAGCCATGCTGAGGTACATGTACAGTAACAAGGCAGGAAAGGAATGTATCATGTTAAGATTCACTGGAAAGGCATTATCTTTTGTAAAAAAAAAAGTATAGAAATAATTACAGTCAGAGCAGCAAATTATCTGACACCCTTTCAATATCTAATAGATAATGTATCATTTGTATTGTGATCACTCATTTATAATAAAGTTTTACTGTTAAAAAATGTATTGTGTTGCTAACTGTCACTGTTTCACATTCAATGTTATATCATGTAGCCTAGCTGAAATATACATCATACATCTGTAGTTATGGAAAAGCTACAAACTAATGAAAGCATATTTTTTCTTCCATTATAAAATAAGATAGGCTACTATTAAGTTCAGTATAGCCCTTGCTCAAGAAGCAACGAGTTCTGAGTGATACTGTGTGCTTTTTGAAATATAATGGACAGGAAACAAACAGCAGCAGAGGCAACTTACAGTATTCCTGTCTATTATATTGTACATTACACAGGAGATGTAATAAGCCTACTGCTGCATGTACCACAACTGCTTGCATAACTACACACTGTCAACAACAAACAAATACTCTTCAGTTTCCAACACACCATACAGTTTCCCCGTCTGTTTTTCACACAGGGGCTGTCATGTCTAACGGTTAAGCTAGCGGACACTAAGGCTAACGCTAACTACTCACTCGTTTCAGTCGGCGTTGGTTATTATAGGAGGGGTAAATTAAAGCACATTACACACATTGAACTCATAAACGGACAGATTTGTTTTTAAATAGGACTACTTACATTTCCAGAGGAGAGATGGTGTCTCTCAGTCTTCCAGGCACAATCTCCTCCACACTCCAGTATAACGGCAGATCACACTAGATTGCCAAACTTTGCTGGGCATAGCCTAACAAAAAATTAAGTAAATCCATTCAGCCCCGGTCTGCTTCGAGGCTGGGGTGTGATGGTAGCTTGAGGATGAGCTAACACTGCAGCTTGCTTCTACTCTGTTGTTGCATTAGCAGGTGCAGTTCCAGGTGTGTGTGGTTACCAACGGGGCGTCTTGATTTGCCAATCAACTGCCGAGTTTCTGGCGAGCTTTTCCGTGGGAGCAGGGCTGGACTGGGACAAAAAATCGGCCCTGGCATTTTTGGCCATGGCAGCCCACCGTTTATACGATATGCGGAGGAAGGGGTGTTGCACCAAATTCTGGGCCCCTATACAGAAAGTCCTGATGGGCTCTCTGAGAGGCGGTCTTACAATACAAACATGTAAAAGCTTTGTTTGTCTATAGTCCAAAACGTATGAGTGACTGGTCCCTCTCTGAGCCAGATAACAACACAATGTTTCTATTGATGAATGACCAGATTATTACGCGTACTTGAACACAACCCCTGGTCTAATGACTCTTAATAAACATGCACACACACAGTGTTTCTCACAGGAATTTGGGAGACTGTGTCGTGGACCCTGGACCTTCTAGGGGGGTCCGGGGGAATGCTCCCCCGGAAGATTTTTTTTAAAATGTTAAAGTAAAATTCATCAATCTGGTGCACTTTGAGAAGAAAACTAAGGCTAAATCAACTGTTTCCTATGTAAGCTATTTAGTACTATTTTCTGGAATGATTCAAAGACACAGAATGACCAAAAAGCAGAAAGAAGAAAGTTTAAAAAATCCAGTCAGCTTCGGGAATTTTTTCCCTTCGTTTGTATTTTTTAATGGCCCAATATAGGCCCCTGATCTTCATAGCCCCTAAATAAAAAATGTCGGGGCCTTCAAAGATCAGGGGCCTATATTGAGCCAGTAAAATTAATATAAATCAAAAAAATAATTTATTTTTTCTTGGGTGCAGCCCCCCTCTGCCTTGGGCCCCCCCAAGCCTGTCCGCAGTCCGACGGCCCTGAACGTAAAACTGACCATCGTCAGATGCTCATAATTACTGAGTACAAGTTGAATGCGTGATAATACAACTCAATGCAGCCTCTGAATGGGCGGCCCTCTGCTGTGTGTGTGATTGGGCCAGGCCTAACCTAGAACCAATCATAATGAGTAATGGCCTGGTAACTTTCAGGTGAAGTTGACAGCCTGCACGCACATTTATATGTCCATGGCACTCCCGAGAGGGAAGGGACCTCGGCCCTCGGCTGTGTGACTTGGCCGGGCCGGGCCGAGTCACACAGCCAAGGGTCCAAAAAAAAAAAAAAAAAAAAAAAAAAAAAAGATTTTTAATTTTTTTTTTTTTTTTTTTTTTTTTTAACCTCACCGGCCCAAAAGGCTGCCGGCCCCTCGGGCATTTGCCCGGTATGCCAGATGGCCAGTCCAGCCCTGCGTGGGAGTATTTATGTTAATGAAAACCGACCAATTTCGTCATCAGTCGGTGTATTTTGGAACAGACCTTCAAATCCCCCCCTTTTTTGAAATAAGCATCCCAGAAGAAACTGACATATTTGTCTTTTTGAAGCTTGTGTGTGCTGATAGGGACCCCAATAACCTAAAAAGTGTGCCCAAACACCGGAAATGTTTGGTTTTTCATAATATGTCCCCTTTAAACTTGAGCATAGTGATATGATTTGAGAACCATATAGTTAATTATCATGAAGTACCCAATGAAACTGCTCTGGTGCCTGCAGTTGGATAACTGAAGATAATTGTTCTACTGTTGGCAGCCTAAGGATACACAGCAGCCTTTTGGTCAATCCTCAGGGTTAAGCAGTATTGCTTCATTTGTTTTTCACTTAATCAATAAGAGCAATTTTAACCAAACAGGGGTAGCTGGGACCATTACAAGTTCATGTTTGTCACATACACATTCAAGTATAGCCTACCTCAATAGAAAATCTACAAGTTTCCCCTGTATAAGGGACACAGGCAGTTGGAGATTATTATTCTAGATTAATTTGTTTGTCGGGGATGGATGCTTAACACAAGCAGAGATGAGGACAGAGGTTACTCCCACATGCCATGTACGCATTTCCAAGTATCTCTAGCAAAGACAGGTTATTACAAGCTCTGTGAGAAGATGTGTCACACAAACACAGCAAGGAACCAATGATGTATTGACGAACGCAAGTTCCCTGTGGATACTCTGAAAATGAAAGACTATTTTAGTTGAATATGTCTCGGATAAATCAAACACAAGGCCTACTACTTAGCATCAATTAAAATACAGTAATAATTGACTTGATTGCAATTGATTGCAGTCCTGAATTAATGTGAGTCCTGCTTGTAAATGGTCTAAATCTTCTGTTGGTTGCTTGCTTGCTTGTCGAGGGGTAGTCGAGCCTTGTGCTTGTCGAAGGTCCACTAACAACACTCATTTTGGACTGTACTTTCCTTGTGTTTCAAACAAGTGATATTGCTTCAAATGATGGAACAGGTTTGTGGGGTTGCCCGTGTTAACTGGTGGCACGGGCACTACATTTTCTTTGGTGTCGCCATCAGCTGTTCTGTTCAATGGTGGAAGGTAACTACCGGTTACATTTCAACTCTTTTTGTGTACATGTTGTGTTATTATAACTTTTTTCAAATGATTATTATCTAAATCCCTTAAGCGTTCGGTATGTTTGGCACTTCTGTGTACTCTTCACCTCGTCAGTGTATCCTGTCATAATATCTGCACGCTACAGGTGGTAGAAAAGCTTTCTGTTGCCAATACAACAGCCCTAGTTTGATCCTAGAGAAGTGGAAAAGTTGTTGTCTGTCACTAAGCAGATGTTTTAGTTTCTCCTCCAAGGCTTTTCATTGTCTGTGGCCCCCTCCTCTTCTTTCTTCTCTCCAAATCCCTTCCATTCTGTGCGCTACTGACAAAGAGTTGTACTGTTTACTGCCTTTGTGCTGTAAAGGAAAACAGGTGCCATGTTGTGAGAGTCTCTGTCTACATCTCTATCTGTTTCTAAGCATCATATGCTGAGTTGCCTTCATGTGTGGCCACCGTCAGCTCCAAAAGCTCTGTCTGCTCTCTGTGTGTATACAAGAGACAAGGAGTGTCTTTCAGCTCAGTCCCTAGATGAGGATAAGAAATCGTCATCTTTTATCACAGTCATTTCTCTGCCAAGCTCTGACAGTGTCCCAGGGGCTGCCAATTGCTATAACGTCTCTCCCATGTGGATTTGTGTGGCCCAGTGTGGATTTGGCATATTTTTTACAGACAGTACTGTGTTGCATCTAAAAGCAGATTTTGAAAGATAACCTTTCTTTAAGTGGTTTCACATGTAGGATCTTAAGGACCTAACAGCATGTATTTATTTATCATTGGTGGCAGCCCAGTCTGGCTGTGTTTTGCATCATAGGGTTACATTGACAGTAACACAAACTATGATAAAAAAGTGACGAGTAGTAAACAGGTATTAATTACCATCTCGGGATGATGCACAACAGAGAAATGCCTTTTAATGTACACTAACTCCCCTGTGTGTGTGTGTGTGTGTGTGTGTGTGTGTGTGTATTTTTCAATTATAATCATATAGCTTTCACCTCTTGTGCTGAACTATCCTTTTTGCTGTCAGGCTTTTACAATGAGGGTCAATTGAGATCTGTTGATGTTGAACACCAGGGAAAAGAGGTAGAGCAGCTGATACGCCTACTCTCACTGGGAGGGCAAGCAGTCAGATACTATAGGAAGCATTATAATGCATCAACCACATCAAGCTCATTCACATGCAAGGTTTCTCCCTTTCACCCTCACATTTGGAGAGCATCTTTTTGTCTATAGTACAGTGTCATAAGTCAAAAGTTGGTGTAACGTCTGTCAATTTCTCTTATCCTCCCACTCCTCCACCTTTCTCCCTTTTTACCTTATTTACTGCTCTGTCTAGTGGATATTCACGCTCTTGCTTCATGCTCCATTAATTGCTGATGAAGTGTTGCACATACAGCCATTTATAGCAGCCTCTTTATACTCACTACGTGCATTCCTCGTTTGCACACTTGCCATGTGTCGAGGGATAGAAAGAGACCAGGGAGGGTCACGACTCAAAAAGCCGTCCTCAATTCTTTCAAAATGCCTTCTTGCAGCACAGTGAAGTCTCATAACAACACTAATTGTTTATTTTGTTGGAAAAAGTTAAGATAAAGATTATTCTATCATCAATTTTAGGAGAAGTAAGAGATATTTTTTCGTTAAAACACGTGTTAAATCTCTCTATATTCATACAGCAATCACTTGAACATTAGTCTGGCTTGACCACTTCAGCCAGCGTCTATTAAGCGCTGGCGTCGGCAAACAACGCTACGCCTCCATTGGCTGCTTCCCGGGGTTAGCCCCGCCGTAGATGATTGTGATTGGTTTAAAGAAATAAAAACAGGCCAGCCCAGTTTCCCCCCGAATAGACGGCTCTAAACGGAGTGCTTCCAGACCATACTACTTGCTGTAGTTTGGTCTGGCTTTGCGAGACTACTTGAACATTAACCGCAGTTCATAACACAGGTCTCCCAGTCATTCAGCTTTATGGTTATTGCCAGTAAAATTTTTGAGTATCCCGCTCGTTTTATCCAATTAGGAGACAGAGCTCTATAAAGAGGCGGGTCTCTGTGACCGTGACTCGCTGCTTTACATCGCAGCACTATCTGATGAAGACTGCTGTGCATTCATGTGTTGGTGATGTAGGGGCGAGGGAGGGGACCGCTAACTGCAGTCAATGACAGTAAGTTAGCTAAAGGGACCATATTACTTACTTCTCCTTTTCAAACAATGTCAAATGGCAATATAAGGAGTAGCTTCATTGTACATAATGTACTTCTCTGTACTTGTATTGTAAAGGGCTTGCTATATAAGTTGCTTTTAGCATTGCAGTTAGCTATGTAAATGACGCAACACAAACATGGATCATCACATTCTCTGTACTTTACAGTGAGAGGAATGATAAGTAACTAGATAAGAAGTTAAGGATATATCTTCATTATCCTGTATGCAATACTGCCATACTAATAATATATTGCGTTTGTGAATATTGTGTATCATCCTAATGTGACTTATGTAAGAAACAAATCGGCACTATTCTAATAATAACTGGCAGCCAGCAATATCATCTGTGAATCCATACTTAATAGGATCACTGCTGTGATTTTGACTGAGCTGATGCCATTTTGATGTGTTCGGTACTTTAATAAAACATCTATTTGAAATGCTGTACGTGTCCAACAGCATATCCAACAAAATCTTTTACAGTATTGAGTAGAGCAGCTCGGTTGTGAAGATTGATTTGACCGAAAAATGTGTTGTGACTTTGTTGTCACATGCTGTTGTGTGGGTAAACCAGTGCATATGGTTTGAGATTATTGCATAGAAAGTTAAGCATACCTGGTTTTGTGTGCATGCTTTAAAGTAGATGGAACATATTTGTGTCTGTTTTTACCATGGTTTTTACCAGTGTCTCTCCTCTTGCTGGTGTCGGCAAGTATTAAAACTTGGATCGTGCTTTCCATAAGAATACATTTCTATATAAAATAATCACCTGTCATTTCTAATTTAAATTGAATAAATCTAATATACTTGTTTATGCCGATGCTGTCGGAGTGGCTTTGGAATATTTATTTCTCCTTTCATCTCATACGGTGTTTTTTCTCTTCCTTTTTCCTCTCTCTCTTCTCCATCCGTCTCTCTCGCTCTGGTGTCTCTGCTCTCTAGAATCATGTCAGATTGAATTGGTCCTTATCGGCTTTATCCCACGAGGGCAGGCATTCAAGTTTCCTGTGATTATGTCAGTGTGTGTGTGTGTGTGTGTGTGTGTGTGTGTGTGTGTGTGTGTGTGTGTGTGTATGTGTGTGTGTGTATGTGAGACAGAGAGTGGTGCTATGGCTGCTGCCTCAATAACTTCAATAATAAGAGGATTTCTGTGTTATTTTGTGTTGCTCCAGGGTGTCTGTGGTAAGACATACATCGGAGGAGAAGGGAAAGAATGAGCGACAGAAGGATTGAGGATAGAGATAAGAGACTTTTGGGTGGAAATATGAGGCTGACAGAAAGATGTGTCTGAACAGTGAAGTCCTTATTCCTTAGTCTTCCTGCAGTGGGAATGAAACTGCAAAGACAATTATGCTTTTCTGGAAATTTTTAATGCACATTACCGTTGAGCTATTATTTATTTAACATGCATTGTATTCGGTGACCGTCATCAAACAAAAAGTGAAAAATACCGTTATATTAACTTTAGGTTATCTTCGCTATCCATAGTGTGTGTGTGTGTTTCCTTCTAAATGTAGTTGCTAAACTTAACAGGATTTTTGTATAAGCTCACCATCTCTTCTGTGTACTTTTTACCTCTGCAAGTATGCGAGATAACTTAGGCTGTAATCAATGTGCTTGTGTGCTTGTGTGTGTGTGTGTGTGTGTTTGTGTGTGTGCTCGCGCACATGTTTGAGTTGCTGACTCTGCTAGCTGTGTATTGTGTCAGAGGTAAATTGCTCTAGCTCCCTTTGGTGTGGGAAACAGCAAATAGAAGGTAAGACATACAGAGCTGCTTCGGTGCTGTGTATGCACACACACACGTATGTAAAGGACTGTGTATGTGCATTGCTTTGTTTGTGGCACAGGGGAGGCTTGAATAAACTTAAAATAGAAAGACACACACACACACACACAAACACACACACACACACATACACACACACACACCCACACCCCTACCTACCTACCTACCTACCTACCTACCTACCTACCTACCTACCTACCTACCTACCTACCTACCTACCTACCTACCTACCTCCTGGTTGTATCATCCAAAAGATAATTTAAGGGTTTGATTGGAGTTCACCATCCATCATCACAACCCTGTCTCTCAGTGATTTAAATGTGCCTCTTAATAACTTAAAATAATAAAAACAATTTTTTTTTATTCATATTGACACACGCTACTTCCCTGTCCTCACCAAGGTCATACTGTGAAACTACAACAGAGCGTCATCCCCCATGGAAGGATTGAGGCTCTTCAAGATTGATCAGTCTCTAACATGTCACCTTACAGTTTGACCTGTACATTTAGTGTCCTCGTGTGATTGTTTGTATCTATCAGGGCTGTCGGTCATCCGCCGCTATTGGGATATGGTTCACTTCCCGCCTCCAATTTATCATTTGTCTTGTCATTCTTAACCCCAGGTCACAAATGGAGTTTGGCGATTTTTTTCAGCATCATCTTTGTGTTCAATGTTTCTTTAATTTATGAAGTCATTTACTTTTCTTCGTGAGCTGATTTAGATAAGGGACACTTTTAATGTGCTATTTCTGTTTGTAAACAACTTGTGCCTGCCCTTGACCCATTACCACTTCGGTCACACATTTTACCTTGAAAACGCCCCATATAGAGGCTCTTTAGAAAAGGTCCAACATTGTCAAGGTAGAAAATGCAGAAAATAAACACTATATTTATTGATACATCTCACACCATTGATTGTATTGATTATTTTACTATTACTTTTGTTAACTAGCATCAAACAGAAAGCACAATAAGAGCTGATGGGTAACAAACAAAGATCTGGAAAATATCAACTTTTGACCAGATGATGAAAACGCCAGAGGATCAGAATTTGTCAAAGTTCATACTTTGGGCACCATGCATGACTTGAATTAGTCCAGTGTGCCATCATATTTTCATTGTATCTACTCAAAGCTTTTATTACTTCCCTTTAAAAAAATGAGGGTTACCACAATGTTATTTACATCCATTTCTGTTACACACGTGTTTTGTAATTAATTCCTAATTAAAATGTTCTAATACATGAGTAGGAAAAACATTTCTCCTATCACCCTGCACTCCAGTTATTTCTACAGTGTGAGTTGCGCTGTCTGTTTATTGACTAGTGGAGTCACACACATCAGTACGTGAGCAGGCTGGATCTATACTCTGTACTGATGTTCAGACTGAAGCTTGGCTGACCTTTAGCTTTTCTTTCCCTGTCCCCTTTATAAGTTTCCACTCATAAACTATGTCGGAGCCATAATGGGAATATAGAAGTAATGAAATGGAAATAATAATTGTTATGGCTATGGTAAAGTTGAGTTGATATTCTGTCTGGCTCCCCCTGTAGGCCAGGGTTATTATTGTATTAATTCACCTAATGAAGGGATTTAATTCACCTGGTTGTATGTGAAACAGATGAGAGTGAGATGGGGAAGCAGGACAGTTTTTTGACCGCAAATCGCAAATGTTTGTTTCAGAGTATAGCGAATTAAGAAGGATAATTTTGTTTGAAGCTTTGCCTAATAAAGCACTTTTGTTTAAACTTCAATTCAGCGATTGCTTTGTTTTGATTTTCGATTGCGCGTCATCTACCCCGCTCCTATAGTGGCTTACAATATCTCACAAAAATGCCACTATGAACTCTGTTGAGACATTTCACCACTATCATTTTTATGAGTTCAGTCAGCAGCCAGTGCAGTGTACTAAAGTAACTTGTTAAAGGTTCTGTAATGTTTGCATTCACACATATTTTATAATGGTGCTATAGACATGACTCGGATACAGTCGTTAGGCACTTTGATGTCAATGTATTTACAGAAGCTAAGGTGTCTCGTCAAACACAGCAATCTACTGCAGCAGAGCAACATTTTGGAAAGGAGGAACAGTGCAAACAATTCATCATTGTTCTTTCACAGTTACTCATCAAACTATCAGGATCCTATTATATTTTGTTGATTCTCCTACATGGAGAATTGGCAGGTTGAAACGGCATATTACAATGACTTTTTTTTTCTCTAGCTTCCAACAGTAACTTCCACTCCCTAAGCGAGACATATTTGCACGATAAATAAGGGTGTTCGATCCTCGTAGCACTGTGGTTATGAATACAAATGTTACATTATATTTCATGTACAGGTATGGATAAGAAGCTGGCAGGGTAATCAGTAAGATATGACTGTGCAACTTGATAAGCTCATCTTTTCTTCCATTCTGTGCAATTTTTTTATTTTTTTAAGATCATTTGAAAAACAGTTCCTTGCTGGCTTGAGGCGAGTGAAAGGAGAGAGAGAAACTGAGAGTGTAGGAGGTGGGTAGTATTTATTATAGCACTAAATGCTTCATTTTTTAGAAAGTCTTTAACACAAAATCGCTGTGTGCCATCATCATGACTAAGGTCACATAATGAATTAGTGCTAGGAGATTGCTCCTAATGCTCCAACTAAAAGATAGTGCCTGTCTCTGTTTCAAGAGTGCCGATAAATACATAGGCTAAATGAGATGAATGGAAACGGGACAAAGTTAAATAGAGATTAAAGGGCTTTCATTTGAACGTTGTTATAGAGTAAATATATATAGTACATATGTATATACTGTAAACAGAAGTAATGTGTGTGCCATACTGTGTTAATTATGATTTTAACGTATAAGTAAACAAAATAAACCAATTGGAGACCTAGAGGGGGAATCGTTTTTAGAGTCATGCTGATTTTTTTTGCCATTTATAATGATGTGTTTGATCCATTTCGGCTGCCTTCACATGCAATTTTAGCGTCTAACAATGTTAGAAAATGTCTCTCAAAACAGTGTGAGGAGAAAAAAGACAGGGAAGGATATATGAAGTCTCTTCTACTTCTTCTTCTTCTTCTTCCCTCCTTATGTGCAGTCTTTTGTTTCACCTCTGGCCCTCTAACCCCTCTAGTGTGTGTGTGTGTGTGTGTGTGTGTGTGTGTGTGTGTGCACTCTGGGCTGGCAGACAGTGCAGTATACTGATAAGCAGGGAAGAGCCTATTAGCTTGTTTGGCGTGCAGCCTGAATGTCAATGGCGATTTTCTGTCCCTGGTCAGAAAACACCACATCCACTCTTTATCAGAGAGCCAGTAGGACATGGGATGGTTTCAATCACCTTTTTTTTCTTTCTTCATTAACCTCAACCTCCACAGTCGCAAACCATCATGTTTTCTTCTGATTCCGTTCTTTGGCCCACTCACTGTGCGTTTGTGTTTGCATCCAGCGTGCTGCAGTCTTAGACAACACTTCTGTTCTCTAGAGAGAGTCAACGCAGCAGCTGCCACAAAAACTATTCTACACTGCCAATTTATTTGTCACCAAGGGTCCATTCATCATAGCAGCGGTCACAATCATTCACTTAGACCTGTATTTGTTTACTACTAACGTATCTATTTCCTATTTCAGAGGTAATGTTTTTTTGTTGTGAAAATATATTACGAACCTGCGGGCGATATATAACTTATGGATACACATCTTCATGTTAATCACCTATGTGTCTGAAACAGGAAGCCAAACAGTAACAAGATAATGCACCAAAACATCACTACACTACACTCTTCACAGTGTTCACACAATGAATACATTTCTTAAATAAACCGCCACAGAAGTGAGCTAATTAAATGGTTTTCAGTTGCTTTAAGTCTACGACTGATGATTATCAAATAATCAGACTATAATTTTCTTTAATTAATGTATTGATTTTCACCCTGCTTGCCGACGCTTGTCCAGTAAAACACTTGAGAGGCTTACGATCACTGAACATGAAAACCAACACGTATTACCTTTTAGGAAGTTGGAATCCTTTTTGCTTTGCGAAAAACGTCATAAATAATTATTTGATTAATAAAAATGTGCAGCTAACTTGCTATCACTCACCCAATCGATTATCAATCGACATATCATTTCAGCTTTACTCCAATGTTTAGGGTTAGGGTTAGAGATTGTATCATCAGATATTAAGATGTGAAGGAGATGGACTATACCTATAAGTGATGCTTTTAAAATGATATTCTCTTTTGTTCCTGTTGTCATGTGTTACAGATGACCCTTATACATTTTTCATCCAGGATAACCTTAACCAGCTCTGGTGTTTATTGTAATTTTGCCCTCTGCCATTCTATTTTATATACACATGTCACTCACTGAAGTTTGTCTATCATTATGTTAACATGAGCCAGTTTGTCACTAAAAGCAGCAATTTGTTCTGTCAAAAAGGAACAATGGAAACAATGGAGAAAAGATTTCCTGTCAAGTTTAATTACTATCTGCATTTTGATTACCACTTGTGGCAGCGCTATAATTATGGTGATCATAACTGTGATGACTATAATGATTGTTTTTTTCATTACGCTGCTTATTGACCGACCCCCAAACTCTGATTGTTCTCTGATTCAGCCAGCTCCCTCTCCATTCTGTCCACAATTAACAACGTGTGTTTGTGTGTTTGTGTGTGTGTGTGTGTGTGTGTGTGTGTGTGTGGTTTAGTGAACAGTCATCTCCAAATCTAGCAGAGAGCCATCATGCTATGTATTTAAAGTACTTTATGGCAGTCATAATATTTGTCAATATATCTTTGTCTGGAGCAAAGTGGTGGATGAACTGACCAAAATATGGATTATACTCCAGCCACAGTTTACAGATAGAACTGATACATCCTTCATCTCGTAACTTAAAACTTGTACACAGCAGTGGGTAGATTGCCTGAGCCCACAGGGCAGAAGCCGAAACAAGCACAGCAAACTACATTTATGCATGAGCTACAGAAAGCTTGTAAAATAGCTTCCATTGATTTACATGTAGCTACAATACAAAGTAGAACTCTACCGTCTGCATTATAAGTGTATGCACATTGCATCAAAATGAGAATCATTCAAAATGGACACATAATGAGTTTTTGGTAATAAGAAAATGGAGTCAGAGGGAAGTGGTTATTTCCCCCTGCAGCAAGCTAACCCAGGCAATACATATTTAGCACGTTACACACACCTCTACTTAATCTGAAGAAAATAAATGACTTGCCTTGTTTATTTACTATTGATTAGGGTAAAATACCAGAGGTGCTCTTGTTGCCTGTTTAGGCAGAGCAGGATAGATATGCTTATAGAGAAAATCAATTGTTTTTTTCTGCTTCTTTTCGGTCTGGAAAGCTTTTCATAATCATTAAAGTGCAATGAAACCTCAATTTGTTTTGGGGGACATTAATATTTGTAACTGTGGCTCTGTGTGTTTGCATTTTATTATCCCCTTCTCTCTTTTCTGTTTACCTCTGTCTTGTTATTTATTGGAGGGTTTTTCCTTTTTCCAGTGATCCATGCAGTGTGCCAATACAAATGAGTGAACAAGACACACAGGCATACAGCATTGTGCACACATGTTTTTACGTGGTGTTATCACTGTGCTGCGGTTGAAAAAGGAAAGGAAAAGAAAGAGAGAGGGCTGGATTTGTATTTCTTGTACATGAGGCTTTATTCGTGTGTGTGTGTGTGTGAGTGTGGGAGACTCATTTGCACGGGACTGCAATTAGATGTTTTAGTTTGCATATGACATCTTTTTGCCTTGTGTAAAGCTGATCTTGATGTTTTTCCTTTTGCCTTTATGCTTAAACAACTGTGAATATTACATTGTCACTGTGATCGGCCATTCTCTGTAAACCTTAGAGACAGTTGAGTGAAAATCCCAGTAGATCAGCAGTTTATGCAATACTCAGACCAGCCCGTCTGGCACCATCAACATTGCCATGTTCAAAGTCACTTAAACTCCCTTTCTTCCCCATTCTGTTGATTGGTTTTAACTTTAAAAAGTTGTCCTGTCCAGGTCTACATGCCTAAATGCATTGAGGGGCTGCCATGTCATTGGCTGATTGGTTATATTATATGTTAACAAGAAATTGAACCGCTGTACCTTTTTATAAAGTGGCCGGTGAGTGTGTAGACATAGACAGAAGCAATGATGTCATGGTGCTGGTAATGGTTTAGGTGCCTGTTTATTTCCTACATTCACAGCCTTTAATAGTTTTATTGATCCGCCTGGCTCTCTGTTTTAAGTGGTTGCTTTTGATCTGTTTTGTTATTGACATACTGTAGCGTTTCTCCGACTCCAACTTACCATCAGCCTGTAGCCTGCACTGGAAAAGCTTCATCCAAGATAAATCATCCTTTTTCAGCATGGAAATGTTATCAAGCTGCTCTGCTTCTCTGTACAGCAGAAGAAGAGGAGGAGCCTGTGAGTCCTAACAGAGGTCCTCAGCATTTGAATCATCCTCAGAGATTCGTTAAAACGCTTCAAGCACATTTTTATTTATGTGAGCGTCAAATCAATGCAACCAACTGCCACATGGGAAATGTAGTAGCTAGCGCTAACTAACTTACGACTGAATGAGATCCCTGAAATACATGTTGGAGAATCCAGTCCACTCCCCCTTTGCACCCTTGTCCAAACAGCAGCTGAGGCACTTTGACTTTGATGATGTGTGTCATAAATACAATGACATTGTGTGATTTCCTATCTGAGCAACAAAAAAGAAATACAGTTTGTGTTTGCTTTCAGTGTCATCAACTAGTTGCTGAATGCAAAATGACTGCACACTGATGGATGTAACCAGGGGAGGAGGGGTGGTGAGGAGGGAGAGGCTTGTTCCCAAGAGGGCTCATTAGATACAGTGTTATGTTGGTTGAGAGAAATCAAATGCTTTGGGATTTGGTGATATGCTGTTGGAGACTTAACAGTCACTCCTTGGATATACAGCACGTATAATAATAGTACAGTCATCATTCAGTGATATAACTACATTGGCATTGGTCTATGTTTTTAATTGCTGAACAGATGCTTCTCTGCCAATACTTGGACCACTCACCACTGTGAAAGTTATGTTAAACCACTGACACTCAAACCTAAAACCCATCTGAAATAATACAATCATTATTTTTAATAATCATTTTTTTGGCCATTCCAACTTTTGTTTCTTAATAAACCTTGTAACCATGCCATTTGAGGGTAATCCTGCTGCAATACTTATGGTCTCACTGTCTAACCCTACATTTCTCTTTCTGTGATGTCACAGAAAGAGAAGTGTAGGGTTAGACAGTGAGACCATAAAACACTCTTTCTGCCTTTTCTCAGGCTAGGATGATCCGATTTCAATTTCTTTTGCACATTTATACTTCATAGGATCTCCGGGTTCAATACACCTTCATATTCCAACCGGTGAAGTAGGCCTTTAAGGTAGTCTGCTGCATTGTCTCCGTTCTGCATTACCCGCCTTCATTTTTCTCAGTTTCTCTTTTCCTTCAGCCCTTTCTTCACTAACTTTATTCCAAAGTAATTGTTTCTGCCTCTTCTAGGTGTGAAAGGAGATCACAGCTGTTGTTGGTCTGAGAGCTGAGCAGGTGCACGTGTGTTGGAGGAGGAATTAGACTTTGAAATCTTTCCCTCTTTGATCAGTGAATAGCGCGGTGTTTCTGTGCTCGTGCTTCCCACTGTGTTCGCGTTGAGACAATTTGCAGTCAACAACAAACTGAATCTTCAATGCTTTCCAGATGGTGAAAGATTCCAATCTAACTGAGCTACAGTATTTCTACTGATGGAACTTTGCACAGGAAGCAGAATTATCCCAATGTATTCCTTTTTCGGTGACAGAGAAAGTAAATTTTTAAATGTTTCGGAAAATAGATGCGGTGGTAGTATTAGAACAAACAAATGATAACTAAAAAACTTACCTGGTTTTGGTGCCCAAACAAAAAAAAACATTATTGGTCCGGCTTTGATGGAATGTCAAGAGATGTTGCAACTTTTTAGCTATAGCCTAAGGTACCAAGTCTTCCATGGAATTACAAATGGTTCAAAAGGTTTGTTTCTTGCTGTTTACTTGCATTCATTGTGTGTTACTCACACACCTCCGGGGTTTACCCAGGACATGAAAGAGAGCAGAACCTTTGATTTGTTTGCAGTTCCTCGCTTTTCAAGCAAATAAAAAAGTGATTTGACACGCTCACACATGCACATACAGCAGCAGCCCATTTTGTGGAGGTCCATTAACTGGTGTCAGCCCCTGAATTTAATTTCTCTAGACCGCACGCAAAAAAACAACCCTTCCATTTACCATCCTTTGTATCATTTAGTCTCACACACCTTATTGCAGAATGTGCATATTGCTTAATTTTTCAACGTTATTTATGAATGGGCTCTCTCTCCTCTGTGTTTGTGCTTGCACGTGTGTGTGTGTGTGTGTTTGTACAAGGTTAGGTTTAAAATATAGTTCATGCTAATTTTGTTTAATAGTGTAAGTGTGTGTGTACAGTATATATATATGCGTGTGTGTGTGTGTGTGTGTGTATTTGTCTATGTACCTCTAAATGAATGATTGATAAGAACTTGCATGTGCCTGTCAGCCAGAACATGTGCAGTTGTTTGGGTTGATTACATGTGTGCCTGTACTGAAGTATCTGCTAACGAAGCGTTGACGCCAAAGTGACGTGGTTGTGTGTGTACCTTCATCTCCTCCTCCTCCTCCTCCACCACCACATGTAATATTTAGCTCTATACCTTTCTGTTTATACGAATGAGTCGCCGCCTGTCAATCCCAAAGCTGCTGCAGACAGCCATGCATGAATACCGGAAAGAATCCAGATGAGCTCCATCTCTTATTAACTTCCTCTCCTTCTCTCTCTCCCTCCCATCCTGTCTTCTCTCTTCTCTTCCTCCCATCATCCTCTGCTCCTCTGTTAGCCTGTGTTTCTTCCCTGCTGGGTATGCATTTTCTGTTCCACCTTCTCGTGCCCTTTTCCATGTTTTTTTCTCGTAACTCATACAATTTGAATTGGGGTTACCGCATTGTTTCTGGGTTAACATGGAATTGAGATTCATCATTTAAACAAGAACATGAACATCCCTCAATTGTAGGCTCACATTAAACAAATGAATCCTTATAATACTAAAGAGTTCTTAAATGAAAAAAAACATCTGTTGGAAAAACCTTTTTAGAAAGATGATCCAATATGATGTACTGTATATCAGCATGATGCAAGCATGTGATGTACTAACTTTAAAGTATCATGTTGCCTTTGAGACAGTCAGCATGGTGTTATCAATATATATGGTCCAGTCTGCTTTCAATCGTGATATTATGTTTTCTCATTTCCTCTCCTTGTTTTACCTTTTTGAAGTCTTCCAATGATGTGGTCGTTACTGGGCTAATGGATTCTTACTGGGAGCTGTCCTGTGCTTCGAATGGTCAGCAGAGAAAACCTTCCATATAAGGGTACACAAAGCTGCTTTCGATGATGCTATATTATGAAGGCAATATCTTGCTCTAACAAATTACTGCCAAGAATCAGATGCAGGCATCACTGTTAATATATAAAAACTATCCAACCCATCTAAAAAGGATTACAGTATATCTGAAAAAGTTTTTAAAAAGTATCTTTACAATTACTCAACTGTTTATATGTTCATATGGATGTAACTACTTTTATTTTTTAATTTAACGAATGATATGAAGAACACAGCTAGTTCCTTGTATTCCTTTCCCTCTTCTTCCCTGTCTTTATACAATACCTCTTTCACTTCTCTTTTGCCCAGTTTATCTCCTATTATGTTATGTCATACAGCAAGCAGACATCATGTAAAAGGGGAAACTGTGTGTGTGTGTGTGTATCTGACACAGCAGCGAAATCTAGAGTCAGCTGTTATGTGAACCTCTTGCCTCTGTTTTGTATTCACAGGACGGAGCTCGGCACCTTAATAAGATCGGATGTACATCACATATAAGTGACCCCATTCCCCCTCTCTCTCGCTCCTCTATCCTCAGCAATTATTTAAAGTAAGTGCCGTTAAATTATTAATCCGCTATTGTTATAGCTTGATAAGTATATTAAAATTCACTGCGGGATCCTGTCAAACCTAATGATGCTTCTCTTATAGCGGGGATGTTTTTCACCAGGCATGGCTGCGGAGCTGTATCTGAATACACAGTTAGGTTGGTTAGCTGGCCAGACATCTTTCACTGTTTTGGTGTTGAATTTGAAGTTACAGTGAGAGGCTTTTGTCCTTGATGGCCTGAATGACATGTTAACATACATTATGGGCCCCTTGTGAAGCCTCTTTCAATTTGGATTTACATTACAATGGTATTTTTCATAAGGCATACCACTAGATAAGGCATACACATTTTTATGATAATGCATGGTTAAATGCTCCCACATCTGCACTACTCCACTCTGGCCTATTAAAGAACTCCCTGAATGTCTAAAATATTCAGAGGGCAGTTAAATCAATTCAATCACTGTTAAGGGGATTAATAGCTTCCTCAAGACAGTCTCCCGGTTTGCAAAGTTGAATATTTTTGGGTGGGAATTTAGCCTATTGATCCAGACATTAAGTCATTTAATATTAGATTCACCCTCATACCCTGTGATAGCTGCTGGGTTGAACCACGTTTCTACCTCCTGATGGACACTTTTGACATAATTCTAGATAATGCCAGTCATATAATGGTCAGTGTGGTTATTTCTGTGTCACCCATTGTGTTGAAAATTGAACAACTTCCCAAAGCTGGATTTATTCCAGTAGCTTTCATAAGTAAAAATGGCTTCCACTTGTTTCAACGGTACTTTTCTTTTAGTCAGAACTCTCAGTGAAGCAGTGTGTAATATTGTGATAATATCGGCTTTCCCACTTTCGTAAAGGTTAATTATGTCCAACTCAGTCAGAGGGGAGAACAATGAGATGGAGAGAGGCCCATAGAAAATAAATCGTACAGAGAGTAATGGTAGATGCAAGGAGAAAAAGATATCATCATTTGGCCAGGCAGCTATTGTGTGTGTGTGTGTGTGTGTGTGTGTGTGTGTGTGTGTGTGTGTGTGTGTGTGTGTGTGTGTGTGTGTGTGTGTGTGTGTGTGTGTGTGTGTGTGTGTCTTTCTTTCTCTTTACCTCTGTCTCTATGGCTCTCCGTCCATTATGACTTTAGTGACATTTTTGCTTTTTCACGCCGTCGGAAAAGACAAGGGCAGAGAAGAGCTGCCAACAGGATTTAGTGACTCCATTGTGGACTGTTTTGTTTGGTAGGCTATAGAGAAGTAGTAAGACTTTGTTTTTCATGAAACTTGGGGCAATCACAGTCTGCAAGCACACAAAACAGACTGGGTGAATATGAAGAAAATACAAGAACTGTAAATGTCTGAAAAAGAAGGAAACAGACAGCCAGAGAGACCGAAGCAGAGAGTTGTCTGTTGTTGTCTGGAGGTTTCTTTTTCAAATCTGAAAGTAATTTTGGCTCTGTGTCGGGAACCCCTTATAAATCAGCTCTCAGTATTTCCCTTTTAAATACAGTCTTGTCATTTCTTTATGATTTATTACAGAGGACAGGCTGAAGAAAACATAGCATCTGAAATAATTTAGTCTTTTCATACATTACTTTCTCCTCTGTCTGTGTCCTCTCAAGATTACTACTTAAATGCCTTGTCCAAATTTCTCTTATAAACCACTTTCATGCATTATAGCCCTGTGTATGAGATGTGTTATATAATAAAGCTTGCCTTGCATTTCGCTATTGGTAAGACTCAGCGATATAAAGAATAAAACTCACCTGTGTAGGACTGATGATAAAGGACGATGGAACAGACCTGCATAATACACAGTGGGCTACTATTCATGTAGATTTTCTTTTTAACATTTTTGATAGAAAATAGCTTGCAAAATCTTTTTTTCCAGTAAAGGAAGAAGCTTTTAGTTTACCATAGCTCATAAGAAAGTGGTTTGGTGGATTTAATGTTTGGATTTGTGTTATATAAAAAAAGAAAAGGGTAACTTATCTTGTCTCCTATTTAAAGTCAATGTTGGCTTAAGCAATATTTAACCGAGACCAGCTTGCTCATTATTTTTCACGCGGTTTGAATCCAGTATGTGTTTTTTAATTTTTTTTTTATCAATTCATAATTTATATTTTCTCAAATTAGTTCAGTACATCAGTCCTACCCCCTGGCAGCAGCAGTGGTATCCCTTGGGGCACAAGCAGTCCTGGTTGAGAATCATTGGTGCCCACCATGGAACATTGATTGTTGGGTAAGGTTTGTCATTCGATCAAAAAAAACAAACAATTTAATTGTGAATAGTCACCATACTGAGGTGAATTGTGACATGATATGCTGTATCAGTTTTTCAAGAGAGATAATGTATTAACCCACCACTTATCTTGTCTAACACGTTCTTGATTGTTTAGACCTCTTGTGGCTGATTATCGTATACTAATGCTAAGGGGAGCTAAGTAAATATTTTGCACGTATCAATCAAATGCAAGATTGTGTGGGAGTTGTTAATCAGCAACACTGCACGCTAAGGCAACAGTGGAATTATGTTAATTATGAGAACATAATGGCTCCTCCAATACCTTCACCTACTTTAACCCCCTCACACCTCCATGATTGCGGCTATTGCCATTTTTAGCATTAATCACGGACGTCTTTCAAAATAGCAAAGCTCGTTGTTCTGTGAAGAGACAAAATAGCAAGTAATAATCAGTGAGTTTTCCAGAGGCTTACCTCGACTTTTA
This sequence comes from Ammodytes marinus, assembly GCF_949987685.1. Lineage (NCBI taxonomy): Eukaryota > Metazoa > Chordata > Actinopteri > Uranoscopiformes > Ammodytidae > Ammodytes > Ammodytes marinus. The sequence continues at coordinate 10,577,748 of NC_137214.1, forward strand.
CGAGCTTTATTTGTGGTTTACTTAACACGCTGAGCCAAAGGGTGTATTATACTCCTGTCTTATTCCACTAATGGTGTTGTGTTATTATCTTGTCAGGATTGCGTTGTTGCCAAAGACCTGGAATTGACTCTGTCGTGTGTTGAGTGGGTTTAGACCCGGCAGTAAAGCATTTTAAACTACACTTGCCCACTCTCCTGTTTGTTTTTTCATAAAGAATCCGTCTTTGTCTTGTTTGCGTAGTCGGTTTAATTAGCTTTCTTCCCCCTTACCAGTGTTTTGTTAATGTGAATAGTATTGTTGTTATTGTACAGCATTATTTTCAAGGGGTGGGTAATTTATTAAACAGACAGTACCTAATGGCTACAAGAGCCTTTCTACTTGGCTTTTCCTTTGTTGCAGAGGGAGGACAATGCATTCAACAAGCCTCACTCATCGGTTTGTTTCTTATCCTCATTATAGTCCCTCTTCCTGACTCTTCCTCCACAAACTCTCCTTCTTCTCTGCTTTTATGCTCGTGCACGACTTTATAGGATGTCTGACACATTGATTTATTGACTATTATTAAACACACTGGTGGGTCATTTTGAACCTATAAGACTTCACAAGGGGTTAAAAGTTTACAATTTAATTAGACAGACGTAAATTATTAGGGCAACATCAGTTTCCTATACCTGGAATTAGGGCTGTGCTAAAATATCGATACAGCAATATATTGTGATATTTATTTTCGTGATATCTGTATCGCATCGTCAGCTCCAGTATTGATATTTTCGAGAAAAATAAATGTATATGCCGCAGTATGGCTAGTTAATTGTAATTCAAGTTTGCGCTTAATTATCAATATACTGTGATTTATTAAGACCACCCAGATCTTACACAGACCTTGTATTTCAGCAGTTTTAACATTTTCATTTCACTATGTGGAATATCGCAATTTAAGGCAAGGCATCGTGATGAATCATATCTTGAGACAGATACCGTATCATGAAGTCTTTGCGAATACACAGCCCTACTTGTAATGTGTGCTTGTATGTATTTGAGTGTCAGGTGCATACAGGGCTCTTTTATATGCTGTCATGTTGCGATAGAAGTAGAGACACATTCAACTTGTTTGGAGGGTGACCGCAGCCATAGTCATTTCCTGTCTGGCCGGCTAGAACATCCCATTAGCCGTGCTCCAAAAACCTTCTCTCTTGCCCTTCTACAACTCACCTACATTGACAAAGCACCTTTTCACTTCAACCTTTCCAAATTCTTTATTGTTGCTGTCCCCTCCACTAGGTGCTGAGGGCTTGTTGGAAAATGTAATTTCAAATCCCTGTTGCTTGCAATCAAGGCCATCCATACTTGTTGGCAGGAGTACAGGCCTGAACAGCTTGTTCTTTGTTTCCTCTCTGTAATTTAGTTTTTTCAACTGCAGCTTCACCTCATTTCTCTCCTGACTTCACAATGATAGAACAGTCCCCCTAATCTGGTCCACACCGCCAAATAACATTGTGCCATGTACACAACAATCGCTATTTTGAGAAACTATATTGTATGTCAACCCATCTTATTTAACTTACATCCTCTCATTGATATTCTAATGCTGCTCCCTTGTCACATAAATGTCACAGATCAGGCTCTGTAAAAAAATATGTACTGTTTTTTTTATGATGTTGATCCCTAGATCAACATCATAAAAATAAACAGGTGAAGCTCTTTCACTTAATGTAAGAGTGGTGGATGAGAACCTCATATAACTATAAAGTGTTGAAGGATAAGCTCTCACAGAAAGCAGAGAAATACGTGAAGATAGAAATAGGTTGTGTGTATGTGTGAGTGTCTGTCTGTCTGTGTCTCCTGTGAAGAGAGATAAGGTGACAGGCAGCTCTGAGGTCAGTCCGGCCGTATACCGCAGACTGCCTTGCTTTGCCCTGTGGGTGGTTTGAACCAGACATCTGCTTGAGCTTCCATCAGATCCTGCAGGGGCTTCACATCTTCCCTCTCAGCTGACCCTGGATCAGCAAGCAAAGGATTTACATAATGTTTGATTGGATAAGAGGTGTAGCTTTTTGTGCCAGAGGGCTGATATCGGATCAGGTTATAAAGGTTTAGGAGATAATATTGTCTCCGTCACCAGGGGCCATGATCTTTTAAACACTGATTGGAGATCAGGGGCTCGAGGGCTGGATATGAGCAGCAGCGTTTCACACACAGAATGGAGTCTCAGTTACAGGATTAACGGGGAGGTTTAGCTTCGGGATCTACTTATTGATATTCCAAATAAAACAGTCAGTTGTGTTCTAAATTTGAAATTCAAATGCATCTTCTATTCCTGGATCCTAGGGCCCAAGCATAAATGTAACCTCTTCATCAAGTTCAATAAGTAGTTTTGGTAACGTCCGTATGTGAGTCATTTGCCTCGTTGAACTTTGTTGCCTAAAAAAACTACTTTTTTCTCCAGCTGCAGGTCTATTTTTTCTTTTTCAATGTGTTAAGCTTCTAAGTTACTGTATATGACTGACTATGCAACGGGAGGATTACTTTCCTGAAATGGGATGTATTTTGGCACTGTAGTTGAGTTGGTAAATGTCCAATTCATTATCTTCAGTTCACAGACAGCTTGAGAGACATGCAAAACTTAAATTTTGAAACATATGGAGTATTAGAGTCATTTGATTTTTACAATTTTTATTTGATTTATACATTCCAATTAAATCACAAGTTGACTCATTCAAATAACACATGAATTAAGACTGGATTTTTACAATTACAGCCACTATTTACTATGAACATTTCTATCAAGGAAATCTTATCTCCTCAACGTTAAACTCAACACAACTACTTAACTAAAGACACTGTCTCAGAAAAATACTTTCATTAATATGAAATCGCATAGGTCTTTTTTTTGTGTTGAATTACATTCCTTGGTCCCCTGTAGCCATGTTGGTTGGTTGAATGGTGGAGCTGCAATTTGTTTTCGGGATATTTTATATAGGCACAGTCAGCAATGTGTTGTAGTTCTGTATTTGTATAGCATCATTTGGTGAAGGAAGTCAAAGGGAGGATTACATATTGTTATCACAGGCAGTCCAGAGGAGCACAGGAGTGTAACACTGGCACTCACACCCAACTAGACAACACAACACAGAAATGAACTGTATTCATAGGATTACAGGATTACTGCCCCATCAGCCAATGTTAAGCTGCAATTTGTTGTGTAATGACCAACTGAAATAGAGACATGGACACGGTGATACTTGGTCCTTCCAGGCTCTTCAATGCGTTTTAGGTAGTTGCCAAAAATGAAAAAAAAAAATTGACAGTGTGTTTACATAACTGAGCTAACCAAAGTAAACTGAGTATCATATTGTGTACTGTTTGCCTGGGCAGATGTACTGGCTCAGGGCACCACTCATATTATTGGGAATGTGTCAACTTGGCCAACTGCAAAATGCAACATAACACTTGTTTCCTTTTAGTGTAAACAGATATATCAGCCAACATGGAAGCCTCACAAGAGCTAGTTTATTTTAATGGCTTGTTTAACATGGGCTTACTGAAAGTCAGGCAGGTGTTCATCGGGTCAAATACAGCTTGTTGATTTCGCATGAATTAATGTGTGTTATTGTTCATTATTATCAGACATGACACGCCTTACTGCTCTGATGCACCTGGTTAAGGCTTATGGAGACAAATCCGATGAGACTGTTAACAATGGTATTGTATTTGCAAAAATACCAGGGATAAAACAGTAGTTGTTTTACATAGGTTTTAGAATTTAAACTTGTTATATTCTGAACCAAAGCTTGCAGCTCGTTCTCTACTCATTGTTTACCACTGATCGTAATGGCTCATTGGTCTGATCATAAAAAGCCAGCCGGAATAAATACCGGTGATTTTAAGCGTTCTCCTTAAGGAAGAAACATGCTGAGACTGTGTGATTCATCGACCAACAAATCACACCTTTTCCAGTCAGTGTAATCAGTGAAGGTGAACCTGTTGAATTGGACATAAAACTTTACTACTGCACTGGGTTGAAGTAGAAACAAGTTCTCCAAATCAAACAACAAAATGTTTTTTTTTAAAACACATGCATGTATAAGCATTTTTACAGATCAAATTTAGTCGGTGAATAACTGTGTGCATACGCCTTTCTGTGTGTGTGTGTGTGTGTGTGTGTGTGTGTGTGTGTGTGTGTGTGTGTGTGTGTGTGTGTGTGTGTGTGTGTGTGTGTGTGTGTGTGTGTGTGTGTGTGTGTGTGTGTGTGTGTGTGTGTGTGTGTGTGTGTGTGTGTGTGTGTGTGTGTGTGTGTGTGTGTGTGTGTGTGTGTGTGTGTGTGTGTGTGTGTGTGTGTGTGTGCTTGCGTGTGAAGCCAGTGTCTGTTAGATCCTGACAGTCCTGCTCTCCAGGCAGTAGGACGAGCAAAGAGTTTGAAGTGAAGATCACAGCAGCCTTTAGGCCAAACGTCGGGAAGTTAAGCGTCACTGGGGGGAAGAGACGAGAGATACAGAGACTGTGTGTGTGTGTGTGTGCGGTGTATATACAGAACTAGAAAAAAGCTTTGTAGAGAGAGACAGATTACTTCAATAGAGGATAACTTTGAACAAAATAAATGGTAGAGAGAGTGGACACAGCTGGGGATGAGGTGAAAAATAGAAGGTTTCTCTTAAAAATAAATGTATTGTCCTGGGTGTCTTAGCAACACACCATGACCCTGTCATACCTCTGCAACACTATTTATTCCCTCTCTCCACCACACACCCCCACATCACAGTTTTTATGCTGCTACCAAATCCTCCATGGGGTGCAGAATACGAGAGAGACAGAGAGAGAGAGAGAGAGAGTGTCGGTGCTTGGTAAAAAGGCTTGCTTTCTCATAAATAAAGTTGGCAGATGAATTAGGAAGTTAAATCACCTTTGGTTGTTAATGTCACAGCCTACAGACGACACATGAAATACTCACGAGCCCCCTCAGATTTTGGTTGCTCCCTCCCTCTGCCAACACACCATATGGTCGAGTGTCAAAGCACTGGGTGTGTGCCAGAAGAGGGTTGATGAAAGGTGACTCCATCATTTGTGTTTTGCGCTTTTATTTGTATTTGTATCGATGATCAGCCATGTTCTCTACCCGTAATACATTTGATTTAGCGTTTTATCTTGTCATGGTTCCATTGATTTGAACCAAACCTCCTTTTATTTTGGTGAATTGTGTAAATCGAGGTTCTTTTTAGCTGACACAGAATGCAATCACCTCACGGTCCTTTCAGTAGCTTGAGATCATATTACATGATCTTCATCAGGAGATATCTTGAGTTATGTAATTGTCGTGCATTGTGTGTATGCTACTGAGCACCTTAACAACTTTTCATCAACATTGGTTTAAAGGTTTGAGATCCAAAGTACATTTTTGACCTCATAAAAAGTAGCTATACATAAAACAAATCTTTAGTTGCTGTTCTGTTTGCAACCTTTTTGATCAGATAAAAGATTATATTCTATATATATATTATTCCTCTTCAAGGGCAATACCATTATAAGAGAAAGTGCTTACCAATTTAATTTGCTCAGAAAAGATTGTGGGATGCGATCAAAACCTGATGATGATGATGCCATAAGCTTGGATGAATTCATATTTAACAGTAAGTAGTATAAAGTTGTTGCTCTTAGCACATTTTGAATAACTGTATCAAGCCCGCTTAAGAGCTGAGAGGTTCTGTGTCAACATAATAGTCCAAGCTGGATTTTGAACTGCTCTCATTTGTTAAGAAAACACTGTACACACATTATCTTCCTTGCTAGCCTGGATAATTCCGTGTTCAATAACTTTTCTCCTGCATTGTGTCTCACTCAGACACACATACAATGTGCTGCCCTCTTAGCAGCACTGAGGGAAGTATGTCTGTTTCCTATCCCTCCTGTCTTTTCATTGTATTGATTTGTTATTTTACTGAAGCCGCTGCCAAAAACTTCACTCCTAAACCTGATCCATAACTATCCTCCCACTGTGACCATTCTGGAATAAACATTTTAGACAGAACACATCCCATATTGATTCACTAAGACACATTTTTTTTTTCCATTACTAGATGCATCAGTATTTAATGGTTGGTTGACAACAACAACAGTTGCATAACTCAAAACAAACTCAACTTTTTTCTTTCTCTCTCTGGGCTTTGTACTTTGCAGTGTACTGTGCTGTTAGCACTCCACATGTGTCAGAAGTGTGGAGAGATGTCGTTCTGGAGCAGAGGGGATAACAAGGCCCACAGCATTTCATCTGAAGCAGATAGAGCCATGGCTAATGCACACAGGAGGATCAAAGCTATAGCCCCACCAGTAATATGGAGCTATTTCTAGGGGTTAGCTTCAATCCTTCCTAACATTAAAGTCTGTTTGGGGCATGCTGACATGAAAGCTGATCTAGCAACATTGTTGATGTGTAGGCAGCAGATTAAAGATCCTTCCTCCGCAGAACAACATGAGGGTATATATTTACAGTAGCATGTCATTATAAAGGCTAACACCAAGCCTCCATTCTGGCACATGTGGTTTTAGATTCCCAAAGGCTTAAAGGCTCGCACACAGTGGGCAGAGGAGGTTTGTGCCCGTCTACATTTTTATTTTTCATATTTTGTTAATTGACAATCATACAAATTCAGACATGCAGTAAATTCAAATCCCAACTGTTTTGTTTGTTGACCCACCGACCGTGCGCTCATCCGAATTGATGAAAGGTAATAGAACAGCTTGAAGGATGTTACTAAAAAAAAGATATTTGCCGAAAAAGGTTTTCAAGGTTTCTCTTGTGGTTTTCATCTGCAGAGCAAAAATGAGGGACTATTGTTCATACGAATACATTTTAGTTTTGAGCTGCTGTGCCAATGACAAAAAAACAAAAGTTGTCCTCCTCTGCTTCCACCTTATTAAATTTGAACCAAATAGTTTCGGTGGTTCTCCTCATTTGTTTCCCCTGCGGCGCGTCTGCTTCCCGGTGGTATTATGATTCAGCAGATAGATGAGATACAAATGAGATGAATGCCGGCCACCTCTGGCATTATCTGCAGGCGGTGTTTGTGTGTGTGTGTGTGTGTGTGAGTGTGCGTGTGTGTCTCATAACAGTGGGGACACACAGTGAAATCAACTTGCCTGCTACCTGCTCATTTGTGTGCTGAATGTGTGAATATCAGTCTGGACACGTTAGCCTTAAGTATTGGACTGTTTTCTTAGACGTAATAGCACAGAAAACATAGACAAACAGACTATTATTAGTAATAGTGTAAAAAAAAGAGTCAGCCATTCAATCATATTATATCAAAAACTGAACTGTCTGCTTCTCAGTGACCACATGAACCTTGATGAAAAAACATAAAAGGGGAGTGAGGGAGACATGTTGGGGAAGTAGGGAGAAAAGGTCATTACACAATCAATATTTTATCCATCTGTTATCTTTACCAGATAATCCAGTGTTTTTGCTATAAACCATGAACTCTGGGTGGGAGACTGTCATGGAATAAAGAAGGACATCACTGTTTGCCTTCCAGTGACAGATGCTGGTACACTACAATATACCAAGTATGTTAGATGAATACATTACCTTAGTTAGTTTGTGTGTCGCCATGTAAGACATTGGATAATTGCCGAATAAGATGAGTAAGAATTTAAAGTTTGCTTTCAAGTGCACCTTAGACTAAAGTTGTTGAAGTTGTTTTCTGATATCAGCTATTTAAAAAAAGACAGAAGGACTTGACAACAACAACTATTAAACATGTGATGGATCTTTCTGTAGGCTATAACTTTATCAAAAACCCTAAATTGGACCAGGTTTGATCAAAACAACTGTTTTGTTTGTAATATATAATCGCTTTTTACGTGATTATTTTTTTAACTATCTGACGTAACTCTATCAAATCCATAGCGATGACTGGGACAGGATGCTTCTTCTCCACAAGTGTCCTCAGCTTGTCTCCTTTGGTCTGTTACCAGCTACCGTCACGGATGAAGAGATGTGTTTCCCACTTGATAAAGTAATGACCACGTGTATACCCGCTGCATGGAGATAAGTGGGGTCGTAGATCACCTCAGGGTGCTTGAATATAATTGGCATTCAAGTGCTTGAGGGGCCATGATAGCTCAGTCTTCCAATGATGTTATATACTGCAATGGATATTAAGCCCATATATTGGACCAGTATCAACCTACTGAACAGGGTTCACACAATCTCTCTAGTAGCAGTTAAAGCTATGTGTGTGTACTGTATATCAAACTCTGAGTGAGTGGATCATTTGGCATCAGACATGTCATCTCTTCAGCATGAATAGAATTGTTTTGTCGGCGCATATAAAGTAGCTGCATTGACTTGTAGCAGTCAAAGCTCACAGGGCTAGACTCATCATATCACAGAGCTGCATATTCTATTGTCGGCTCTGTTGACTGTAATTTGTCACAATCTGCAGTGGCATCCTGTAGCCTGGAGGCAGAGTGAGTCTAACTGAGACCTCTAACTGGGAACATTTCAGGGACGATCTTGGACTGATTCCCCTATTGGCATGATTCCGCCCAACCCTCTGGCAATTTGTCTGTTTGCAGCCTATTAGCATTTCCGCTACCCAGGATGCACTGCAGAGCAACAGGGGTGAGGCTGGACCAAAAGGCAGCAACAGGCAGAGGGGCACATGTGTAGGCTACAGCTCAGAGGAGACAAGACCTTACCTTGGTTGTCCACTTAATAAGGATTGGTGTGGTTCGGTCGCACCAACAAACTAACATCTATTTTAGAAGTTGATATTTAAGCAGCAACACAGTATTGTTTAGCAATGGTGTTGGCTTTTTATTTGTTCTAATTACTCTACGCATCATGCAGTCCTCATTTTGTATATTTCCTGAGTAGATCATATTGCTAGAAGAAAATAAGACGGTCTTACTTCTTCTTATAGATTCAGAGATGTAACCTAAACAAACGAGATCGATTTTTATTGCTTTTTGCATAATCTTTTGCTTAATGTAATCGTTGTGTTACATGTTGCAATCAAATTGCTTGCTTGTGAATGTCTACATGAGAGTCATGGTCATTTAAAATTGCCAGCTCTTAACATTTCCTATCTGTGCTGCAGTAAAACATTTAAATGTCTGTGTGGTAGAGCCATAACAGAAAAATAAGTCCATGTCAGACAGCGGCTAATGGGTTGATTCTGATGTCAGGGCTTAGTTTGTTTTGCTTTGTTTTTTCTATTGGAAATCGTGTTTCTGCAAGAGAAACTGTAGTTATTGAGAAGACTGGCGGTCGGAGGTCACATCAAACATGTATTTTCTAATAAACGTCAGACAGAAAGAAGCACAAAGGGGAAAATGTCCCCCGCTCGGAGGAAACAAACACAACAGGTCAGCTTGAAGATGAGCAGCTACGTCAAGTCAAGGAGTTTACCCTCTACTTTCTGTTATTCCAGGTAAATAAAGTCACCCTCCAATTAGTGAAATGTCATCCTGCAGATAGGCTGGCCTCGCAAGGTCCTCTGGGTAAATGTCAGACTTTCTTTAGTGAGAAGAGCCTCAAAAGTACCTGAATGAGTCAATGTTTTGAGCGCACTGTTCTTGCATTTTGTTGAGCTAGAATGTACACAGGGAATAATCAAATACGTGTGTGTGTGTGTTTCATTTGTTAGAAAGACAGTGAGTCAGTCCACAGTGCCACAGTGGAGGTAAAAGTCTGCTCTCTATCTCTCTGAGCAGCTTATTATATAACAAGTCCTCTGAGTGACATCCATACTATACAGTATACAGTGCTATTTATTTCACATTTATCATTAATCCAGTCCTTTTCCCATCATCCCTTCACAGGCTTTGGCCGCGTTTCCCAGAATCGATCGTTCTTTGGGGCCAAAGAAGGGTCGAAAGAAGGGTTCGCCAAAGAACGAGCGTTAAGATACGGGTGTTTCCCAGATGCCATCTTAAGTGCCTTCTTTGGAGAACGCGTAAGTTGAAGCGAAAGAAGCTCTTTGGTGGGAGCTGTCCACCGCGGTCGTGCTGAAACTGAATAAATCGATGCCAGGCGAATCGATCACCCACCTCTTTATCAGCGCATAAGTCACACACAGCGCCCCGTGGTCTCCCCCACACAGGTGGAATTAGGCTACGCATGTAGGCTAACGTGTGTGTGGGTGCGGGTGTGTGTGGCAACAAGTGTATCAAAGTAGTAATCAAGCCCATTAGCGCATATATACCCCGTGGATATAGGCACACACATGTGATGTGAGAATGGAAGAAAGCGGCAGCAAAATAAACAAGCGGGCACCGTCGTTTACCGCGGAGGAGTTGGGCGTCTTAGTGGACGAGGTCTGGCAGCACCGGGCAGTTTTATTCGGGGGAACAAGGGGCAAAAAGAACATCACGGTGAAGAACCGTGTTAGGCAGGCCATAGCCGAAAATATGTCCCCCTCCAGCCCATGTGGCCTGCGTGACTGGCGTGCTGTGAGGAAGAAGTGGCAGGAGTTCCAGAACCAAACAAAAAGGAAGAGTGAGAAGGTTTCACTAATCAATCTCCCTTCGTTGCAGGTGATGCAGACGCAGTAAAGACAGCGCGGAGTAACCCCTCCCCCATATGGTTTCAATAAACTATTTTGGTTTCTTTTCAACCATGTATTGTGTGGATCATTTTGCATTGAAATGAGGGTGTCAAACCTAGCAACAAAAAGTCCCAGGCAATTTGTAATGTATCTAAGCGTAGGTTAATGACGTGTGCGTATTGTGCGCCCTTTCAACAGCATTCCAGTGCCAGACTTTCAGGTAAAGCACCCGGACACTGCAGCAATAATCATAGTGTGCAGGACGTTACATGTAGCCTACATCTGCTGGTTCTGTTTATTTATTTCAGCCTTCAGGCCTGAGAGTTGATATGGGTGATGTGTGGTGGTTGTGGGTTTATGGTTTAGTGCTTGGTGACTGGTGGTGAAGAGGTAGGGGCTGCGGGTTGTTGGACCGGGCTGAAGGCAAAATTGCAGCGGGTTGCTCTGGATGTGTGGAGACACCAGAGAGATCAGCCGTTGGATCTCCGCACGGGGCAGCCGGTACTTTGCCTGGACGGCCCGGTCTGATAGCACGTCCAGTGGGGAGAAGTGCCGACGCACGTATGCATTTATGTAAACCGTCTGGCTTCGCGCACGGCGAGGCTGTTGGTTCGCAGCGAGAAGGTGTTGTATTGCAGCCATGGTTTCTCACACGCGCGGACTTTGGCAACGCCTTTAGCAGGTGGAGCCGCTCTGAATGAGGTTCAGCTGAGTTCAATTAAATCTGTTTCTTTGATATCTGTGAAATGCTGTTGTTGAAGGGTTGTTGATGTTTTTTTTGTATGTGTAGTAGTACTATAAACTCAAATGTGTGTGGAAAACGTAAACGTCTAATTCATTAAAACATTTTTTTTCTCTACTATTAGTCTATGTTTCTTGCGCCAGTGGTCCGCATTGAACATTGTTTTATTATTTCGAAAAGTGGAGGAAATAAATGTCCCTGACGCGGCATGATCACTGACGATTTGGTCGCTAAGAAAGGTTGAAAGAGTGGGTCAGCTCCGTCTTTCAGTTCCATCTTAGTGAAAGTACTACTTTCGCTAAGAACGGATCTGGGAAACGCATTCTTCTTTCACAGCGTTCTTAAGAGCGCTCCAAAGTAGTACTTTGCCCAAAGAGGCTCTTAACGATTCTGGGAAACGCGGCCTTTGTCTGCTTTTATCATTACTGTTTTCTGTGTCCTCCTCCTTTTGTATCTCACATACTCCAGTGCCTCGATCGCCAACCTTACAGTAGTCTCACCCTGGTGAAAACAGTGTGTTACTCATCATGAAATTGTCTTTGTTTTGCTCTTTTCTCTTCAAGTTCCTCACATGTGTGAGAGGAATACCTATACTAGTGTATCAAACCCAGACCAAAAAAAACAACACAGAAACTTCCTTTATTGACACTGGGTTTCACAGTCTCTCTTATTTAATGGTCCCCTAAAACATAATGTGAAACATTAAATGCAATTGCAGAACCATTAAGTGCAATAGCATCTGCCCAAACACCAATAGCCAACTTGGATAGCACTAAGGATCATCTGGCTCAGAAGAAAAAAATGAATTCTACGTCAAGGTTTCACAGATGCTAAATCACCCGAATGCCGTAAATATTCAGCATTTTGTGAGTTTCATCTTGGACATACTAAATGCAATGACTTTACCATGACATAAAGGTAAGTAAGTGCAGCTCCCGAGGCAACCTTGTGCTCAAGCAACACATTTTTCAAATCAATAGCGAGAGTCGTAAAAAAAAGCCAGTAAAGCAAATTTGGCAAGGACGTGGGCATGGTGGGGACAACTTGCTGCAGCATACTTGATTAGTTGAGAAGGGGGGGGGGGGTGCTGAGTCAGTTTGGAGTTTTTAGAAAATAATTATATCCTCACAAAGTTGTTTGGTCCTAGTTATAATTGTGCTTATAATGCATGATATCACATACTTGGAAATGGATGAACGGACTGATGTGCAGCATCACAACTCTATTCCTGAGATCTTCTGAGATTTTTTTCCCTTTTAGCATGTCTGACCTGTATGGGTTCAGTTTGGTGGGCCTAAACTGACCTGGTTTTATCCGTGTTTTATCTAGTGGCGCCCAATTTCTTCCCTAAAGATCTCTCATTACATTGGTCTATTTCATCAATCAATTTGGCCCACCTGATTGTGTTTACCTTGCTCGATTTAAGCAATGCAGCTTAGGGTTCACAAACTTTTGCACATACATTTGTCAAATAATTTGCTTTATCTATTTTAACAATTGATTTCTGGAAAAGAAAAATGTTGAATTGATAAACAAACATATGTTATTTCATATAAAAAATACTGGTATTGAAAAAAATGAATTAATAATGGTTAACATAAATAAAATTCCAAAAGGCTCAAGGGGTTCACAAACTTTCGCACGACACTGTATGTCTTGAGCCGGCTTCTGACGGTGCGTTTCAGTTGTACAGGGAGCTCGGAAATGTCCGAATTCACTACATATTGTAGTCTATGGATCTACCGGTACCTGGCAACGGTAACTTGCTAGAGCCTAACGTTTAGTCATTTGGATGAGAAAGGTTGAAGGCGTCCATACTTTCCCGAGCAGATGCACTGGAACACAGACAGGTCGGAACTACCAAGTCGGAAATTTCCGAGTTCCGAGTAAACAAACGCAGCATTCAACTGAAACTGGAGCGCAACTTCGACGTCATCGTTCTCAGCCACTCGCTCTGTTCGCTGATTGGATAACAAAAATCTCGACGAGCATAATTTCATGAATACACCGCACACCCAGACTGACTACTGAAGTGAAATTAAAATTGAGCGGAAGTAGGTAGGCGGGCGGTGCCAGGCTACCTTGTGGTGACCCCATGGAAGAATTCAGTACAAACTATCCGTAAGGTGCGAACACACTGTACACCGCCGCATGGCAAGTTTACATAGAAAGTCAATGTATTTGGCGGCCGAAAAATATTGGACTTTTTGCCGCCGGCTGCGCCGCGATAGCCAATCAGCGTTGAGCTCCTTCTGACGTCACTCGCTTCGGGACGACTGACAGAGGAAAGTTCTGTGAATAGCCTATGTGTCTGTTGCCTGCTGTGTACAGCTATCAGTTTTGCTTTATGAACCAAGTTAGCACCGGTTAGCTTGGGTAAAGCACCATCAGCACAGCAGACTGGTGCTCTCAGCACCGGTTAGCACCAGCGCCAGCATATCTCCAGAGTAGGGGAAGGCTACTCTGGTTGGGCGGCGGGCGGCGGACACAATATGATCACGGAGTGCAGTGTGTTCCTATCTTTATACCATATATCCAAAGTGTTTAGTCAGTGGCTCACAAACTTGAGAAGGTTGGCATGAATGAAGATCTGACATGTAAACAGTGTCTAATCTGGTCATCTTTCATTTTCTTAACAAAGAGGCACCAACTGGGATTAAAACCCGTCCGCTCAGTCCTCTAATGGACATTTGCATCTATGCTACGCTACTTTGATCTACATACTAATCATGACTAACTGGTGATTAACTAGCTTTGAAATCATCTTCAGCCCTTTTACAGCGTGAAGGCCTGTGTTTGTGGGTTTGTAGTGGAAATGAACTAACAATGTTTCAAAGTCAAAGTGTCTTTGATCCCTGTGTGCTAGGACAGCAGCCAGCTGGGCCTCTCAAATTAATCTTCAGAGCTCTTCATTCTTAAGAAAACTTGATGTCTGCCTCAAAGTGTTAAACTCATCTACTTATTTTTTCTTTATACTGTTTGGTTTCTTGCTTAAACACAGGCTTTCATTGTGCTTTCAATCAGGGCAGTCGAGTATGATAATGTACTGATATTCCAAAGAAAAGTTTAAATAATTTAAAAATATAATGGTTTGCTCTGATAAACCACGGTCTCTACACAATGATATTGGATACAAACAAATGAATCAGCCTATTGACCTCTATTTTGTGACCAAGTTAATGCAACACTTCTGGCAAAGCTTTGCAACATGTAAATTACACAAACACAAATGTCTACTGTATTTATTGGAGGTTATGCAGTTAGAATACAAATACCAAATAGAACTGTCAGCATCTGCCATTATTTCATCAAACAGAAAACACATGGCTAGTATACTCTCTATGTAAACATATCACATAACATGTTTGGATAAAAAAAAAATATTTTCCTTTCCTCGTTTCTGCTGTGTAGTTGTTCATAGTGGAACAGAGAATGCATGCTTTTGTGATGCATGTACAATTCTCTTTAAAATTGTTCAGCTAGGGTAAAAGGTCTCCCATCTATGCACTGAGCCCTCTAGTTTTAGGTGTTATTACTAAACCTGCAATCATACTTAACAACCTCTCTCAACCAGAACCACTTTTTGTATAATCTGACCTAAACCGTTCTGACAAAGAGGCTGACTAACAAACTCTACAAAGAGAGAGTAATGAGGGGGGATGATGTAATGATACCCTGGCCTGTACCTCTGCTCTCATCTCAGCAGCATTAAATCAATTATACAATCAAGTGGGAGTGGTCATTTCTAGGTGTCACCGATGCTCCTGAACATGGAGCCTCATATGTCACTGAGTAGCAACAGCTCATACAAGCTAATGGATATGGCTGTTTTTCGTACAGCTTGTCTTTATGGCAATTTTTTCTCCGCAAATTATAAAACCCAGTTTGCCTTAACTGTTATTTTTTTGTTAAACATGTTAATGAGGACATACTGTAGTATACTCATTTCCATGTATATCTTTGTTTGTAGGCTCATTTTCTATCAAACGTATACTGTATCTGAGGGCTGTTGCCTTTGATTATTATCTTAAGTTTAAATGCTGTCCACAGAAAGGATTCGCTACACACTTTGCTACAGTTCAGTAGGTATGTTTCAGTAATTATAGTGCTAGTTTTAATTGAATTAATTCCATTTCCCTGTTACCGCTGACATTTATCGAACAAATGACTCGTGTTACCACTCATTGAGGCTTTGAGGCACGCAATTGTTTAATCAAAATTAATTAAAATTAGCTGAAAATGAACACAACAATGATGGAGGAACCTGTGGTATCACACACACAGATAATACTGTATATTTGAAGTCAGTTCATGTTCGACAACTTCGAATGGATTTTAAAAATCAGCGTTTATGGCATTTGTTATAGAACTTTCGGTAGTAGTGGAATGTACTTGGTCTGGCCTTGCTATGGTGAGAGACAAGGAAATTGTGTATCCTGTCAAAAAAACTGTGAAAAAAGAACTGTTCATTTGATTGACGCAAAGCAGTTCAATTAAATGTATTTGAGTGGAAATGAAGTTGAATAATTTGGATCTCCATTACCTCTCTTCTCCTCCAATGCCACTTAGATGAAGCAACTCCAGACTAAATCTCTTAGCCACTATTAACCTTCTCTCTGTCTGCCTCTGTTAAGTGTTCTGTCTTTCACAATGACTTTGGCAACACTGGGGGAGCTTCAGCATGTCCCCTTGCACTGCTCTTGGATGTGACAGAAAGAAGCAAACCGAGGCAGCCATTGCTACCGTGTGCAAAGAAATCCCACACATACAGTGCTGAGCGCCTCATAGCTCTGTTGGCTTTACAAAGTTGAAGGTCAACAAGGGCGGAAGAAGTCATACCTCCTATAATGACTTTATATAGCGGTGTGTTATGAATGTCTAACCCACCGTGGAAATGACTATGGCTCTGTTGGCGAGTAGGATACTTTTAACCAAGCTGCCTGCTGTACATTTTGTAGTTCTATAAACGTGAAATATGGTCTTCATGATGAGGGCATCTCCACCTGTTCACTTCACCGGTGGATTTTAATGACTTGTATTTCAGTCAATCAGTGAAAGCACTTTGTCAGGAGACTGCTGTTAGATTTCCATATCTAATTAAGCCCACCACTCAATGGCCCAATCGGGACTCTCTGCCTAGGCTGACCCTGATAAAAGAGAGAAACTTTCCTCTTAGCATCAGATGTTTACTGAATGCACGTATAACATAGCAAGCCTTTTTAAAGGGTCTATATTAAATATTGTGTAATGATGATTGTGCCCCATCCTTTTTACTTTCCCTGAAATTGTATTTCTCTTTTCCTCTCAGTATCTCACCAAGTAACCCCCATATTAAAGTGTGAAACAAAGCATCTGTGGCACATTCCAGTGTTCAGGTAATGACCTGTGTAAATATATAGACATACATACACAGAACACATATACGGTAGCTAAACATTGGGAATTTCTTTTGGGGACCACTTATTTGTTTAAATTGGTCATGGTTATCTTTTACATACATGACTCGTTTTTTTATGTATAAGTGTAACATCTGTAAAAGTTCTCTAAAAAAAGTGTAAAAATGACCTGTAGCAGTACCTTTTTCTTTTTAAATACTATACATTCACTAATCTTAACACACACACACACACACACACACACACACACACACACACACACACACACACACACACACACACACACACACACATCCTTTCAATGTTACAAGGCTCTCTAAAGAGACTGCAGCTCACTATGTGCCCTCTTAAATCATCCCCTCTCCCCGGCTCTCTTCTTCTGTTCATCCTCCAGTTAAGTGGAGCAGCTCCAGATTTAACCCTTCAGCGAATGCCGTCACTCACTCACTCACTCACTCACTCACTCACTCACTCACTCACTCACTCACTCACTCACTCACTCACTCACTCACTCACTCACTCTAGCCTTGAATATCTGTTCATGCAGCATTCAAACTGTGTATCAAAACCATATAAGCCCACATTGAAAGAATAGTTTGGATATTGGGTTTAACGCAATAAATCCCCCCTGGTTCGGGCTAAAGTTTGGCTCTCTTGCTGTCTATATTTTGCTCTTAGATTCAGCTCTCCTCCCCCTATAGTCTGTTCTTCTGCTGCTCATCCTTCACTAGTAAATAAACAGTATCACACTGTAGCTCTCCATCACCTCTCAGTCATTTTCCACCATGACACAAATTGTTGAGAGAGAGAGAGAGAGAGAGAGAGAGAGAGAGAGAGATGTGCCAGCGACTTGAAGTGGTCATCTATCTCCCTGCTTTTTCTCTCATTCTCTCGCCCACCTCGGACAGTTAATTCAATATGTTCGGAACAGGACAGAGAGCTGCTTCCTTTGCATAATATTATCAAGCAACATTAGCAGTGCCATCAGAGAGGTGACAGGAGAGAAATGGATTTAAATTAGAACGTGATAAAGGAAGGCATGAGACTGTGTGTGTGCGCACAGTGTGTATAGTGTGTGGGAGTGACGGCATTAAAGTGCATTGTGAAGTAGTATATATAGCTTCGTCTTACATCACACATGCTAGAACATTGGTATTGGCTTTGCGTATACCTGTTCATATCCGCTGTATGTTAGGTTTTAGCCCTGTTCTCATATCAGTCTAATCCTGAGGGATCTGGTCCCAATTCAGCTGCTTGTAAGGGCCTTTCTGTACTGATCCCTGGCAATAAAAACTGTCAGTTAGCACATGAAATGAAATCTCTAATAGGAAAGGGGATAGCGTAGACGGAGGAGAACTAGTTCCTTGGGCTCACGTTCATACAGAGCAATGGCTCTTTAATCTCCCAAGCCTGCATCATTGTGCTGATTATGTAGTTATTTTAGCCTCATTGAATTGTATCCTCCAGTGTGCAAGGGGTGGTTCCTATGTATTTGTTTTGGTGAGATGAAGCATGAGATTGACATATGTATTAGTTGTATATGTTGGCGTCATAGAGTAAGAAGAGCCTCTACAGTATGTTCCAAGCTGGCCTGACCGATAGATTGAGGAATGGCTTTCTTTTACAAGCAACTACAGCAGCTGGGGCCTCGGCTCACCCATACAATGCTTCATGTACTAGTGAGAAGAGATACAAAGTCCAGTTGGAGCAACACACACAGGTTATTACAACCACATGTAAACAGTAGAAATACACCTGTCCACGTTGCTAACTTGTGACCGTTTTTTTCTCCGCTGCATTGCCAGACAGATCTTGTTCAAAAGACTGGGGATGAGCCTTAGGCTTTAGGCACAAGATGAGAACATTGCCATGTGAAATGATGGTAGCGGATGGGATTCTATATTATGCAAGGATCGCCTCTGTTTTCAACAGGGAGAGCTGGAGAAAATGTTACGTTACAACTTATTTAAGTGTTGCTTTTATCCAAAGGTCTTCCAATAAGTGAATTCTACCAGGGTAAAAACCCAGCACAGTTATAATCATGTAAGTACATTAGCTTCAAAGTGCTACATATAAGTGCAACATGTAAGTGCATTTCTTTTGAATGATTAATGTTCTCATAATGTAAGCCATCGACACCTGTGCAGTCGAAAGAGATGTGTTTTTAGCCTGCGGTGAAAGACGTGCAGACCTTCAAACATGTTTGTGGAGATGGATGTATCTCTTTGGCTGGATAGGAAAAGCAGTCCAGCCAATGCTCCCCACTCTGTGAGCTGCAGGGAGACTGAGGCAGCAGAGTAGGTCAATCAGAGTTGTGTAGAGAGGGTTTACTCCCGGGTGAGTCGTAGCTGTGAGCGATGGCGCTGATTGTCAAATGATTGCCCCCACTGTATATCCGCCGCGGCTTTGCTTTGATGTTTGAGGGCAGCGGTGTTGTGACAGCACATGCTGACTTCACATATGGGTCCCGTTTCCTCCTACAGAGGGGGATAACCGAGTTACGCTTGGCAGTTTGGAATATGCCCAGGATTTTTTTTTTTTCGTTACCTGGAGCAACTCAAATCTTCAAAGTCACAGGTGCAATCAACATTTTTAGATAAAGCTGCCCCCTCATTTCACGATACCAAAACAGTCTAGCTGATGTTAATAGTATCAGACAGGTCTTCAGGAGATAAGAACCAGACTTTTGGAATGTATTTACATGAATAAGTTACATAAACAGAAGAGTTAAATACGAATGTTAGAGGAAAAAACACCCAGCGGTTTAAGTTATAGACTGCTGCAATTGTTTTCTTATACTATAATTTTTTAAAGCATTATTACAAAGTAGTCATTTGTTTGTGTAGATTTATCAATTAAACACTTATTTGTCTATGAAATACCTATACTATACCATAAGAAAGAAGGTTTATAGTGTTGAGTGAATTACTTACAATAATTCCATTTATTGTCAAATTGCTTAAATATCTAAAGCAATCAAATTATTTGATCTGAAATATCGTATAGGCTTTTATATTTCCGTGAATTGTCAGCTGTTGATGAGCTGCAGTGAAACTATGGCTGTCTCTTAAAGCTATGGTGAAATGAAAAGCAGGTTACGTCTTTGTGAAGTGAATCAGTTCATCCGCTGCAATTATGCAATTGATCGAACTGAATAATGTGATATTAGCCTTATTAATTAAACACTCAATGAGAACCAGGACCTTTTCTCTCAGCTTCCTCCCACCTCATCCTTTCTAATTTTGCTCTATCCCATCTTTCCTGCCGTTCTATGGCAGCTTATGGCGGCACTGATGGAGTGTGTGTGTGTGTGTGTTTGTGTGTGTGTGTCTCTTATTGTTTGTCATGAAAATAGGATTTTCAGCAGATGGATGGAGAAATTCTGGAAGAGAAATGTAATCTAAAGGGAGCAGAACATTGTGGATGGACTGTTATGGTTACAGACTTAGGATATCCAAGATTGGAGGAGTGGTGGGATGACTCCAACTTTCATGCTTCCACACAAATAAATAAAAAATGTGTACATCATGTTACCAATGCATTATTATATTTTATAATATTAACTATTTTGAAGGAGACGTAAGTGGTATTTTCTGTTAATATGTCTAAAATCACTCTATATCCATACAGCATCACTCAAACAGTATGCACAGTTCCTAACACAGGTCAGTCATTCAGCTTTGCGGTAATAGCCAGATCAAATTGAGTATCCCCATCTTTTTTTATCCAATCAGGAGACAGAGCGCTATAAAGAGGTGCGTCTCTGTGCCTGTGAACGATGCTCTCCATCGCGGCACAATCTCGCGTTCATGTGGTGGTGACAAAGGGACGAGGGAGGGGACTACTAACTGCAGTCACTGACAGGAAGTTACTGTAGCTAAAAGCACCATATCACTAAGGGCGCACTCACACTAGGCAAGTTTGCCTGTTCCGTCCTGCAGGAAGATTCAGCACAATTGCCCCACTCCCCCCGCTGGCCCGTGGTCACACTGCTTGGCCACGGCACACCTCTCCCAAGTGTGCCGTGGCCAAGGGGCTGTTCCGTGCTGGAATACGGATAGCGTGGTCAAACTAGCCAAACGTTGTAGACTTTAGTATGCAAATGAGCTCGGGAACGGGGCCGCGGCCCTAGTGTGAGTGGCCCCTTACTTCTCCTTTAAGCATACGGCGGTTTTCTACATATATCAACAAATGTAGGCTAATAAATGACTCTTGAATTCCATAAAACATGAAAGGTCAAGAGCAAACAAAACAGAAACATACTTGACACATTTAGCCTATTCTTCTGGATGATAAGTTAGACATGTTTAATCGACATACATGAGATGCTGTTGAAAACAAGCTTTTTTTGGCCGACAATGTAAACAAAGAATAAACAAAGCTCTGAAATGTGTATATTCCATTGTCCACGCTAAAGCAAACAGTCCACCTATCTGTATTCTTGGCTTTCCGAACAAGACTGCAACCTGATGATTGCAAGTGACCTTGTGATGTGTATTATACATGCATTTCAAACACAGACAGTGTTTTTGTCATCCCCATTGTGGCAAATGTGAAAAGAAATGAGGAGATAATGAAAGTAAAAGTGCAGAAGGCAGCATTGAACAAGAGTGACATGAGCACTCTTGAGGAAACCTTCCTAATGAATTATAAACGTGGCATTTAGAATAAACCAAGCAATTTATTTTTATCGTTGGATTAACATACACATATGAAAGGAGGTTTGCTAGATGACTGTCTTTTACTAAACTTTTCCATTTGTTTTGGAACGTATACACCAACGTTGGGCACTTTGTATCTTCTAGAAGAACAAAGAATTCTGGGTAATTTATATCTAACACAATGTTATTGATAAGAGCACACCACACATAGAAGGAAATGGACTGCTATTTACAGAGGGACCTCCTGGTTATCAGCACTCACAGATAGCCAAATGTTTCTCTAAAAAATCTCTAGATGTTGTGTAAACTGCATTCACTCTTAAAAAGAATGTATCTAACAAAAGAGGAATTAAGCTTTTAGGACATGTGTTATGAGAGGAGTATTGCACCCTCCGCTTGGAAAGCTGCTATGAAAACTTTGCTTGTTGTTTGTTCTAAATCTCCTTGTTCTCTCTGTTTGCACGTTGGGGCCCTTTAGCCAGTAGATCTGCGCTGAGGCCTCCCTTCAGAATACAGCTGAACTCTGCCACACAGAACACGCTGAAGGTCAGACAAAAGTTGCAAAAGTAGAAACATTTAGAAAATAACTGAGACAATCACCCACAGCTAAGTGTGTGTCTGTGAAGATGTTATCTTCAACTCCCTGGAAAGCAATGTCAGCTGATTGTCTAAAGCACCAGGTGAAACTTTGAGTTTTCCTCTGAGTAGTGGAGGTTGATGCAGTAATTCATATGGAGAAATGAATGAAATGTATATTGTAAGTCTAGGATCTAGTAATTATACTGAACTGCTTCAGGCATTCTACCTATTGGTTTCCCAACAATTTATTCACTTTCATTTGTTGTTCATCATTGCATGTAATCATTCATTTGTATTAGTTATTAGTTGTACAAGTAGGCTAGTTATTAGCTAAATAAATATTTGTATTTATAAAGATCTTGGTGACGTGGTTTGTGTTTATTGAAATAATGCGGTCAATGTTTTCGAGTCGAAGAACTTAGCAGCCTCAGGTCTGAGACTGCATTAATGAATTAATTGGCATAAAGTTGAAGGTTGGTGCCCCGAGGTGTATTTAAAGCATGTCAATTCCTGTTCCTGATTATTCCGTACATTTTCCGATAGCCTGAAGTTGAGTACAATCACTCTACTTGATCCGTTGTACCAATTAATGTTTTAACAATGTATATTGATGCCCTCATGTAAAGCGGTGTACCTTACATTGCAAGCATATCGTGCATTCTGGGTGAGACTTTACATTAGGAAAAAGTATTATGCTAACCTGTTTGTGATTTACACTACATATAATTGAATTCCTATATCCAGATTAATTATAATCGGTACATGTAGTTGCACCTACTTTACTAAGAGGTACAGTATAGCTGCTATTAAGATATACACACTGACTAAGACTGAATGATGGAGAGTTAAGCTATATCAGAGAAATCTTTTACTATCCTGTGTGCTGCCTTGTTAATTTGCCTCCATGTTTTTGATCAGGGGAAACTATGAGCATATGTTTGGCTTGCTCAGAGCTTGGCTGTGGTAGTTAAGGAAGTTAGATGAATGTGTGTGTGTGTGTTAAAATCAATAAGATACATTTCCATGTCTTGGACTGTGTAAGCAGTATATCATTACTTGGTCACTTGGTCGCTGATTTAACTCTATCTATTTAACAACCTCTCTGTGCTTTTTCTATTTTGAAAGTTACATCCACTACTTAAGACATTAATTTTGGAAGTATAAGGCAGTCGGCAAGTTTGACAAGCAGAACTAAACCCATTAAGTCACAAGTCTGCCCGTCGTCTTCCTCCCATCAGTCTCTTATCTTTCTTTCTTTCCTCTTTTTTTTCTTCTTCTTCCAGCTGTCTTTAATATCCAGGCTTTATTCCCAGCTTTCCTCACTAATTAGTTTTTAGCATTCATTCACTCCCTCCTCCTCACTCATTCTCTCTGCCTGACAGACTAGCATTTCTCACGTTTTAATTTAATCCTTTCTGACGTTTAATTGCTAACTCTCCCTCTCTCACCACCAGCCAGTCCCTTTTGTTTTTGTCATTTAATGAGATTGATGAGGGGGTTAAAAGCATGGTGAGGCTCTCTCATTTCTCCCTCTGCTGACTATTTCAACTTTGATATTATTACACCATCTGGAATGAATGGCAGTCAGGCAAATAAGGCAGGTACATGCGATGCAGACGGATATTAGCTTATATTTTAATTCCACACAACTTTCCTCCGTTTTTCCTATCTATTTTCTGCCTTCCCATGTGGGGACAGGCTGTTTGAGCTAACAGCAATGTATTTAAACTCTCTCAGACCTTTGCACCTGTCAGCTCAGGGCAATGAGACCTGGTCTTTTGTTTAAGGTGGGCAGAGGCCTGGAGGGAGCCTTGGTATGAATCCATGCCCTTCTCAGTCCAGCAAATCTCTCCACACACACAAGGGATGTACGTAGAGTCTATCTCAGCGCTTTACAGGAAAAAAGGTATTTTAGGGCTTTTCTGTCAGATTTTTCCAGATATATTTTTGCAGGTACGTTTTCCAGAGGGTTGTGGTGGATTCAAACCTGTCTGCTTTTATCCACAAGCTTTATCTGAAAAATGGTAAAAGGACTCATTGTCCCTGTATTTAATCGCTCTTAGACCATTTGTGTGATGAGTCCCATGCTTATACTGTATGCTACTTTCTTCTAACAATGTAGTTTGGGGAGTTAGTTGCATGATAGAAAGCATTTATAAAATAGTTAGGCATGTTTATTAATCCAAATTAAAGATATGGTTGTTTGAGATCAACTTGTTATAGTTTATTTTCAATTAGATTTTTTGTTAAAGCTTATTCAGACACCCAACTTTGATATCATATGTTGATTTTTACTATTTTAGACCAGGGCTTTAACTGTCCTCATTATCTTTGTGTAATCACCAAATACAATACAATCCTCCAAATTGTCACTGGGCAATATGAACTCATTGGGCCCGTTTTTTAGTAATTGTCCACAGTAATACAGATTTTGAAGTTGGAGCTGCTTTAGGGGAAAAGCGTTTGGATTCAGGGCTGTACAGTGTGACAGTTTTGATCGCATTTGCTACTGAAATTTATCACGTGCGATGATGAATCCAAGTCTACTCGCACTAGTGCTAATGAGGAGAGGCTGTCTTTGAAACACAGAGGAGCGCTGCACAACACTGCTTAGAGGGCTCTACATTAACACTGCAGGTAAATGAGTCTCAGGCAAGTAAGTTATTGAGTCCACCCTCCACTTTGGCTGGTGAAAGATGTGTGCTCGGGATCTGTGCTTGTGCGGCGATTCTAGCGTCTAATAAACTTCACCAACGGACCAGTAATAACCGGAAGGACACGGCTCTCTGCTCTCTTTACATTACCGCAGTTAAGTTAGCGCGTGTGCTAACAGAACATTTCCTGTGCACCTTCACATTAAAAGCCTGTTGCTAGCCAAACATGAGTTGACTTTTATTTTGAAGCCGGTAAGAGCAGGAAGTTAGCGCTTTACATTACTGTAGTGCTCTAGCTTGAAAGGCAACTCATTCAGCTGCAAAGAGCACAGTCGACAGTAGTCTATTTAAACAAAGTTTGAAATAACTTATTTCAAACTTTGTGTAAGTTACACAATAAGCCAATGAAAAACTACTCCCAACATATTCACAACAACCTATTTAATTTATCCTAAATTGTACCGATATGTATACTTATTTATTTAATAGGCTATGTTTAATGTTTTAAAGTTTGGTTTTAATTAACAGAAGGACATTTTCTAAAAAAATATATATATTATTATTAATATAATAATTATATGTATATACAAAAAATATATAGATATAGATATTATTTTTATATTTTTATGGGGAGAAATAATTCTGAATCAGCAAAAAAGTGCAATTGGCAGGTTAGATTATTTTGTCTAAATTGCAATCAGTGCACCCCTATTCATTCTTCTATAATTATTACTGCACACACTAGGATATAATATTAATTGAGAATCTCAAATGAGACCAAGATGACAGGCTCAAAGGTAATTAGAGCGAAATGCAAGGGTTAAGGTTATGCAAGTTTCCGATCATACTTTGTGTGCTACCAAATTTATTTTTGTGCTACTGAATTTTTTTGATTGCTAGCACCAGTGCTACCACCTAAAAAAAATAAGCGTACAGCCCTGCAAGTTTGGATCCTTTAACCTTGCCTCTTTTTCAGCTCCCGGCAGCCGAAGGGAGCTGAATAGGCTTAATCCCCAAACTAAATGAAATGTGTCCTTGCAACATTGTCTGACAGCCGCACAGAACTCACAAGAGGACAGATTATGTTCCTGCTCTCTCCACTCCTTTTTCCTCCCCTCCATTCTGCATGCACTCTTATAATGGAGTGTCTTTGAACCCGTGTAATTAAACATTAGTCCCGACTGCTGCGGAGACATGCCCATCACCTTGCACACACACACACACACACACACGCACACACACACACACACACACACACACACACACACACACACACACACACACACGCACACTCACTCACACGCACACACACACAAATAATTCTACGAAATCATTTTAATACTGTTTTTACCCTTGAAAGGAGCCCTTTCTTAGTACTTGGGCAAAAATACATTTTTGTGTTTTTGTACCAATTACTGAATCCCCGGAGCCAGGAGTCAACTTATTTCCCAGTGAAAGAAGACTTTGTACTGATATGTACAAATTGATTCCTGGAAATTGAATCATGCTACACCAGAAGTAGTTATAAAATTTTTTGGGGGACATTACAATAGTTTGCTGCAGCAAAGAGTGTGGCAAAGGGATATTTACAGTGAAGGATGTCATTAATTGAATGTATGCAGCATACCAACTAAACGTAATAAATGAAGTGAAGTTTTCTTTGAGAGATCTTCCAGCATTTATGTCACAATTGAGACACGTCATGGTTGAGCTCCATCTTATATTGCTAAATTGCGGCTTTCATATGACTCAGACCAAAGCCATATATCCTCAACAAGGGCCTTTCTGACTTCTCCTTAAGTCCTGTCTCAAGACTGAGATGACCAGGCTTTTTCACTAAGGCACCCTCAGTTCTGTAACTCTGCCTGGACATTATATGGGGATTGTTTCAATTATGCTATTTAGTTTTTTTTTTAAACGGAGTAACGGAGAATGGTCTCTTAACCCAATGAATACCTTTCATGGTCAAATTCCTTTTTATGTGAATCTGAAATCAACAAAGTAGTAAGAAGTTAGCGGTGTGCATTTACTGTATATTGACATAGCAATTGTAACCCAGCACCTGCAAAATATGGATGGATTTACATGTGCCTCCTGATAACTTCTAGTTTGTAACTGACCAATACAACATCTATGTAGGGCATTAAAAAAAACATGATTATGTTATAACATGTAAAACTGACTGCATCCACTATCTTACGCAGATGGTTAAAGTTATTTTACTGAAAAGGCGAGAGTGTATGGGAGGAGAGAAGTGAAGGCACTACAGAGGAAGGTCCACTAAAGATATATGTGACAGCTTTGATCCCCCATGTGTTCCCATGACGCTGGCTGTCACATCCTCATCCATCTCGTGGAGGTGTCACAAACCCCGGGTCACTCTGGTTATCATGTCTCAGAACAATGCTGCAGTGTAATCAGGACCTGTCTGAATCATGCAAGTGAGTTATGGTGAACACGTGACCCCTGCTTGTACTGCCAGGTCTTGTCTGATCTCTACAAAGGCATAATTAATTCATGTAATATAGAGCTTCTTTTCAAACAGAGTATTCTGTCTGATCTTGCTATATTGAAGTTCAATGCCACTTTAATTGTTGCCTCTATTGTAAAACCAAGTTGGTTCACCAATCATGGAGTTGCATATCATTAACCGATCTGAAATCCAAAGTTAGAAAAGAGAGACAATTAAAGTCAAAGGTGTTGCAGCAGAACAATGACATTGTGCTTATTCCCTCCTCTCTAGTCTCCTCCTTTAAGGTCTCTGGTAACGGTGGAGTAAGTGATTCATGAGAATGCATGTTGTGAAAATAATTTGTCAAAATCAGTGAATATCTCCTCATGGCTCGCTACCTTTGTGTGTGTGTGTGTGTATGGGAAATCAGACCAGCTGCTGTTTTTTCCCCCCGCTCTTCGCCCAGAGGAGTCTCTATCGATCTGAGACAACAGACATGAAAGAGGGAAGGGGGGGGGGAGGTAGAGGAGGAGGAGAGACGGGAAACAGAAAAAGAAAATAAGTAATTTCCAGCCCGCAAAGCCAGTTTCTCATATTTGATCTTCAGCTGATCGATCAGTCTCTCCTGTGAGTAGCACGCTGACTGTCTGGCTGCTTTCTTACTATCACTTCCTCTGGGTTACCATGGAGACACATATACCTCAAAACTAATGATATATGTATGTGTGCTGTGGCTAATTAAAGCGGATACATGAAGTTTTGGGCTGTAAAAATACAAATCATACTCAGCCTGAAGCCAAAGCAAGTATTAGTGTTAACTTATATGAACTGGACAAGTCTGCCTTGCCATGAGCCATAAGCTAGAAGCACATGGCTTAAGGGGGACAATGTGGCCCAGTCACTCAATTATAAGCCAATCTTAATGTATTTCATGAGTTAATGAGTTATTTTTGGGAAATCATCAGACCAACATTTTTTTCATCTTGACATATCAACATTGAATTGGCACACTCTTGGACAGTTAATTACATTCCCCTTTGCAATACTGTCAGGCCATGACGTCAAGATTCTTTCCTGTTTCACTAGAAAAGGTCAATTGGCAAATAATTGGCTTAGTACCATTACAGTATATACCCTACAGTTACTGAAACATTCACCTCACTTATTTTATAAGACTCTATGCTCTTGTCTTGTGTGCCAACCACTTCCAGGTAAGACTCCTGAGAGTAGTATTACCCACAGTTTATCTTTCAACATGGCTGTGTCGTGAACATAGCCGCCGGCGAGACCTGTTTTGGTGTGAGGTGTGCTACCTATGTACAGTATGTATAAAACATCAGTCGAGCTTGGTAGCTTTTCTTCTGTCAACACATTTATGGTAGTATGTTACATGCCTCATTCAGGTACCGTACTGTATGTTCGTAGCTTCAGAGCCTATGCATGTGGCTAGGCCCTTTCTAATTTGCACCTTACCAAAATGCAACTACATGTCGGGGCTAAATAACAAATGGGGACCACAATAAAGATTATGAAAAGTACACTGTTGGAGGATGGATGAATACATCCAGATTAAGCAGTCAGTGTAACATGCAATGTTGTTTGTATCAGATGTATCATCTGGTAATTGTGTCTTTTGTTGTAGAAAACAATACCTAGAGGAATGTAGTTCATTTTCTTCACTCTTTCCTTATGTTTTCTGTCCAACAGTGCGTGGAAGGATCAGGACGGAGAGGAAGCTGTCTTTACAGGTAAGTGATGGGGATTTCTTTCAACTTGAATCAATAGGTTTATAAGCGCTTTTCTTTTTCAAATACCACAATGGTCTTTTTCTCTTGGTTTTCCAGTGGCAGGACATCACTTATTAGGTTCCACATTTAATCCAGCTGGGCTATAGTGCTCTCCACTCGCTCTTCAAGAAAGACCTTTATTCGATAACAAACATTTTTAAGTATTTTTCAATCCTGCACGTAATCCTCCCACGTAATAATAAGTAGAGAGACACCAAAAAATCAATACGTTGACCTGCGTGCCTCTGTTACAACTTTCCGATACTTAAACAATGAGATATTATTCATTCCTCTTTTTAGTTTTATTGTGATTTGTATTCAGAGTCCACACTTAAACCACTGGGCTTTTTCCTGCATGGTGTGATGGATCAGGCGAACAGTGAAGGTCATAGAATAGAAAAAGGAGATGGTCGATATAGCTCTGCTGAAATCCAAAGAGAGATGAGTAGGGAGTCAGGTGAAGAGAAATTGGATTGTGGAGAGACGGTGGGTATATCAAATGTAACAAGATATGTATTTCAACACTCCAGAGCAAGAGGAGGGAGCGAAGGGAGAAATGAGAAAAGGAAGCCACTCTGTGGGCCGGAAATGAAAGAAGAGAGAGAGAGCGAGAGAGATGTAGTGTAATGATCTTAACAGAACGTCGGGGTAGGTGTGTTGAGGATAAGTGGCCACAGACCGACTGACAGGAGATTGGCAGTTGTAGGAGAGAAAGAGAAAATAAAAATGAAGAGCAATACATATAGAGAGAGCGCGAGTCCCCAAGAGGCGACAGTGGAATGACGAGAGCAGAGAGTGAGTAGAATGACAGAGTGAGAGAGAGAGAGAGATTGGTCAGGAATCGGATAAATGAAGTTTCTTGCAGGTTTGCGTGTTGGAGAGGGCCCCATGCTTCACAGATCCACTGCTGCCCAAAGACGAGTGATATTTAGAAGGTGAAGGCAGATCATGTTAAGCTGTCGGGCCCCTGATCTTTCCCTCTCTTTGGCAGACCTGCAGAGATGAAGAACACTCTGAAATGTTATCCGTCTGGGCTTGCCAAAAAAAGCTTGTTACTCACACCTCACTGACACACGGACAGGCTTGCGATTGAAGTGGGAATGTCAGCTTGTGAAACCAGTTATTTGCAGAACCTGAAGTTCCAATATTTTTAACTGGATTGCGTTCTTTAACAACAGCTGTGTGTGTGTGTGTGTGTGTGTGCGCGTGCATGTGCATGTGTGAGAGAGAGAGAGATAGACTTCTAGGCATGATATGTTATTTTCATTTTTTTTTTCTTCAGCAAATTCACAACTACAGAAATAAAGTATTCAAGACAGATTGCACAGTGAAATACAGTGTTTTTCCAAAACCTTGAATTATGGACTGATACAGCAACCTCCTATCAGCGCACATCCTTGTGGAATATCATAACACTATTATTTGACTGCTTTGCCAAGTTTTCTGACTCGTGGTTGTCCAAGTAGGAATGAGAGAAAGTATCTTTATGTTGCATCATTTGTCTCCCCTGCTTGTGGCCTTTACACTGACTTGGTGTGTGTGTGCGTGTGTGTGTGTGTGTGTGTGTGTGTTTCCAAAGGCAGTCAGTCCTTTTGTGGTAAGACATGGAATGAGAGAAGAATGGTGGGATGGAGGGAATCTTGTTACGGGATAGAATGATAAAGGAATGGGAAGAACTCTGAAATGGTTGTCAGAAATAAATCATCTGACCTTGTGTGGTCTTTGATCCTGGTTTGGCCTCTCAGTATTAGATGAGTGGGAGTTGGTGCCAAGCCAGAGACGTCCATCAGGTTGAGGGACTGCTGTCACACACAGACACCTATATTGGACCAACTAAACTGGCATTTGTATTATTGATGCAGCTTAAAAAGGGTATGATCGACTAACTCAAAAACATACAAAGCTCCGTAACATCACTGTAATCGGCCCCGGTGCGACACACGGTGCCCCCCAACACACACACACACACACACACATGAACACACAAACCAGACGATTGCTACAACACCTGATCATACACAAACACATACATTTATCGTCATCATCAGTAGCACAGCAGACACATTTCTTCTAGGTCTGTGCAGGTGCTTGCCCCTGAACATGACCAGTCCACTTTATGCAGGTGGTACAGCTGTTGTCCTGCAGGCTTCACTAGTTCACCTCACTCTTTGAATACATACTGTAAGAGCAATGCCCTTGTGTTTTTTTTTCATTCTTTTTCTCTTGTTGCAGCATTAGTCATATGGCTGTCTGGCACGGCTAACCCTTTGTAGCACTTTGATCCAGCTGGACTGATGTTTGATTGTCTTCTCTCTGTGTGGAGACAGCCTGCAGAAACTCTCTTTGATATGTAACTCTGGGGGAACATCACATTAAAGAGGACCTATTATACTACTTTTTTGGTCTTAATTTCTTGTTTTACACTGCTATAGAGCAACCTGACACGAATCACATCACAAAAAACTATGTAGATTTTCGGGAAGCTCTTTCTCTTATTTTGGCGATCCAGCACGTCCTGTCAACACTTGAGTGTGTGTGCTTCGGCGATCTCCGCTCACTCCGCCTGTGTTTCGGCAATCTCCGCTCCCCTCCCCCCTCCTGCAAACCCCACTCCGTTGTGATTGGTTACCTTCCTTCCGGAACACTTTCAGTGGCGGGAAGCGCGAGCATGGACCTATAAGGGCGCGGGGCAGACGCGAACAGGGAAGTGACAGCATTACCATACATGGAAACATCCGCGTGGTGACTTCACGAAGTTACATGCGACGTCACGAAGTTACAAAGGGTAGACCGCTTTGAACACGTGACTTCTCGACTGGCTAGAATAGTGTTTAGTGCTCTGCACAGACACCCCAGATGGTCAGCAGGGAATACGTCGAAATGCATGTAAGTCATTATTTGATAATTTAGTATGGTTAAGCATGATTATGAATCATCATAACAACGTTTATAGGTCATACAAGTCAAAAAGCATCATAGGTCCTCTTTAACAAGTGCATTTAACACAAACACAATGAGGGGGGGTCGGGTCCCCATGGATATGTGATGATTAGCTGCAGAACATTGTTTTAAAGCACGTTGTCTGCTTACATGACTCACACTGTTTCACACTGATGTACTGTAGTTTAACAAAAACATTTCTTCGTAATTGTTGTTCAATTACCTTTTCAAGTTTAAAAAGGTGTAAGAAAGGGACTTCCGGGAAGATGGCGGAGAGAGTAGACGCATAGTTATCTAGCTCTCCAGAGTCGGTAAAATATTCCCACTATTCAGACATAACTCGACAAATAAAACTAGAGTATGAGTGGGTCAAGAAAGAGAAGAAGTCAGAGAAACAACAGACAGCAAAAAAAAACAGAAGAGCAATCTGCAATGGAAGAAATCTCCGAATACGAGGCTAGCGAACACGAGGTTAGCGAACACGAAGAAGAGACAATCGAGAAAATGGACAGCGCGGAGACGCTAAGAGTCGGCCTTGCTACTATCAGCAAGGACATCAAGGAACTCAAACAAGAACTACGCCAGGAGCTGACCACATTTAAAGACGAGCTGAAGAGAGAGATGAAGGAGGAAATCACCAACCTCCGGCAAGAAATAGACCGTCAGCTAAAGGAGAACAACACCGAGCTAAAGGCACAACAGGTGAACATCAGCGAGGCTCAGGAGCGAATTGGAGAAGTCGAAGAGTGGAAAATGGAGACCAGTGCCGCGCTGTCGGAGCTGATGGGTCATACACGCCGAATGCAAGATAAAATAACCGATCTCGAGGGGAGATCAAGGAGAAACAACATCAGAATATTTGGGCTACCAGAAGACACGGAGGGGAGCTCGGCAGCCATATACTTGGAGCAGCTTCTAAAAGCCGAACTTGAGCTCCCGGAGGGGACCAACCTCCAGATCCAGCGAGCCCACCGAGCCCTAGCCCAGAAACCGACCCCGAACGCTGCGCCCAGGTCAATTATTGCCAACTTTCTACAGTTCGAGACGAAGGAAATGATTTTGAAGAGAGCCTGGCAGAAAAAGCTACAAGTAGGAGGCAAACAAATCTTCTTTGATCATGACTATCCTACAGAAATTGTTCAGAAACGAAGGGCATACGCGGGCATTAAAAAAGTACTGAGGGAGAAGGGAATTCGTTTCCAGACGCCGCTCGCCAAAATGAGAATACACTGGAACAACGGAGTGAAGATGTATGACAGTGCCACTGAAGCGGCGCGGGACATGAAGGAAAGAGGCTACACTGCGGACGTGCCAGGCGGAGACACCGGAGCCGTGGCCGAGGGAAGGATGCAAGGAGCGGCAGAGTGGAAGCGAGTGAGAGGGAAAGACCGGGGACCCGACCCGGCGCAACGAGCAAGAGACAAGCTACACAACTATCAGTGGAAACCCTAATAAGTTCTGCTTAAAAAATGGGATAGGAAAGAATCAAAACAACAGACTGGAATAAAAAGACTAATTAATAAACGCTGTACGGAACTAAGTGGATAAACAAACTAAAAGAAAAAAGACTGACAGAAGAATAAATCCACAGTGTGAGTATCTGAACATTTTCGGACTTCTTTAATTTGCATAACATATTAAGAACCGACTGGGAGAGGTCGAGGCATTTGAGTTGGACATGTGTAGGCGCTGTGGTACCCCACAAGCTGGGCGCGTATCTAGGTCTAGGGAGGGGCCCTTATTAGAGATGAGGATATCCCCTTCACCCACCAACGGGGACGCGGGGAGGAGTACAAGAATACTCCATGTTTGGAAGTCCGGGAGGTATTTGGTTTGTGTTCAGTTATTATATGTTCATGTTTATGTAGTTTGTAACGGTTTGGGAGAATATTTTCAGAGAGCAGTAAATGACTAATAACATCAAAATAATGTCGCTGAATGTAAATGGGTTAAATGTACCGATGAAAAGAGAAAGGGTGATGAGAAAATTGAAAAAGGAGAAAGCACAAATTATATTCCTACAAGAGACACATCTGTCTAGATTAGAACATGAAAAACTGAAAAGATACGGATACAGGAGCTTATACTGCAGTACATATAAAGAGGGACGCAGGAGGGGAGTTGCAACATTAATACCAAACACAACACAATTTAATTACGAAAAGGAAATCAAAGACAAAGAAGGAAGGTATATAATAGTAAAAGGAAGAATAGAAAATGAACCAATCACACTGGTAAATGTATATGCACCCCCAGAAAGTGACAAATACTTTTTCAAGTCCCTCTTCGACGTCATAGCAGTAGAAACAGAAGGAATCCTTATTTGTGGGGGCGATTTAAACGTAGTCATGAATCACAATATGGATACAACAAGTCTCAAGAGAACGAAAATGCCTTTAACAAGATTTGTCAATATGTCGCTAGAAGAGATGGGGATGACAGATATATGGCGAAGTCTGCACCCTTTGGAAAAAGACTTTACGCACTATTCAGCTGCACATAAAGTTCATTCAAGGATAGACTATTTTCTACTGAATACAGGGGATAAACACAGAGTGACGGAATGTGAAATAGGAGGGGCAGACGTGTCTGACCATAATCCACTCTATTTAAAAATATGTCTAAGTAACAGGAAACGAAATACTGTATGGAGATTGAATGTAGGAATATTGAACAATGAACAACGAAAAGAGAAGGTAAAAGCAGAAATAAAAAGGTACATAGAGGAAAATAACAATGGAGCAGTAGACCCAACAATATTATGGGATGCCATGAAGGTGGTGATAAGGGGGAAATTGATAGCGGAAACTGCGCATGCAAAACGAATTCAATTGGAGTCATATAGAACGCATACTGAGAAACTGAGGGAATTAGAACAGGGATATCAAAGAACAGAAGATTCAAAGGTATATCAACAAATCAAGGAAGTAAAAAAAAAGATAAATGACATATTATTAGACGAGGTTGAAAAAAGGAACAAATTCTTTAAACAAAATTATTACGAAGCAGGTTCAAAGGCGACTAAATTGCTGGCGAAACGTATACGTAAACAACAAGCACTTAGTAGTATACATAAAATCAGAGATCCGCATACAAGTGAATTAACAGATAAACCGGAGGATATAGAGAACATTTTTTGTGGATACTACAAGGAACTATATACACAACCCACATCTGAATGTGAGGAGGAAAGGAAGCTATTTTTAAATTCTTTGGATTTACCATCAATTGGTAGTATACAAAATGAGACATTAACAACCAATATTACTATAGAAGAAGTGAAAGATGCAATAAAGACACTAAAAAATAATAAATCCCCAGGTAGTGACGGATACCCAGCAGAGTGGTATAGGATGTTCGGGGAAGAGCTGACGCCACTACTTTTGGATTCTTTTAATTGGACTCTTCATAACAATAAAATACCTCCATCATGGGCTGAAGCCATTATAACCATTATACCAAAACCAGGAAGGGACAAGGAACACTGTCAGAACTATAGACCAATCTCATTATTAAATGTAGATTACAAAATATATACAACAATTATCTCCAAACGATTGAATACTTTTATAACAGAACTGATAGATGAAGATCAAACAGGATTCATTAAAGGACGTCAAACACATGATAACATTAGAAGGGCCTTGCATATTGTAGATCAAGCACAAAAGAAAAAACAAAGTACTATATTAGTAAGTATTGATGCAGAAAAGGCATTCGATTTGGTAAATTGGGAATTCTTATATAAAGTATTAGAACGATTTGGATTCAATAGTAAGTCAATACAGTGCATAAAGACATTATACCACCAGCCCACTGCTAGAATCAAAATAAATGGAAACCTTACTGACAAATTTAGTATACAGAGATCAACTCGTCAAGGCTGTTGTTTATCACCCACTCTTTTTGCGCTTTTTATCGAACCTTTGGCACAAGCAATACGCCAAAATGAAGAGCTTCATGGAGTTATAGTAAATGGCAAGGAACATAAAATAGGACTTTTCGCGGATGACGTCGTAGCCTTCCTCGAACAACCAAATAAATCACTACCTGTATTGATGAAACTGCTGGAAATGTACGGACACCTTTCGGGATATAAAGTAAATGTTTCAAAAACACAAATTTTAACACTTAACTACACCCCACCAAAGGAGACTCAGGAAGCATTCCACTTAAATTGGAACCTAAAGAAAATTAAATATCTGGGAATTACCATCACAAAAGGATTATCTAAACTTTATAAAGCCAATTATGATAAGATAAGTCAGGAGATACAAAAAGACACGGAAAGATGGTCTACTTTACCACTAGATCTTAACTCAAGAATTGAGATTATCAAAATGAATGTACAACCAAGACTTCTTTATTTATTCCAGTCCCTACCAGTAGAAGTCCCCCAAACCCAATTTGTGACCTGGGACAGGATAATATCTCGGTTTATTTGGGGAGGCAAAAAACCAAGGGTTAGGTACGAAACTCTCCAGTTACCAAAAGATAAAGGAGGTATGGGTCTCCCAAAACTGAAAGAGTACTTCTACGCGGCCCAATTTAGGCATATTATATGCTGGTGTATGCCAGATTACACGGCTAAATGGAAAGACATGGAAATAGAATTTGTAAAATATCCCATCCAGAGCCTTATTGGAGATCAAGAAATATACAAAAGGATTAAAAACAATATAGATTCAATTACAACATTTACTCTTGAACTATGGTTTAGAGTTATTAAAAATTATAAGATAAAGAAAGAAACAAAAGTTCTTAGATGGGTAGCATTTGACAGTAATTTTAAACCAGCTGAATATGATAAAGGATTCAAGCAGTGGGTAGACAAGGGAGTCACGGCATGGTGTACTTTAGAGAAGGATGGGGCACTGGAGAGTTTCCAAAACGTGAAAGATAAATATAGCTTGGATAAACAGGAATTCTACAGGTACCTACAACTAAGAGATTATTATAAAAAAGAAATCGAGATAGACCCCTCCACAGAAGTGAATGGTGTGATCCAAATTATAATGAATACATACAAAGGAAAGAAAATAAGAATCATATCTGCTTTATATCAAACATTGACAACAACTAAACATTCAACTAAATACATAAAGGAAAAATGGGAATCAGAGTTTAATATGAAAATTTCGGATGATGATTGGCAAGACATGTGGAAAACACATCAGACAACCACTAATTCGCGGATATGGAGGGAGTTCTCTTGGAAAAATCTGGTCCGTTTTTTTATCACGCCCAAGGTCAAGAGCAAGTATAATAACACAAATGTACCATGTTGGAGAGAGTGTGGAGTAAAGGATGCTGCAGACCACTCACACATATTTTGGAAATGTAATAAAGTATTTAAGTTTTGGGGAATTGTACATGAAACTGTACAAAATATATTAGGTTATGATATTCCAATGAGCTATATGGTACTATACCTTTGTAATTTCAATTTTACCAAAGAGAGTATAAGAGTGAGAGATAAATATTTGATTAAAATACTACTGATAGCTAGTAAGAAGGCTATAACTAGGAAATGGGGTAAAGTGGAGCCTCCTTGTAAGAAAGAATGGATAGACATAGTAGAAGAAATCTATGTAATGGAGAAACTGACACACCGCCTAAGACTACAACAAGCACAGCTTGAAGAAAAGTGGGAGAAATGGACAATATTCAGAACCAAAACCGGCGACGAGGAATATGGACAGGAACAAATTACTTAGATGAAGACATGAAGAGAAAAGAAGTACTGTGAGAAATGTAACTCCCAAGCCAATTTTCTGTTTGGTTTCTGTTTTGTTTTTTGTTTACCGTATTATTTTTGACTGTGAACTGTCTATGTGAATTTTGAAATAAAAATTTAAGTGAAAAAAAAAAAAGGTGTAAGAAAAAAAATGCAATATATTTGCACAATCTTAGTCTCAGCCACCTCTTCCCCACTCACATATAACACACTGTTGCAGCATCAGTGACATTGTTTGTGTTTTGAGTGTATTTGGATTAATGTTGCCAACACCAGCAGCAGCAGCAGCAGCTTTCTCCACTGCCTCCGAATGTCTTAGATATGAGAAGATGAGCAGGATAAAACCAGTTCCCATATTTGAATATTTTGGATCTTACCCCCAACTTCCTGTTTTCATGTGGGGACACATTAGATCATCAAAAAATATGATTTAAATCCATCATTTCATGAAATCTTCAAGCTGCCTATGATAATTCCTTTGTTACCGGTGAGATTATTCTTATGAGTATGTTACATCTCATTCCTGTTTAATGCTATTATCTTTCAAGACTGTCTATAATACAAAGGAATCTTATCATTGACATTGACCTTAACTCAATTTTGGCAAGGCTCAGCTCCTCTAAAGACACACACACACACACACACACACACACACACACACACACACACACACACACACACACACACACACACACACACACACACACACACACACACACACACACACACACACACACACACACACACACACACACACACACACACACACACACACAAAGGGAGTACAATAGCTCTCATCTCTTGGCTTTGAAAAAGAGGAGCATTGCAGCAGCAGCACACTTTGATTCGGTTCCTCTCAAGTTTACCTTTATCTTTTCTTTTAAAACATACTTGTAACATGTGACTTTCATTAACTTTCTCAGCATGCATACATTGTGAATGCTCAGTTGCATTCTCTTTTAAAGGTGCATGTCCGTGTGTTGAAAGTGTGAGGACTCTTTCCGGCTCCGTGAGAGTGGTTTTGACACTGCATCAACTAATGCCAGTCAGTGCTACACACACCTGATTGCAATGAGTTGATGCAGCAGCGTCACCTAACTACTCTCTCTCACGGAGCTGAAAGATTACGTGTCCTCACAGAAAGCGAATGAACGAGACACGGCAGTTAGTATGGATCACGATAAGGTAATGTGTTTGTGTTGTTGATGTAAATAATGACTGTTTCAGATAATGGTTATATGTTGATGGTGAAGCAAAGCAAACTTTGTGTTAGTACCAACCGCTCATTCATTTAGGAGTAAACACTGCAGTCTAGTTTCGCTCTCGTGAAATTGTATACACGTTGCTTGGCAACGCCCTCGTCCCGCCCGTAGCCTATATCACTCTCCCTTTTAGCTTTTCTTCATTGCATTCTCTTTTTTTTCTTTGATGGTTCAGCCCCGTTATCAGTCATTATGACGACAAATAACTGTCTCAAACAAGACTCCCGCTCCCCTTCCCTCACCTGGAGGGATAGGCTTCTCAAATCGCGTTGCTGCTCCACACTGAAATCTGCGACCAATACGGATATGTGACCATAGAGCATGCATGAGCGAACCGAAAATCGGACTGGGTGTGCGACCAGACCAAAAGCAGTAATAAAAACTATATAAAAACGTCTTTCTTTGCACTGATGGTCTCGTTTGCTGTTAAAGGTAATTTATGATTATCAGAGGAAACATGAGGCTGTTTAAAAGATATTTAAATGTTACTCGTAGCCACTATAATGTCATACCATGTGGCCAACAGCTTTATTGCAAAAAATACATTATTGGGGAAAAAATGTCATAGGAGTGAAAGAGGAAGAATATAGCCTGTGTAAATACAGCAGAGGTAGCCAACAAATCCATGGGAATAATAATACACTAACATTTACAATTTCATTCATCAGCTGCCTGTCACCACCAGCGAAGCCGCTAGAGCCAATTATCTTCCAGTTGATTTCGAATGCGTCTGTTTCTCAGTCATAGGATGTGATTGCAGGGGTGGCTTAGGCTGCTGTTACAGGCGATGCGCAAACGCATACACACACACACACACACACACACACACACACACACACACACACACACACACACACACACACACACACACACACACACACACACACACACACACACACACACACACACACACACACACACACACACACACACACACACACACACACACACACACACACACACTATTCATGCAAGTGACCCTCATGTGGTTTGCCTCATTTTTCACATTGAGTCTGGTATGAGTGGGGCATCTTGCCTCAGGGAAGCTGGTGTGTGGCTGGGTTATGGTGTTGAAAGCTGATTTGAGTGGAAGACGGATTGGATGAGCTCTGCTCCCTTTAATGATGTTGTATTGCATAAGTATCTGCTGGTATATTTAAATATACCTGCAGAGCATATTCTGACATATACAATTTACAATCTCTGCCTTTGATGAACATCTCATCCGGAATATTAATTAGGTTGTTGTCTATCGCACTGTATCTGGAACAAGTGAGGGTTCATTTCAGTTTAAATATATCTGCATTATTACTATTGACACATGTATTCCACATTTTAATGTTGTAGCTGGTCATGGTTGAGCTCAATTGAACTGCAAATACGTGTAAGTCACAACCCTATGCCCCTGAACTGTAGTGGTGTATTAGAGTAATGTACAGTAGCATCAAATAAAAATAATTAAGTACAAGCCACTCAAAAAATAATTGGGTGTAAAGCTTAAGTCAATTTCTCACATAATTAGTGGACTCTAGCTCGTGAAGTACCAGTTCGATATCTATGACCTCTACGTGTCAAAAACCATTGACCACCAGCAGACCAACAAAAAGCAAACAGAAAAATAACTTAAGCCTAACGTGGTATTGCATTGCAGGCCTATCAGATTACATTGCATCACACTTTAGGCCGCAGGTGCTGTTAAATTGCCGATACTGTGTGATTAAAATATATACATATATATTAACGGTATATATTTCAGCACCATGGACAGAGCTTATCAGTCTGTGTGTCTGTTGGCTGAAGACCCGCCTCCATACATAATTCATGTCAC
Organism: Ammodytes marinus; assembly: GCF_949987685.1. Taxonomy (NCBI): domain Eukaryota; kingdom Metazoa; phylum Chordata; class Actinopteri; order Uranoscopiformes; family Ammodytidae; genus Ammodytes; species Ammodytes marinus. Next base: position 10,618,330 of record NC_137214.1, read on the forward strand.
TACACTGTGTCGACATTAGTAGACTAGAGGATTTTGAAAGTTTTGTCACGCGCAAAGTGTATAATTTGATACAAGTTTTAACAAGGCAGCCCATTTAACATGATGTACAGTGTGCACTTTGATACTAATGGAGCAGTGCAAAACTGGTATTGCTGTTGGGGAAGGAGACAAATGTTGTGGAAGAAATATACAGAGGGATACAACAGCTACTGTTATATGATAAGAATATAACTATGTCTAGTTAGCCTGGCTCCGCCCGCCCGCCTACTTCCGGCCAAATTTTATTTTCCCTTCAGTAGTCAGTCTGGGTGTACAGCCCATTTCCCAGTTTTGCCGGAGATTCGACAGCCGGTCCAATCAGCGAACAGAGCGAGTGGCTGAGAACAATGACGTCGAAGTCGCGCTCCAGTTTCAGTTGCAGTTGCCAGAAGCCGGCTCATGACACACGTGACGACCAAAGGTTATGCGATTGGTTGGCTAATCCAGAGTGGCACTGGGCAGATCCAATAGTTTTAAACTTTAACAGACACCCGCCTCCATGAGTGAACGTTTGCCAATTACAGCACTGCCAGACCTTCTGTACAAATGAAATGAAGTACGATGGTCTGGTAGCACCAGGCTAATGTCTAGTTGTATTCTTAACTAGAATTTAATTTAATCCACACATGAAAAGCAAACTACACATATGTTACTGTATGCACTGTGGATAGATAGATAGATAGATAGATAGATAGATAGATAGATAGATAGATAGATAGATAGATAGATAGATAGATAGATAGATAGATAGATAGATAGATAGATAGATAGATAGATAGATAAGGGAGACAAATGTGGCTCAGCTGAGGAAAGCCAAGAATGACCCCAAGCTAGTGAAGTCAAGTGCACAGCTTCCAGGTATAGGGACAGTCTCCTTATGGCTGCCTGCTGTGCTGTGAGCAGCAGAGTGAGCTGGGTCAATCTGCCACAGCTCATACATGGGCCTCAAGTAGGTACCATACTGCTCTGTGTGAGGAGCTTTTTCTGTTGATTGTAATTATTAAACGTTCCTCTTCGAGAGCAGGGTGTTATTTTCTCTCAAATTATTAGAAAAGGAGATACTCCAGAATTGTGCCTGCAATTGTACTTACTGCTTCTTAAAAAAAATAAAAATAGAAGATTTGTACCGAATTGACCAAGGTCTTCTCTCCTGCATTTCCAGCCTCTTTTGTCAGGACCATAGATAGTAAATAATATGGATGTATCATCCGGGCTGACCTCAGTTATTCACACGGCATCCAATAATCCTGGTTTGTGTGCGTCGCCATTTTGTGAGGGGGAGGGAGAACGCTGACGTATACCTCCGAGGCAAAGTGAGGGACAACGGGCGGAGAGCTGTCACTCAAGAGATTGCGCCAATACATTTTAACCTCCGATAAAATAAAAACTAGCGTGGTCCGAAAAAAATCACCTCCCTCAGTGTTGTCATGGAGATATGGCCTAAACATACAGACTAAAATGGTTTTGTGGACCAGGCTGTAAATAGGTTTAATAAGACTTTGAAAACAGCCTGTTTAACAAGTGAGTCAATGAGAGATGGCTGTCTTCTGCTTCCACCCCCCTAGTGGCACTTCCGGTTACTACAGTTGTGGTCACTTCCTTATTGGACGCTGGTAGAAATCGCTGAGGTTGGGGCTTGGTCAGGACATAGATACAGAAAGCGTGTTCTTGCTAAACAAGAAGATTCCAACTGAATTGATCCTTAAGTGGAACAGCTCTAGTGTTGTTTCTTGTTATGTCTCTTCTGTCGCTATTCCTTTCACCGTCTGTTCTCTCTCTGTGTGTCCTCTTGCTGATATAAATGTCTCAGATTATTTTACGGTATGATGCAACAGGAATGAAAAGAGGCAAGGTGTTGCAAAATGTTTGTATAATGTATCTCTGAACAGTGTGCCTGGAATTGTGTTCTGTATTTGCTGAATATAATTTATTATTCCGTATTTTACAATTTTTTTTATTTGTGTGACTCACAAATCTGCATGTTTTTTTTCTTGTCTAAGCTATGCATTTGGATCACTGCCAGCACGTCCCTCTGGCCTCTATAACTTACTTCTTCTCTCTCTCTCTCAAGTGTGATAAGTGAGTGAATTCTCAGGTGCTTTAAAAGAGCACTGGAAACTTTAGCACCAGTGGGCAGTGTGTGTGTGTGTGTGTGTGTGTTTCTGTGATGTAATACTTTTCGAGGAGCCCAGGGGAAGAGAGGGAACCAATCTCAAAACACTTACATGGGGTTTAACTAACCTGAAGTTCCTGGGGTTAAACATTTTAGAGTCAGCAATGCATAATTACAAAAATTGCCCCAGACCTTCATTGGATTGGACCCTTGACTTAATGTGTGTGTGTGTGTGTGTGTGTGTGTGTGTGTGTGTGTGTGTGTGTGTGTGTGTGTGTGTGTGTGTGTGTGTGTGTGTGTGTGTGTGTGTGTGTGTGTGTGTGTGTGTGTGTGTGTGTGTGTGTGTGTGTGTGTGTGTGTGTGTGTGTGTGTGTGTGTGTGTGTGTGCATGCTCCAACCTGGAGGGGGAATTTAAAGGGTGTTTAAATTATGTTAAACCTCTTGGTATTCTCTAAGTGCAGACCTGAATCTGTTTGAGCGTTTAAAGTGTTTCCTCAATAGACAGGACTCACTATAGAATCACTCACTAGAACACTCTTTTAATCAATCCTCCGATGCCCTTTCAAAATAAGGCAGGCTTTCAGACTGTATTCAAGGACCTATTCAACAGGCTTCCTACTAGATATATATGCTTTAATCAGATTCCTTCATTCATCATTTGCCAAAAAAGTTAACCAAAGATCGCAACAAAGCATTTATAATCATTTGACTTAAATTAGATTTTTTTTTATTAATACGAACTTGTATTGAAGGCTAGAGCTGTAACCTCATGACATTATATAAAAATTAATAATGGTAACAGTATGAAAAAGAACAAACCTAACTTTACTATTTTTAGTTAATTATGTCCCTATGACCAATACAGTGTTATTTTTGTATCTCCCTGCTCTTTACCGGTCCTGATTTGCAGACCTTATATTTCAGCACCCTGGACAGCTCCACCTCTCCAACTTGGTCAGAGAAGTTCGATAGGGAAGTTAAAAAAGCTAAACTATGAAATAAAGTTATATCTCTCTCTCTCTCTCTTACTCTGTCTCTCTGTGTCTCCCTCTCTGTCTGTCTCTCTCCACTGCTCAGTCACTCCAATGGAATCAGCTAAAAAAATAATAATATATACACTTTGTCCAGGAAGACTACTGCTGCTTATATGTTAACCAAAGGCAACATCTCAACTCTGTCACACTCATGTTGTGCATAAATATAGACACTAATCATAACAATAGGTTATAGAAACATGTAGTCCATCCAAATTAGCTATGGCGGTCGTTGGTAGCAGTACATTGTGAATTTAGAAATACAGTGCAAAGAGTATAAAAACAAACTTGAAAATGGGTCTGTGGAAGGGCATGCACTAAAACACAAACTACTGTATATAACAACACCTGTCATTTTAATTCCATTGTGCCTGTTGCCTTGAATTCATTTTACTGCAGGTTTGCCACCAGCTTGGTCCCACTGCATTATTCTCCTTCCTCATCAGATCCTGCTCCACTTTTAATTACTGAACATGAGGTTAGAACACCTCCTGACTAAGCACAACTGAAGGCTGCAGGGCCCTGGCTTAATCTCAGCTGCCACCCTGAAATAATGCACAGATGGGCTTGCCCCCTTTTTCTAACTCCGATTTATAACCAATCTATTTTAGAGCAAAAGGTCCCAGCGTGTTTCTAAGTCTCCTGTTATTGTTTCTTCCTGTGCATAATAAATCTAACCCAAACTGCCTGTCGCTTAACATCTGCTATAATGAAAGTATTCCGGCGACGGGGTTCGCAGTGCAGTGTTGATAGGACAAATAGGTCTGTTGGTTATACAGTATCATAATTTTAACACTCAGTTATTGGACACCTTGAGGCACCTCCCTCCTGTGCAAGTGTTTGTTGATTACAGCTCAACTTTAAATAAAATGTCACCATCCAGTCTGTATTATAAACTTCTCCTCTGGGAGTTCAAGTCCAGATTTAAAAAGTAAACTCTCTTTAAGTTATTCAAATTTGCTGATGGCCATGTTGGAGGTTAATATCTAAAAGCTTACCAAAAAGAGCTTTCATCCCTGGTGGACATGGTGTGCAGCTTACTACTTCAATGTTAAATGCCAAATAATAAGAGGTGGACTTCTGTAAGTGACATAGTGGCCATAAAGACCTTCAGTCATAATAAATGGTTTGGGAGTTAACTCTACAAAATATTGGGTGTAACAATCCATTTTTCTTTAAAATGGGAATTCAACAAAATAACAGTGCTGAGGAAAGCTCAGTAAAGAATGTTCTTCTCTAGACAGTCATAAAAGCCATGAATGTTATCGTGGTGTGGAAACTTCTCTGCACAAGACAGAAAGTCAGGACAAAATGTTACACACTGCATCCAAAAACCATAAGGCAGGAGCTCTCAACATTTGATGAAATCAACACCATTAGACACCACGAAAGAGTTATATTATGTATCTTGCTATTCATCTTTTTAACACCCTCCCTTATTTAAAAAAAATCAATAGTTTTAGAATAAGTACAGCCATGATCTTCAACACCCGTACATTGAGGCTGTTTATGCCTTTAATTCCTAAATTCTGAATATTCTGTTATTATCCCTGTCTGTAAGGCATGAGAAAGTTATGTATACAATGGTTTAAATCATAGCTGGTTGTGGTACTGATAGCATCTTTTTTGACATTTATTTTGTATCTCCTATTACTTTATTCCCCTTTACGTATTAAGTAGATTTGTATGAACTCACCAAACCAAATTGAAATCGATTATGTTGAAATTAAGATAAGTAAAAAAAAATGTTTTAGTCTTAAATCTTTATTTACTGTTAGTACACAGATTATAGCAATTGTTCAGCTGTAGCATGACCATGAGTGTGCCCTGGTTCTTAACATATGTGATGGTGGATTTCTTCTAGGAACTATTTCAGAAAATCAGCATAATGTAAACTTTGCCAACAGAGGTGATCGTGGGTGAGCCACTTGAAGGGAGAAAATAGAAATAATTAATGAGGCTGCAAAAACACTTCTCTTGCCAAACAAGGGCAGAGGCTGCAGATACCTGACACTGCAATTTGTGTGTGTGTGTGTGTGTGTGTGTGTGTGTGTGTGTGTGTGTGTGTGTGTGTGTGTGTGTGTGTGTGTGTGTGTGTGTGTGTGTGTGTGTGTGTGTGTGTGTGTGTGTGTGTGTGTGTGTGTGTGTGTGTGTGTGTGTGTGTGTGTGTGTGTGTGTGTCTTTCAGTGGTAAATGGTTGTAGCTCTCAGTGGTGTGTGGGGAGCAACTCAAATAAGTTGAAATATTTAAAGGCACAGTATATATCTTTTCTTTGGGTATGTGCCTGCCTGTCCTTATTTCTTCATATAAAGCTTTATGTGGTTGTAGCAAATAGTGTAATATATATTGAAGTTGTTATTCCTGTCTGCTCACCTGCAGCCTGGAAATGTTGCACTTCCTGTGGACCTGTATTCTGTTTGATACAACATTATATATTCTATTTCATTATCCAACTCTACCATGATTAACTTGGCCAGCCAGTCGCTATAGCCTTAGGTTTAGTAAAATATGCCTATAGCCATTATGCAGCAATTTAAAGTTAGTTTTCTCACAAAGTCTGAAATGGAAAATAAGTTCATTTCACATCAAGGCAATGCAAGCTTTCCTAGATCATGTTTCAATTGAAGATGAAAAAGCTTACATTGAATTACAATTTCAACGTAATGGCCCAGTGAGCTTAAAGAGAGTTCATAGAGGCATATGTTTTAAATTCCTCACATCCTGTGAGAGAAAAGCACCGTAACTCAAGGTCCACTTTGAAGCTGTTTCTGAGGTGTCCGTTGCATCTTATGTCCTTCATCAGCATTCAGCACTTGAAACTGGTCACAGAATAGACTGGGGTGAAGGGGAAGGGCCAGGGTAGTGGAGCAGGAGTCAGTGGACCTAGGAGTCCATCCACGTCTGATAGAGAAGACCATCCTTTAACCGAGACACTGGGTTGAGACACTTTTTATCTCAGGGCTGTGGTTCCACACTTTGATCAGTTGATTACACCCCAGCCTGCTCCATTCACTTAAGAATAAAATGGACATTGGCATAGCGATCATTGTGAACATACCGTTACCAAGGTCAAGAATCACCTAACACGCTCAAACCTTCATTTCTGTTGGAGGAGTATCTGGACTTGAAGAGAAATGCATGGAAGCTTGGGAGCAATACTAAATACTTGTTTTTGCTTTGTGAGTGTAGCCAGTGACAGCTCCATTATTTCTATCATCCACTAAGACTCTTCTGACTCATTAGTGCTATAAATGAGTCCTACTGAGACAAACAAACAGTGCCCAGGCCGCAAACAGAATGCCAATCACCAGCCATGAAGTTTGTAGTGTGATGAATGGTAATCAAAGTGTGAGAGGGGCTTTGCGTTCTCGCTGCATCATTACCACTAATGATTCAATTAATTATTGTTTAGAGCAAATACCAATTTTTTTTTCCCTTCAGTATCTCACTTCCATAGAATACAACTTACACTTAATTGGGTCTTATCCTTTGTTTTCACAACCGTCAACATGTCGAGTTTGTAAATGTTTTTTTCAACTATACTTCTAATCCTAGTTTTCCATAGACAGAAGATTAGAAACTATGGATTGGAAAGGCCATCAACTGCTTGGCAAAAGACCATTTATTCTGTTGGTTTGTTTGGAGGCTTAATACGTTATAGTGAGGCTTTAACATCGACCATTAGGCAGCCAGTACTCCATTAAGGTATACATGCAACACAGACAACTATTTGATAGTGCTGCTAGATGAATTTGGTTTAAGTAGTGAAAATTTCATTTTATTTTTCAGTGAACGTTTGAAATGTTTTATCTGATTTTAAGGGCCGCTCACTGTGTAGTGGTTAGAGCGTCCCCCTAGAGGCTCAGTCCTCATCGCAGCAGACCCGGGTTCAAATCCGACCCGTGAACGGTACTCTGCATGTACTCCCCACTTTGCCCCATTTCAACTCTGTCTCTCCGAATCCCTCTAATAAAGCAAAAAATGCCCCCCAAAAAATAATAATCTTCTGTTTTTAGGGTTTCCTTAACCAATCCACCAACAGTGCGTCTTAAAACCGGACAATTTAACTTGTTTGATGATCAGATGATTACAAAATGATATATATCTGGTTGACGATGTTGACGCAGTCCTGTATAGCCATGTCAGTTAATCATAGGTTGAACGTAGACAACAACATTTTGTGAATGCTATCACTGTATTCCATCAAAAAGTTTAAACACCTTCACGAACATAACTTCTCTACTTCTCTTTCATCTTTGAGTTTAAATGTGTAGAACAGTCCAGATGACACTTTGAATAACAAAGCTGTGTAGTGGCAGTGTGTGGGGGCAGGTCCTTGGATTTCTGTCAGATGAGTTTAAGTCAACGGCAGTAAAGTAAAGCATCCAGATAAGAATGCAGATGGCAAAAGTGAGGCAGTGTGCTCACAGAGGTAATGCCAGGCAACAACATTCATCTCTCTTGACTGTGTCTGATGACATCTTGAAACTAGCATATTTTTTTCCATGATTTTGATCATTTACCAGTTCATGTGTTCATGTCAACTTTTAGTTCTGTTCTTCTTCACACAGTACAGAGTCACACACAGACGGATACAGGTAGGGTCTGTAAGAGTCCATGCAGGCAAAAATGCATAGGTGGAGTTTTGAATTGCAGTATAATTGCATTATTGAACACAAGCTTGCTGCAGCCTTGTCAACCATACAGGTGCTCAGTCAGAAAACACATATACACAGATACAAATATTTTGAAGGAATCTGGAATAGGTATCTAGACCGTATTCTCCCTCTAATTATGAGACTTTTTATCTTAGAATTGTGACTTAACATGGGTTAAGAACCTAGATAGACTAATATTACCAGAGTTTGCTTGAATGCATCTATTTTTCCCCTTTGCTGTTTCCTTGTTGAGAACATTGCATCACCTCTGTATATGAAATGCTATGCTATGCTATATGAATACATTGCCTTGCCTTCAAGTTATTTTGGTGCTGCATTGTTTTCCATATATGCAGGTGGCCTCAATCTTTCCATATGACATCGCAAAAACAATTTTGCCGAGTAGCAAAAGCTCCCAGCAACTCATGACTCATGACTCTGTATCGTGTAACAAGGTCTCTCTAGCTCTCCCAGTGGGAAAGTGTCATCCCATGAGGGTTCATTAACATCTCAGTGACACCCATAGAGTTGAGGGGGGCCGAGATGACGTATGGTCAGAATGATGGATGGACTGCTGTAAAACAGTTGGGCAGGTCATAGGAAGGTCTACAGAATCTCCCGGTGTGTGTCCTTCTCACAAATGTAACAAATTACTCAACTCATGGCCATAAGTACCATCTATCTGTTCTTTGTCTGTGGAGAAATACCACTGAAACAAGGTGACATTGTACCAGATGCCGACATATACATAGCGGCCATCTTGGAACTTTATTAGCCAATCATATACGTAGGTGTCTTTGAGTCATGATTTGTGTAGCTAAACCTACAATTTAAGGGCCAAGGAAATCATAGATCAATAAACCATTTTAGTAGAAGTAATGATTATTTCATCCAAGGCAAAGATGGATAGATGTTTAAGTGTAAACTCTGGTATGTATTAGGGCTGGCCCGAATTATTCGAATATCCGAGTAGGCCTATTTGTTTGTTAAATTAGTATTCGGAGCTCAATTCAGTATTCGGAATATATATACATTTTTTTTATGTGATGTTACCAGAGTGAGGCAAACTGAAAGCGGCACCAAGGGAGAGAGAGATGGAGGAAGAATAGATTATGTGTTCCTCTTAACTCTATACCACAACATTAGCGCAATTTTGGAAGGAAAAGTATAGCTTGGCGTAATGCTAACGTTAGCTTAGCTCAGCTTGTGTAGGCTTCTTTCGCTATGCGGCGCTGCTATTGCCCATCGTCAACAGTGACTTGCTTGCATCATGGGAATATGCGGTCTATAATGGATATAATATGGACACAGAAGAATTTCAATATTGGATCTTCGTATGGATTTATAAATCCCCGAAAAGAATGAAAATGTTACGGATGAATTGAAAATCTCCTGTAAGGGTTACGATGGCACAGAGGACAGCTGATTTGGAACGGAACAACAGCTGTTCGCTTCCACGGGGAAAAGTAAGGAACTTCGACTTTATTACCGTTAGAAAGTTATTAAAGCATCATCAGACCGCGCAGCTTGCTGTTTTGGCTCACACACTCAGTTTCAGTGAGTACATTGAGATTATTAATGTTGGTTTTGATGGTGTGTTTCTTAGAACGAGTATTCAAATACTCGCTCGGAAAATCCAACGAATATTCGAAGCCTGTAAAATGGTATTCGGGCCAGCCCTAGTATGTAACAACAACATAAATTATTCTGAGAAGTAGTTCATACTTAACCAAAAACATGGATGTAAATTGTTACCGCTTGCGAACATTTTTATCTTACAAATGTTCTCTGTGCTGCTCTCAAAGCTGAGGAAACATAATACATTTGTAGTTACACAGTTCTTAACTTGCAGTGAGCGATTGATCAATAAGAGTACTGAAGCAATCAACATGTGCAATTATTTTTTTTATATATTTCGTAGGGAATATTGACTATGGTATAGGGCTGATCTCAGCATTTACTCCAAGTTCATAGGAAAAAAAATATTGACCTCTAGAAAAGCCCACACATTAAAAATATATTTCTATAATTTCGTTCCAAAAGTTGAAATGAGTTTTTCTCTCTCTCTTTTCAATAAAAAGTAAAACTGCTTTGTAAGGAGTCCACTGTGACACTTGGCTGTGACCTAGAGTAAACACACACACACACACACACACGCACACACACACACACACATACACACACAAGCACACACATCTCTCTTAGGAGAAACAGATGGACTGTTAGCAACTAATTATTTCTTCTCTAATCCATATCCTGCAAACAGTGATTGTATATCAACATCTGTTAGCCACAGGAGAGAAAGTGAAGGTACTTAAAGGTGGAGTCAGTGATTTTGGATAATGCTTGTTTTCAAAAATCACTTTAACAAAATCTTGATTTCTGACTCCACCTTTAAATGTTCAGAGCAAGCTGTTGAGTTTTTCAGGAGCAGACACAGACAGGAAAAAAAGATAGTTCCATTTTTGTTTATTTATACCATGGAAAAAATGCTGAAAGCTTGAGACTATTAGCAGCCAGTGGCAGCAGACTCAGTTCATCACCACCTATCTGTGAACTTTTCTCCTCGACCAAATCAGCCAATCACATCTCCCCTTTACAGCATGTTGTGTGTATGATTCTAAGCAACTTCTCACCTTGTGTATATCCAGTCACTTGTTTTTTTCTTTGCAGGGATGTGTTCTTGTTATTGGTAAAATAATTCATATTATTTGTGAAAAATCCCCTTGTTTTTCTGCCTCCCCCTCATTATTTTTTGCCATGGTTTTGATGCAGACATCTGCCAGTCACTGAGGTATCCCTGCTGTTCTTCCTTTTTTTGTCATCTCATTATCTGTCCATCCCTATCTGTGTTTGGGAGAAACAAACACCTGGCTTCAGTACACAGTATTTCTTGTTCCCATGCGCCATCCTTGTTTAATTGAACCAGCAGGTTCGTGTATCGTATATACAGTAGCCAGTTAATCCTAGCTAATTTAGGTCGAAAAACAAACTTTCTGCCTCAGCCAGTGGCATTGCCAATTCCAGATTAAGGATGAGCAGCCACATACCTCCTGCAGGGCTGCATGGGTAGAACACAACCATGAGTTTGAAGGAACTCAGCACCATGTTTTCCAGCATAAGTTAGCTGTGCGTGAAAAACACATCACATATTTATTGCCAGTGACAAAATGTCAATTGAACCACTTTTACAAAATGCAACATTTGTGTTGGGATATTGGTAAACTCTTGAGTAAACCCCTCCTTCACTACAGTCATGTCTCTCCATTGTCGAATGTAACGTCAAAAGTCTCAAAGCTACACATGTATGGGTATGGAAAACTGTTACTGTCCATTCCTCATTATTTTGCAAGTCGGAGTAAAGATAATGGTAACTTTGCAACTACTGAACAGCCTTAAACAGTAGGTAAAACAAATTTTAATTCAATTGACATTCAAAGAAAAACTAATACTATTTATCTGGAATATTTAGCAAGGAATACTAATCAATCTAGATTTGGTAAACTATGCTTTAGTAGACCTCTATGGAGTGTATGTGTTACACTCAACAATTTAACTAATTGCTGTACAGTATATACTACTATATACACACACAAACAAACAGACAAATAGAGTCCCAGAAAAACAAATTCAAAACAGGGTCCCAGCTATGCTGCTTTGGAATTGGATTTGTAGATTTTATTGAGCGCTATTTTTTTCCACCAGCATGATTTATCTGTTGCCCTGCAAAGTCCATTGAACTACAGCGGAACTATTTGAACACATCAGTATGATAAGCATTACTTGTCAGAGACTTCATTTGGGCTGTGTAGTTGCTCAGCATAACCTACTTATTGGGAGTCATAGTTGACTGTAATTTCTCTGCAGTGCCCTCCCTAAACTATGGAGAGTGTGTCTGTGTACGCGTGTCTTATCATAATTATGAAGCTCAGAGGCAATGCAAGACTACCAACATTAAACCTTTAACACAGCAACACCCATATTTACTTACTTTTGTCCCTCATTCTGTTTAGCAACAAGCACAGTCACGACACAAACACACACCATAAACAGAAAAAACAAGCTGCTATAATACATTTTGGAAAAAACAGTTGCACATTTTGACATATAGGGGAGAATGGGGTAATCTGAGCCACTTTTTACATCTGCTCCCCTCTAAGCAAGCTAAAATGATTTATCACTCAAATTAACACATTTCCCATTAATTCAAGATGTTTCCTAGAAATGGGCATTAGCAGATTTTTTTCAAGACAAAGGGCAGTGAAAATATGATTGTTTTAAAAAAAGTTGTCATGTGGCTCACGTTACCCCAGCTGTGGGGTAAACTGAGACAGACCAGAAAAATCAAGGGGGTAAACTGATCCACTTAATTTGTTCACTCTAAACTACCATAACAACACATATTGTAACAGTTAGAATCCTGAAAGCTAGCCACACATTCCAGAACTAATGTTGGACTCGTAAAATAATGATGGGGTTTGGTCAATTAAGCAAAGCAAATTTTCTAAACACTTGAAAGTAACTCGGAACAAAATCAAATACAACATATTATAATTCAAAAGGTTTTAATAAGATTCAAATGAAAGATAGAACCAATTAGATTAGAACACAGTCTGGGGGTCAGAACACAGGACCCGTAGAGCCAGCTTGTGTCTGGGGGTCAAAGCATAGGAAAATCAGAACCAGCAAGAACAGCCTGGGACTCAGAACACAGGAGAAGACCCAACTGGATTATAACATCAGCCTGTCATACTCTACAACTAGGCCTACTCTACATTCCAGCCCTGAAGGTTACAGGGAAAGATGAGAAGGTGCTCTTTCCGTGTGGTTGCCCCAGGTCGTCTTCCTGGTGTATTTCCTTGGCATGATGGCTTTTCTACAATGTGTATGACATTAACATAAAACACATGTTATGTAATATTACATTAAAATATGTTTAAGACTAAACTTAACTTGTGCCTCATGGGTGGGGAAAGTGAGACAGTGCCTCACTTTCCCCCACAGCATTTGGCTCACATTCCCCCACCACCACAATTTGAGAAAAAACTACCTCTCTTAGCATTTCAGGCTAGTCTTTAGCTAATATCATCACATGGTTTTTATATGTTGGTAGTTCATCAACACGTATGATAGAAGTGTTTCTACGTGAACACATTTGCTTTGGCACAACAGTTGATTAAGTTTCAAGAAAATTTACTTGTACATGCAAAATACCTATTTTGGTGAAAAAAAACATGCTTACCACAGCACCATGAGGTCCTCTCTTTCAGGGCCATAGGGAAATGAGAGGGGCTTGAAAACATATATCTCACATGACCAAATTTTTTTTCCGTTGCCTAGATACAGGGGGTGGCTCACATTACCCGATGCCTCAGATTCCCCCGTTCTCCCCTATATATATATATATATATATATATATATATATACACATATTTTGTCTCTTACACACATAACATAATCCACATATTTTGTCTCTTACACACATAACATAATCCTGACAAATGAGTCAGTGGTTGAGTCAGTGGTTAAGACAGTGATGTCAAAGTTTAATGACATATCCTTTGGTGAAGATCTTTTTTTTAAATGTAGCATCTCCGCAGCTGTGCGACATTGTGAAATCCAGTCATCTGTTCTAAACCAAGAGCCAGTCACATCTCCGAATGGAATCTCCCCATCAACTGTGCCATGGAGGCAGCCAATGAGCTTCTACCAAATGGCTCCTATATACCAGTCTATCACCTAATGGATGCAGAGGAGTGAAATCTTCCCCACAGTAGTCCATGGACACCCTGTCCAGCTGATGCTGCAGCTGCTGCCACAAAGCAATGGCTGCGTCTTACCTGCAGAAGCACAGGAAGAATGTAATTTTGTGCCATCTGGCTCATAGAAAATCAGTGGCTCAAAGCAGTGATTGAAACCCTCTCTCTGTGTGCAAATACTGGCCATACTAAACTCATCACAGGCTCAGTAACAACTTTTCTTTTTCCATGATGAGGTTTTGAAAAGGTGTGTGACTCGATGATTATATACTCTTTGACATATTTGGTCTTAATGCCTGACCTCACTAGACCGATGACACCAGGAGTTCATGAATGTAATTTTACTAAGTGCACCTCCCACTGTAGAGTGCATTTTATAGTTCATTTGCGGCGTGTTCATTCCCATTACCCTTACAGAAACAAAGACTGTGTGTGTGTGTGTGTGTGTGTGTGGGGGGGGGGGTTGGGGGGGCTTGTCTCTGTGTCTAGATTGTGGACACGTTTTGTGTTTGCCATGATCTGGCTCTTCCACTGTAATGTAACACAAGATATCAAATGCATCATTCATTTGAATGGCATCTTAAAAAATCTGCCTCACACCTCCCTGCCCGGGCTTTGGAGGGAGAGAGAATGAAATACACAGACAGTTATGATGTTATTTAGTAGTCGTGAGAGAGGAACCAGACAGGAGCAATAAAGAGAGGGTATGATCACAAAAGACAGTTTCATATTCTCCTAATCACTTTGAAAGCTTTGAGTGACACCGGGGTGAAGTCGTGGAAGGCTGTGATAATGCTTTTGAAATGAGCATACTTAAATATTAATGGTGTTCTGGCAAAAGAAAGGTCATTTATCAGACTAAGGTGGAATGATAAGTAAGCTAGTAGCAAAGTTTGAAATCATGAAATGCGGTATACAAATAGCATCCAAATCCTGTGCTGGATCTGGGTTTTGTGGAGATGCGGGATTCCACTGATTTTACTCTTCAAGATCAGTCTACTTGTAGTGCAACTCAACTTCTAATGTTGTCTTTGTTTATGACCCTAGTGATGGCACTAAAGCTGTACTTGGGTTGTGTAGTTCAAATGACTTGTGCATTATCAAGCCAGAGACACGGTTTAAAAGATACTGCAGGACCCATTATCTTTACTAGCTTAACTAGTATATACTGTACTGTAATACTATATAGCCACATGTTGCATACATGTTTTCATACAAGTTTTTGTCATACTCTACGCATGGCATGCTTCTGTCCACCAACAACATGTACACACGTCGTGGGAACAACCAGATGTTACACAAATCAAGATTGAACAATATTCAAATGTATTTGGTCTGTTGGACACATTTCACTCTCATGATTTCTAAATCGAGCCGAGAAATAGACCAGGGAAGGACAGGAGGCCTCACTTGTCTCATCTCGTATTGTATTTATCTCGTTAGATGTACTCTCTCTCTCTCTCTCTCTCTCTCTCTCTCTCTCTCTCTCTCTCTCTCTCTTTCCGTCCCCCTCTTTTTCAGCCTTTATAATTTGCCCTCGATGCGTTTAGAATTACTTGTCACATCAAATAAGGCTATCTAGCTTCTGCAGCCGGTGTGTGTGTGTGTGTGTGTGTGTGTGTGTGTGTGTGTGTGTGTGTGTGTGTGTGTGTGTGTGTGTGTGTGTGTGTGTGTGTGTGTGTGTGTGTGTGTGTGTGTGTGTGTGTGTGTGTGTGTGTGTGTGTGTGTGTGTGTGTGTGTGTGTGTGTGCATTTGAGTGTGTTTCCAGCTGTGCTCAGAACGAAATTCCCATAAAATGAATATCTGGGTTTTCAGTGTACAGAATGAGTTGCAAAGGGTTGTAATATATCTGATGGACATGCAGTGGATCATTATTTGCGACCTTTCTTTCATCGTTTTGGCCTTCATCCCTCTTTCTTCTGCAGCCAATTAAAGGGAGCAGCGGTTAATAAAACCATGTGCTTTATATCTGCTGGTAGATACTATGTTGAAATACAGTGCAGCACCTCCCTGGAAGACACTGACTGCAGACTTCCACTAAAAGTTAAGGTGTTGTGATGAGTCATCCCCGCAGAGCTGGAGAGATGATGCTAATTTAAATGCACAGCACACACTAATTTGAGTCGCTGGTCAGACATCATTTGGTGCATTATGTATCATCTACGCACACATTGTATAATAAATGACGTATTACTGTGTTGAACTACATAGGAAATTTAAATATTGGGAATATAAGGAAGATCACACAAATAAATCCATTTAGATAAGCTGAATGTATCTATAGTTTCTTGTGCATGTTGTTTTTTTGTTCTCTGTAGGTTTGCACTTCTCAATTATAGCTAATGGAGAATGAGCTTACTTTCAACACACATGATGCCTATCTGTTAACAAGTAGGATGGCGTGCCTCGAAAAATATGTACCTCACTTTCCTATTATGAAAGGGTAGTGTATATCACATTGGATGCCTTTCTACATAATTAAAGGTAGAGTCAGTGATTCTGGAGAAGGCTTTTTGTCAAAATCAGTGAATAACTCCTACCGATCTGCTACCTGTCCGAACTGTGTTCACACTGAAAAAGAAACAGTGTGTATACTAGTGGTGGGCCGTTATCGGCGTTAACGTGCTGCGTTAACGCCAGACTCTTATCGGCGATAAAAAAAATATCGCCGTTAATCTCTTATTCCACCTCCTGTTCGGCTCAGGGAGCCAGTCATTTGTACAGTTCAGCTTAGACTCGGCCGTAATGCTGCTACACACACACACACACACACACGCACACACACACACACACAGACACACACGCTGCATGTCAGAGACGAGGGGCGAAGCTTCTCTCACACACCCACCGCTCTCTCTCTCTCCATCACTTGCCCACGACACAATCGGGTATTGGAACGCAGGGTGGGTGTGTGTGGCCACCGGTCGCCACGTGACTATAAGTTTCCAAGTTTTAAACACTTCTATCTCTTCAACGTCAACGTCACCGTACCCGAATCCTAAATATCCCCATAGCAGACGCTATATTTCATCGGGGGGAAAACTTTGTTTTGCGCCACTGTTCGACTCGGCCGTAATGCTGCTGCACACACACACACACACAGACACAGACACAGGCACACACACACGCTGCATGGCAGAGACGAGGGGCGCTACCAAAAAGACGAGAGGAGCGGTTGGAGCAGTTGGAGAGTTTAGAGACACATGCGCGCACATTTATTTACATAAAATCGCAATCGCAGTCACTTGTGCAGTTATGTAAAATGTTTCACTAAGGAAAATGACAGAAAAAGTAACGCACAGTGACTTTGATGAGTAACTTTAATCTGATTACTGGTTTGGAGATAGTAACACGTTAGATTACTCGTTACTGAAAAAAGAGGTCCGATGCCGGTAACGCGTTACTATGTAACATCTTGTTGAACATTATTTATTTTCATCACCAATTATCATAGTAGAACAGCTTCCTCAAGCAGTTTGTGATGCATGTTGGAAACAGGAGATGAGCCCCTGGTCTGATGCGCCACCTGGCTTGAGAAACACGTTCTCAAAGACTTACTTTGAGTCATTATTTAGGGAGCACACACATATTATGAATGAATTCAAATGAGCCATTTTAATCTAGATTAATCTAGATTAATTCCAAAATTAATCTAGATTAATCTAGATTAAAAAAATTAATCTATGCCCACCTCTAGTGTATACACAACCTAGGCTCTGTAAATGGGAATGCGGCTTACAAACACACTTGCAAACAGCAAAAGTTATTTTCATACTCACTATATGTCAGTACTTCTATCTCAGAGTAATCATGTTGCTTCACTGTCACACCAATGAAGCACACACAATGGAATTTAAATGAGCAAGTCTGAAAGTAGAGGGATGAATTATCATCATCATCATCTCTTGTCAAGCTCACAAAACCATCAGCGTGAAACCAAATTTCCCATTTTTTGGGTCATTAGGCATTCACCCTTCTCTTCTTATCCAACCCTAATATCTTTCTGTTTCTCTTGTGCTCTTTTTTTATATATATTTAATAAAGATGGTTAAGGTCCTAACAACAATTTAAGAATGGGCATATCATAGGGTTGGACATAAAGATGCATCTCAAACATTTAGAATATCATTACCTACTGTATGATATAGTAGTCTAATAATTTGAGATTTGAGAGATTCTTAGTTCAATGGATTTTCATGAACATAAAAGCATTCCTGTTGACTCAGTCGTTGTGACTCTACAACACCAGTAATTGTTGGGATTGCATTATCATCAGCTTAACACCTGAAGTACAGCTCCTGTAGTGTGGTTAAGTGGAGTGAAGTAGTAGTGCTGCTATCTGTTGTTTGCAAATAACTGTTGGCACACAGAAGTGAAACTAAAATTCAAACCACAAAGGCTTGTAAAAGGTTTCGGTTGCATGATCATTGTATCACAATACCACTACTCAGCTGAGTATTGAGCTTCTCACAGTTTGGCCCATTCCATAGCATATAACATTTCACAACATGAAAGACACCAATCACAGCTCAGTATGCTGCTGTTGAGGCAATAGACTAGGGGTCATGTTCCTCCCCACTGACACAACTCATGTGATTAGATGTGATTACTAGATTGTGTGTGTGTGTGTGTGTGTGTGTGTGTGTGTGTGTGTGTGTGTGTGTGTGTGTGTGTGTGTGTGTGTGTGTGTGTGTGTGTGTGTGTGTGTGTGTGTGTGTGTGTGTGTGTGTGTGTGTGTGTGTGTGTGTGTGTGTGTGTGTGTGTGTGTGTGTGTGTGTGTGTTGTTTTACTTCCAGTATAGTGACATATGTTATTAGTCAGGTATATCATCGCCCTTGTGTTCTACACATTTAGGAGCTTGCTGCCGGTGTAAATGTGCACATTAAAGTGTGAGCTAAAAGCAGTGCTAAAGGAAAGAGACGGGGAACTATTATAGTCAAAGCATGACACAGAGAAAATGGAGCCTTAAGCTAAAGAGGTGGGGCGGCAAAGACAAACTGTTGGTGAAAGACAGCACAGCCAAAAGAGTTGCTGTTCTGGTTAGTAAGATATGTGTCACATTCCTGAAACAAAAAAGCTTTGCGAACCACCACCACTGCACATGTTTATGCGCTGAATAAGTCAGCGACAATGCCAACTTTAATACATAATTTATGTGAAATGTAACTAGAAGGTTTTTGACTGAGGTGATTACCTAAATCCTCCAAATAAAACTGACATGCAAATATATATATTGTAAGCATTATTCACCTGTTTCCCAAATATTTTGTCCCACGCAAACTCCTTTTGCAGCTCATCATAACACACATTTGATTGCCAACTGTAGCGCACCGCATACAAAATGCAACTGTGATTTATTTGAAATATTATGTTGCTGACACTTTGATTATACACCAATGTCATTGTAATTATGCCATCACTTTGTCATTGGAGAAATAAACAGCATTGGAAGCTACTTTAGATACAGAGTTACTGCGTAGGTGGGTGGAGGGAGGGACTCATTTTCAGAGTACAACCCTCTAATCAGTTTTTAACTTCAAACATTTACGTGGGGAGGTAATTGAGGATGACATATGAAGAGAGGCTAGACTGTTCGCAGAGTGTAATTGGAGGCTAATATTCTGTAATTTGTCTCATCTCAATATGGGACAGATTGGTGGCCAGGGGAGGGGAGATAATCAGGTGAACCAATCACTGTAGTCTGTCTTTAAATTACTGTTGAACTGCTGGGCGTGATAAGAAAAGCTGATGAGAGCAGCACAACATTACTAAATGCAACACCATTGATTGCCTTTCTTTATGTTGTATTCATTTGTAGATCAATAGCCATGTCAGTCAGGCAATTAAATTATCAGTGTGCATGCCTATATTCCTATCCATACTATATAGATGGATGGATAGATATATGGATGGATGGATGTCAACGTTATATGGGGCTAATACTCTAAGGAAAGCTATAGTTGTGACAACATGTCGAATAACAGGTAGAACTACCACCTGGTTTTGTTAACTAGACAACACTTTTACTCCAAAAGTTTACAGTAAACATTATTAAAATGGTAACAGGATACTGAAAAAAACTTTTCAGGAGTTTTATTCCCGTGGCAAAACTAAATTCTGCAGAATGCAACTTTCTCCTCCGCCCACAGTAGTGGACGGGGGAGAAAAGTCACCACCCTGGAGAGCTCCATAGCTGCTCCCAGCAGCAGGATCAGGACCTCTGCGCAAAGTCTTCACAGCACTACAGCTAATGTAAAACAGAGCTGGAAGCCTGCAATTTATTTGAGTCATCACAAAACTGTAAAATGGACCCTGCAGCAAAAGCGAATACTGGCATTAAATGTGTGCAGTTCAATATTTGGTTCTCTAAATGTGCTCAACTGAATTTGCTGTTGTGGACAAAATGATCAAACCATAGACAATGTTATGGTTTGTACTCTTCTACATTTATGGTTTTTTGAATGATTTAGAAATGGAGAATAGAGCAAAAGATTTAAGGAAAAGGGAATACGATCCAGTGATGTGTTGACTTGCCAGAGATTATAAGGTTGGATCATTATCAATGTCTACCCTTTTGTCGAGTGTATATTGGATCTATGACTCCATAGGAAGACAGACAGCGCCTTCCGTTGTTGAGATATAACGATCGTGACAACCAACCCGTGTAACATATAACCCCTTCCTCCCCTATGTGGTAGCTAAGAAGAGCCATTTATGCCTCTTTCTACAACCCTGGCAGCAAGAATGGCTATTGGAAGATTTGTTGTCAAGCGGACGCTGATGTGTTTCTGTATTCACCTATTGCATGTACACTCTCAGAAAATAAAGGACAGCTTTGTACCTTTAGAGGTACAATGGCATGTCACTGAGGCAGTACCCTCAAAAGGTACAGCCTTGACCTTGGGTACAAATGTGTACCTTATATTGTTCTGCTTGTTTCGATACGTAGGTAAGCTGGTCCAATAACATGCTCACTCAAGCAGGAATCACACAAACATACCCATTTAAGCACAAAGCTCTCTCAAACTCTCTCATACACACACACACACACACACACACACACACACACACACATACACACACACAGACACACACACACACACACACACACACACACACACACACACACACACACACACACACACACACACACACACACACACACACACACACAATTTACAATCACACATACAAGCGGTTGGCCTTGCTCCCTGCCTGCCAGGTTTGACTGACTGCAGTAATCTCAGGTTGGAGCTTGTAGTCATTAAAATGTCAGCCGTGTCCTGACATTTACTTCAGTTCTCAAATATGTGGATGAGGGAAACAGACCAATTCTCTAACAAGCAAATCCAATCACTGCAAAGAGAGAAGTGCAAGGACGCATACAACGTCACTGTTCTGTACCCACTCCCTTACAAGGTCCCATGTTGTATGGATTCCAGTCCAGCTTACAATGTCCTCGAGGTTTGAGCAGCCTTCTTCTAAAATAAGCTCTGATTTTTTTTTTCTTCGTCATTTCCATTATTCTCTGCTCCGTCTCATATGTAATGGTTTGGGGAGCTGCCCAGAGATACAAGAGGGAAAGAAGACTCCTTGGGAGCAGATAAGAGTTCAGCTGTCGGCGAGGACAATTTCCTTCTTTGGGTCTTGTCTATCGCTGTGCCCAACAGAGTTTTGAGGTTGTGATTGTAATGCATTATCTGGTGAAGACAGTCAATGGGAGGATTACATATGGCAGGCAGCGCCACATTATCACAGGCAGTCCAGAGGGGCACAGGGGAATCGGACTGGCAAAGTATCACAACTAGTACAGACAGTACCCAGATATTGGCACATTTAGTCCCAAAATCGGAATTTTCAGAGTTGACTCTTCTAACTGATCAACCTGTGTGCTCAAGGATAATGTTTTTCCTTGTTTAGCTTCCCTGCAGAGCAGCCGCCACATTATACACTCCAAAAACATTCTTCATTCTACAGGTTTTGCTACAGTTTTAATTTAATTATGAATTCCACACTGGCAGTGAAATAAAGTTTCCTGGGTTATAGGTCATATATCATAAAATCCTTGCACACCTAAAGCCGCTCTCCTGCTGTTAAGCCAAACACTCCAGTCAAAATGGACGGCAGAGGAGGAGATTGTACCAGCATCTGGTCCGAAAGAAGATAAGCAAACGTACCTTACACTTCATCAACAGAGCTGAGAGCGTTGAAGCAGCAAATGGTCACGCTGCCCTGAGACAGACTGTTATGTGTACTGTAGCTCAGCTAAAAAGAAAAAAAATAACTGTGGTTTTAAGACTTACAAAATGCAAGTCGAGTTGGGGTCCTCCCCAATGATGACTTGAATCATAGACATTTAGGGAAATGTCCTACTGCAGTCACTGAGCTATATTCTTGGTAAATAATCAATCACCATATAGGAAACGTCTCGTTTGGCAGGCAGGCAATGGTTGCTACAGCGAGGCATCGTTACATTGTGGTCAATCTTGCTGATGGCAGAAGAAACCATTATTGTGCAACTGGATTGTGACACACACTAACAAGACATGACGTGGCATTTTACCTCTGTCTGCATTGACTGAATGTCAAGGGAAAACTGGATGGCTTTATTTGAATGTGAATGGGAGAAAACTTAGATTTTTTCATGGCATATCTATTCTTATTTCTTCTTTTATTTGTTTTGTATGTCTTTTTTTGTTTGTGATATACAGTATGTATTTATATTTTAGTTAGCAAATTCCCCCCCAAAAAATTGTAACATGAACAGAAATCCATGGATCCTTAAAAAAAATTGTAAAAGGAAGTGCTTCATTTAAAACATCTTAAACAAAAGGTTGTTTTGAAAATTTGCATGGAATCATCAACTGAATTTTGTAGAATAAACACACATTATAGTTATATACCTTCATATCTTTTCACTGAAAAGCAATCACCCACAGCACATTACCCTGCCACGTATAATCATTACTGCAATATGGAGTCTGCTGACACACGCTGAAACAATGGTGAGAAAAGGAAGAAAATAGAAGCAATAAGGCATTGTTCAATTGAGCCAGCAGACTGCTCAAGGGAGATAAAGTCAATTAGAATCTAATCAAACCAAGAGGATGCCATGCATTTGATTATGGGAGAGCAGAGAAATGTGTGCATATGCGTGTGTGTGTGTGTGTGTGTGTGTGTGTGTGTGTGAGAGAGAGAGAGAGATGTAAAGCTACAAATTCAGTTGATTTAGTACCACCATGCACTAAGGCGCAGAACCAAAGTCAACAACAAAAAGCAGTCCTAAATGAAGCTGTGCAGCGATAGTGGTGTCTAAACAATGCTGAGCCAGGCCTTTTAGGAGGTAAACAACACACACATTCTGGTTCATAAAACAAAGAATAAAGGGTAAGTGTCTGTTGAAGAGATTGCCATTGCTAATTACCTGTATATTAACTTATAAATCGAGTGGAACACTGTCTACAGAAAATAAACAGACTAGAAGTTGTATTAAAGAGATATTTTCAGTCAGTTGTAAATCTGCATTGGGTTTGGAGGCCGGCCGTAAAGCCCTGGCCTGCATATCTCTGGAAGAAACAGGGCGCCTGCAGCCAGAATGGTTTCCCAGTCCCATTGCTGTGGTAAAATGAACAGAGGGCGGAGTTAAATCATGGTGTCCAGCTACATGTCAAACTCCAGCGGCAATCGGGACATTTACATCTGTGCCAAAGAATCAGTCTTATGTCCCATTGGCGTTGTGTTTTCCAGCTGCTGGTTAACATTATGTAAATCAAGGATGCACTGAAGATTAGTGCAATGGGACAACAGAAGACATGTAACCCAGAACAGAGGGTAGTGTGTTTTCTATTTAGCCGAGGTGATAAGCCACCAACATTTTAACATATATCATAGTAAAACATCAATTTAGTAGATTAAAGCCTATAACCACATAGCTGCTCTCAATCAGTATATGACATTTGCTCTGTACAATTTTAAGTCTGTCCTTTTCCCTAAAGATTGAGATGGTGTTTGTTTCCGGCAAGGTGGCTCACAATCAACATTTAATACTGTAGGAAACCCTTCAATGTTTTCCAAAACCTAGGTTATGTTAGAATGAATTTATTATAAGGGCAGGCATCTCCTCAGCTGGTATAACTCATCTGTATTCCAGAAAGGAATAAAACATATATATATCATATAGCAAAATCTGTTATGCATTTACATTTATATCAATGATGTTGCCAATGTGATTAGGCAGCAGGTTATTGTTATCTTCTCTGCACAAATGTCACTTCACAAAATGTAAAACATTACAAAAAAGCATTTACTGACAAATTAAAAAGGCTATCAATTAGGGTAGACACGAACAAAGTTAATGAGTAACGTGGGCTTTATTTCTTTGTGTCAGTAAATAAATCAGTTAGTGGATACAATCAGTCATAATTAGTGTTCCCGGTTAACAGATTAACAGGAAGAATACTCATTTGTCCCCAAATAAAAAAGTCCTATGGGAGTGGTTTGGCTATTGCCTGAACAATGTGGAACAAACAATACAATATGCACAAGTTTGAAATTTTACCAATTAGAAGCACTAAAAGGTTTAAACAAGCTGTTGTTTCATGATTTGTATTGTTCATGCAGACAAATTGTACAGAGACTACTCAAATCATATTAATGCTTTGATGTTATACATAAAAAAAAGTGAAATTGAGCATTTATGATATGTATGCTCTGGAGGAGTACAGCTCCAGCTACTTGCGTTTATAAATAAACTGTTTCCTCATGCAGCCTACTCAAAGAGTAAAGTACTGTTGATTACTATAGAGTAAGTGGTAACAGGCTTTATAGATTACTTTGGTGGTTATAATATATCTGATATTATATAGGGATGTATTCATCCTCCTTATATTATTTAGGGCGCCCTGAATGCTAAGTGTACTACTGTATGAAGGTTGAAGGTTTGCTGTTATTTCTCAGCATCTGTTTGGACTTTAATACCACACTTGATGAGTTGAAACAACCAGCTGATCACAACTATTGGAAAACAATTTATTGATCAAAGCATTGCCTTAGATTTACTCCAGTTCATTTTGTAGCTGGATGTCTGAGAGAAACTATTGATTAGAAAAAAACATTGCTTGAACAGCAATTTATGAGATGCTGGAGACCAATATTATTGCAGCCATTTATGAAAAGTGCTGATATTAATACATATTGCAAACACTAGTGATTCAAGTGTGAATAAAAAATAAGAGAAAATAATAATCGTTTTTCCACGTATAAAACTTTGTCTTCAGTTTCTTTAATCAAATTTAAATAGTCAGTTTGTCTCACACAGATCTGTTTTCCATCCACATGAGTGTCTGACCACGTCACACGGGGGGAGAGGGGGGAGGGTGGAATGATATGTGGCTAATAGAAACATTCCCAGGTTTCAGAATCAGTTCCCCCTCCTATAATGGAGGAATTTAGCGATAATTGGCTGAAAATCACAGGACTAAATTGTTTTGGATGCACAGTAGCAGAATGAATTTGAGGCATGTCTTAGCTTTGTTTCATATAAAACACAGAGGGAACATTATCTGACAGGCTCATAGTTTAACATCCCCAGCTATCAGAATGTGTGTATCCCTGCTATACTGGACACATTTAGAGAGAACTGTTTTTTTTTTTAAATCCCAGGACCTGTGGTTTTTGGCCACAGGAATGCACACAAGTAGCCATGTAGAATGCTTCATTTTCTAGATATTAAATGTGTGCTCTTTGTACTTTCATCATTCCTCTCTGTCATTCTTCACAGCAGGTTCTCTCATGGTCAGAGCATTTCACAAAGCAACAAGACAATGTGATTTTATCTCCACCTCTTCTACCTCTTTGTCTTCAGGTAACATATAAGAAAGGCTGTTTAAATTAGTTAATCACAGGCAGAAATGTAAGCTACTTTCTCTAATAACAGTCCTGTGATTATCATTTGTAAACAACGTTGAAGCTCTAATAGGCTATATTTAATTTCAAACTTGATTGTCTCCTAATCCAAAAATGTTCATTTAGTCTAATGTGATAAATTAATTTGAATTATCTTGTATACCGACTAGTATTACCCTTTAGGACCTTGGTATCTTCCGACTGCTTAACTTTCTGTCTTCCTTAGTCTTGTCTGTTTGCTATTGGTAGCTGGGTTGACAACACATTGGAGAGGAGAGGAATGAGCAAACACAAAACTAAGTTGTACCATTTTACTTCAACCCTAACAAAGACCTTTCACTGTCAACACCTGAACATGTAGTACTGGTCAAAGTGACCTCAGAGCACTAAACATATCCTCACTCTGGAAGTCTGAAACTAAACCATCTGATTCTCATAAAGATAGACGTACAAACAACACAGACAGAGTGTAAACAAATAAAAATCCATTCCATTCCGCTGAGCAATGTCCAGTTCTGTAGCAATTAATTAGAGGCCACCTTCTCTCTCTGAGAGGGCTTGTTGACAAAATGGCCTGTTCTCTTACACTCTTGACAATCTTTATTATCCAATTGGTGCTGGCCTCCATCCAGTATTACAGGAGCCAGGAAGGGTGTTTCATCTTATCCTCCTCTTGTTGGCTCACTTTTTTTTTCCCAAGGCACATTAGGTGTCAAATAAATAAAGAAATACACAACGGCAGTTTCCGGGGGAAGAAAAGGTTGTTTCACACTTAACCTTTCTTGTGATGACATTTTTGAACTCCGGCTGTAATGTTACTTTCTGCCAGAAGCCTATTTAAGAGTGTTGCTGCAACTAAAAAGGTGAGATAGGATCATTGTGGAGCTTGAAATGGGGTTCAGTCTACACCTTGAGTCTGGACAAACACATTTATTTGTAAGTAAAGCACTACCACCATTAATGAGCATGGTCCATACTGCTTTATTGTATGATTTAATGACTGTGCCGACTCTTTCTGTGCAACTACCTGACTGTGTTTTTCATTGTTTACATAAAACCATGTTATATGTGATGGATTTACATTTTAAATGACTGCCCTTTTAAAAATCCAATATAGAAAGTGCATGATTGGCAGATTCAATCATCATCCTAACCGGAGCGGGTCTGCTGTAAGCGGCTTAACATCAGGAACAATACGCACAGTCAAGCACACCTCCATTCGATACACAGTTTTTGTATCACATAATGTTTTTTTTGCCAGCACAAAGACACACCAAACTCAAACAACTCAAAACACAAACTGCACATTGTAAGTATTGTACAAAATAGTCAACACGCCGAAGACAATGAAGCTGGATTTCTATTTTTTAAAAGATAAGCTTTCCAATTACTACCTCCCAGCTTGATTATCCCAGCGGCACACATTCAAAGACAATGTTTACATATAAACAGCAATGAAAACATGCTGTTCTAATTGCAGCCACACGAAAAATGAATACATAATGACTACATACAATCCATTTACCAGGGAAATACACGATGTACCCTGACAATTACCATTGCAAATCCAAAACGTTTTAGCCTGTCAGTCCGCACACAGTCACACTGTGTACACAATAGTAACACTCTTTAAAGCCAGTATCCCTCTTTTATTGAGCGTGTGACCTTTTTCCGCATATTTTACTTTGCAGATTGTTCTCATCTATCAGCAAAAGCATTAACCACCATCGTCCTAGAAAGCTATTACCGGAAATCTGTTATGCTGCTGCATTTGACAATGGTAATAATAATGGCACAATGTCAGGACACTGTTGACGATTTGTTTTTTTCCTGAATAAGAAAATAAAAAGGAAGTAAATGGAGGGCACATAGTATTCAGGAAGTTCAAGGTGGCTGAGTGGTTGGGTAATCCCTGCATTATCACTGTGTTCTTTTTAAATGGATCAAACTTCTCTCATCAGTGGCACTGAATGTCTTTGGAATACTTTATATATGTTGGAATTTGTCTTTGGCTATGCAGGTGTGCTTGATACATACACCCTCATCTTACATGGCTTATACAACCTCTCCCTCTCTCTCTTATCCCTGTTTTTATTTCTTCAGTTGAAACCACATTTAAAGTGACAAGAAGTCATACGGGTTACCTCGTATGCTTATATACAGAACTGAGGCCTAGCCCCAAATTAATCTACCAAAACATCAAGCAAAAGCTTGACGTACCATCCTTGCCACATTCTAGAAAATGAGGCATTTAGCCTGCGTGGAGTTTCGACTTCCTACAACCTACACAGCGTGTCACACAGACAAAGGAAATGGCCAATAGTTCTTTCCCAGTGGATCTGTTTTTTTGATTGTACATACAGTAAATATGACTTGACAACTTTATTGCATGTGTGTGGGTTTCATTTTCTTGCGGTCACCTCCTAAAAATTTTTCCATCTTTATTCTGCAACAGTACAGTACGGTAATCTATTTTCCCTATGTGTCCCTGTGCCACCCAATACCTAGTACTATTTTAAACATCACCCTATGCATCAGTCAAGCTGGTATAGTGTATGTTTCTAATCACAAGTTTTTACTCTATGATGGTACTTTATGAATCCCCCTGCACCTTACACCACTGATCTGATATCCAGTGTTGTACCATGGCTTCCTCTCTTGAAGTCGATCGTTCATCTTTCTCTGTGGTCTTGGGAGCTGTTACACTCTAAATGTTGTGCATTGTGTCAGCCATATCTCCATTTGATACACCCTTTTGTCTGTTTAACAGCAAGGGTCTCATTCTCAAAATTCCCACCTTTTATTTGTTTTCTGTTCTTCCGTCTATCACCTGAAAGTGGGTTTTGCTGTCATCCTACTGTAAAATGACTATGAGCTGCTTTGATCTCCGTCACCCGAACAGCAACCTGCTTTCTGCAATGCCTTCATGCCACATTGATAACATCACCTTGGGGACTGATGTGGAAGAAGGTGCACTGATGTTTCAAAAAAAAGTTGTAATTCAATGTCCTTTACCACAGAAAACTTGTGTCCTATTCCTTTACTTCTAATTTGGTTTCATTTAGTTTTGTTGTGCTTTTTAGAAAATCCCCCAGGTGGAAAATGTAAAGGTCACCTATTGTGCAAAATGCACTTTATGTTTTTTCAACAGAAATCTTCTCGCTCTTTCTCCTTCTCCAACTTTCTGAAAACATGTGTTCAAAAAACCCCAGTCAGATGTATCCCCCCTTATGATGTCATATGTGGAACATTATTGGATTATTCCTGCCCTCTACTGGTCTGAAATTGCCCAAGCAAATCAAAGTATGTTCAAAAGACAGCACCCCTTTACCCCTTCAGATACCACAGAGTAGAGACTATTGGGGGTAATCTGTCCTTTCTTGTTCTCTACTCCCCTCTTGGCTGTTACCCCATGAAACAGAGTGTTAAACCGCTCTTTCATTCGTACAACATCACACACAAGAGTTTCTCCTTTTTTTACATTGACAATTCAATATGCTGTGACCGGCTCTGTTCCTTTGTCAACGAATGTAATTAAGCAATATTAGCCAGCACTAAAAGGAGGTGAAGGGCTACAAATTTAATTGAAAGGTTTTGGAGAAAGCAGAGCCCTTTTTGAATATCACGTTTGTGTATAGTAACGCTTGTCTGCCGCTCCTCCCTGGCAGCATTTACATAACCCATCTCAGTTCTCATTATTCTTCTTGAAGGAATGTGTAATTGGATTTTTCTTTTTTCTCAGACTAGTCCAAACTATTTATTTCCCCTCACATACTTGAAATAAGATTTATACTGTTAAATTATTATATTCTGAAGTAGTACCAACTTGCTTTTTGCTTTGGCTTTGTTTGTAGTGCAGTGTATGAGTGAGTGAGTGAGTGAGTGAGTGAGTGTCAAAGCTGCTGAGTTTTCCCTGATTCTGGAGATGACAATCACTTTTTAAATGGCCACTGCATAGCTTTCCCACCTCTGCAATTACACCAGCAAAGCAAAGTGTAAACTATTGAAGATGTTTAAGGAATGTCAATGCTTGGAGATACAAAGACAATTTTCCCCTATCAGAACTGGTCTGGTAGATTGCTGTGTGAATTAAATGATTACATTGTAGTTCAATATCTTGTTCACAGTTAGTTTTACTCTAGACAGTCGTTTTTTATGTATCTCAGCATCATTATTGGAGATGAGAAAGGTTGTAGGCGTCCATACTTTCGCGAGCAGATGCACTGGAACACAGACGGGTCGGAACTCGGAACTACAAAGTCGGAAATCTCCGAGTTCCGAGTATAAAGGAACGCAGCATTCAACTGAAACTGGAGCGTGACTTCGACGTCATCGTTCTCAGCCACTCGCTCTGTTCGCTGATTGGACGGCCGGAAATTTTCCTCAGCTAGATCCCACTTATACACTCTAGCCCCAGACTGACTGCTGAAGGGAAAATGAAATTTGGGCGGAAGTAGGTAGGCGGGCGGAGCCAGGCTAAGTGTTAGCGGCATCAGTGATAGAAAATGCGTTGGAGTTAGGCATTTAGTTAATGATGGTTATGGTAAGAGGCTAGGGAATGCATTGTCATGTCAGTAAGTGTCCTCACAAGTTTAGAAAGTGTGCCTGTGTGTTTGTGAGTAACACACATTTGCCTGTTGTGTTTCCTTTGCTTTACCGCATGAAAGACAGAGCAGTGAAGGAGATGGAAGGAAGAAAGTAGAAAGTAAAAGCATGAGGGTAATTCCCAGCAATGATCCACTGTTTGATTTCTGACTGGAGGCTGCAGATCAATAGTGTGTTTGATTTGAAAACACACAGCCTGACCGCTTCTTCCTCCTGGGTGCATGTGTAGCTCTGAGACATGCTAACCAATGTCTTCACACACCCTCACCACTCAATACATACTGTACACAGTGAGTGTTTAAATGACCTTTCTCACTTCTCAGTGGCTACTTCCTATGTATTTAAATCGTTCCACAGCTAAATAAAGTGTTATCAGGTGGTCAGAAAACATGATTCAAAAGAAATGCTGATGTTGGTGTGTGTCTGTTTAGGTACGTGTTCGCTGAAACAGCATTGAAAGTCAGTGAGATGTGTCAGTCTGTGTTGATGTTGTGTACCCTTCATGAGGCGTTTTAATTAATGCAGCTTAATAGGAAACACATGCTTTTTGAGTCATCTATCAATTATTTCTTGAAAGTGGAGGTTAGATTTACTGTGCGTTGTCCAGTTGCACAAAATGTAGTATTTATAATATAGGTATTTGGGCGTAAGCTTTGCTAAACTTCAAGAATGACCTAAAGATAGACACTTGTCATCACTGCAAAACAATAATTGACGTCTAATACATATTTACAGCAGCATGGTGGAGCACATTCATAGTTGAAATGCCCCAGTATCTGCTAATATGGGCACATCCCACTCAAGCAAAAGTTGTAGGAAAGTGAACAGAGATGGCTAGAGTAGATAGAGACCATTTCTAATGTTTTTTTATTTTTATTTAGCCTTCACAAACTGCTTTGTTTT
The DNA here is from genome assembly GCF_949987685.1 of Ammodytes marinus. NCBI lineage: Eukaryota > Metazoa > Chordata > Actinopteri > Uranoscopiformes > Ammodytidae > Ammodytes > Ammodytes marinus. The sequence goes on from NC_137214.1 coordinate 10,649,345, forward strand.
TTTATGACAAATAACAGTAAATCATGTATTGAATATTCTAAAAAGACTATTATTATTTATTTTTTCGTGTTTTGGTTTGCTTTTCATACTCTAATAATATGTCAAACATTTACCCAGAATTCAGATGGAATAAGAAAAGTTCGTATCAGATAGCCAGCCCTACTCTCTCTGCCCCTGGTTGTTTAAATCATACTTAAAAACCCATTTTCCTCTCTCTCAGTCTATCCATCTCCATGTCATCCTCCCCCTCCATTTCTCTGCTCCATTCTCATATTTGGTGGTGTCAGTTCTGCAGAAAGGGTGGATGGAATACCTTCACATCTCGTCTGCAAAGATGAATTACACGCCTCCCCATTTCCCTCTTACCCTGTCTTATGAAAGGTCTGTCGCTTATGTATTTTTCTTTCTGTTTGCCTTTTTCTTTACTACCGGCATGGGAAAGCTCTCATGCTTCCATTGATTTACCAAGGACAACTTATTTGATCATATCCTATTCAAGCAACCTTTGTAATAAGTGACCTGTCCACTTTGAAGTTGATACAAAACAGAATTATTTATTTCAACTGTGCGTGTATGGCCTTGGATGACTGTCCAACACATGACTATCAGTATGCGCTATGATACATGAAGCAGCACCTTCATCAGCCTCACAATACCCAAGGTAATTTGAGTTAATATTTTTTGTACTAGGGCCTACAAGTGAACAGTTAAGTTTACGACTTTGTCAATAGTTAATTATTCGCTATTAAAATGAGATCTATTTAGATATTCACTTTTTTTCCATCTATCCACCTGTCCGTCTATCAATCTATCCATCTATCCATTTCTCTCTCTGTCTGTCTATCTCTGATCTTTTTTGTTGTCGTGTTGCACTCTGCTAGTGATGTAATGTATGTATTGATCCTTGTACAGAGGTGCATTTTTACTCTATCATTTCCATGAGTGCATGCTCTTCCACACATAGTATATTCCCCTCAGGGCCTTTAGTCGACTTTTCATTCAAGATGACTTCAACAGGGTGAATGCTCCCCCTCACAGGGGCCTTTATTGAAGGTCTCTCTTTACCACTTAGCCCCCTTGTGCTCTGGATGTACAAGTGTTCTCCGTGTATTCCCAGAGGAATAACTTTGCTGTCAGTTGTGTGGTCGTCTGACTCTGACATCTTTTAAGCCGTCCTGACCCTGCTGTGCTGCTAAAAGAAAAGACTTAACGGGGACATGTTTTTTCTCTGTGTGTGTGCTGTCCCTTTGCATGCGAGCCTCCGGAGCACTGAGCAAATGTTTTCTGCTACAGCTCTCAGACTCACCGCACAGGAAAAAGGAATTCTGTCACACGCAGCCATGCCGTTCCTGTCCTAAACTATTTGGGTCAAACCAGGTGAAGTAGAAGACAGGGGTCCTTGGAGGTTAATAGCAGGCCACAGTGCACAAGTCTAAAGTGAGTGGACAGGGAAACATGATAGAGAAGTCAGATCAGTTGACAATAATTCCCCCCTCCTCAGTGTGTGTGTGTGTGTGTGTGTGTATCTTGTTTTCTGAATGCTATTTTTATCTTTTGATATTTAGTATGTTAAGAATACACAGGGAAAAACATTGGTTGGCATGTTGAACTCGTGCATTTTTGCAAAGGAACATGTTGTTGTACATTGAGTTATCTCCGCTCTATTTTGGATGAACCATTGTTACATGGCAAAAGACATAGTTGAACCATACCGCAGGAAGAAGGCCTTTGATTCAGTGTTAAATAAAATAAAAACATTGCCCGTGTGTCACTGCTGAGCCAACACCTATGACTTTTCACAAGTACAGAACAAGAACACACTATTTTATATTCCAAGGAAAACCGTTGTCGCTTTAATCTCAACACTGCTGAAACTGATATGACATGTACTTCCTCTTGTTTGTCACATTTTCACTCTCTGCCTTTTATTGTGTCTGAGTGTGTCATGGTGAGTTCCTCTGGTCTCAGTCTGTGAGCCAAGACAATCTTAGCTTACTGTGCGCACACATATTTTATGTTTCTTCAAGGAGGGCCATTTTCTGCCTCTCCTTTCAGACAACCACTTTCTTCTGTGTTCCACCACTGGGCTCCTTCCAAGAGTTTAACAGTGCCGATTCATCACTGTCACACACTTTGAGATATGCTAGCAATTTGTTATACTGGAGATATTGAATGGTAGAGGAAGTCCAAGAAACAGACAAATGTAAGATTGTTCTACTGTCGCTGACATTTGAAATTTTAGGTCAGGTTGTGAATATATCTTTCACAACGCAGAAGGATAATAATTAATCTCGATTATGAGAGATTTTATGATAAAATCATCAAAATATTACCTTTATTACAATGCAGAACATATTCATCCAATGAAACACCCAAGTCAAAATCATCATATCCTCCTTGTCCTTATCTCCTGACCGGATGTTGAAGTGTCCTTAAAGTAGATACTAAACTCCAAATTGCTCTAATTGGCTAAGGTTTGCCCTGCCATCACTGTGTGAGTGGGTTCTTGAACGGTTGAAAAGTGCTTTACATAAATGCACTCTCTTCCCAAGCAGGAGCACACTGCTGTTTTGGTTCAATTAGAAGAGAAGCCTGCAAGAAAACGAAACAGTTTGTGCTTGTCACAACTTAATTGATTAATGGCAACGATATTGCATGCATTTATACACCAAAATAGTAGCCATTAGTGAGGGTAAGCCTTAGAATATAAAGACATCTCAATTTTCAGTCAGCAGGTTGGTTCAGAATTAAAGTTGTCCAATAAAGTTTGTTTTAAAATATATTACCGTAAACACCACTTCCCACCTTCGTAATTCACATTTCTCTTTCCTATCTATGTTGTGCTTTTGTCTCTCCCTCCTGTTGAGGTTCTCTATCCTAGGCTCACTTACATTTATTGCAAGGCTGCTCCTCTTTCACCGCCTCATCCCCAAGTTTACTTTTTGTCATTTTGAATGATATTATAAATATATTGACCTACTCATTAATGAGGCAAATACCACGCCAATTCTAAAAAAACATTGGCTATACAGTGAATCTGACTGGAGGTGTAGGCACACACAGATATGAGTCTATTCAGTGTCTTCATTTCATCAACAGCAGTCTATGTGTGCTAGCAGAGCACACACACACTGTACAGCTGACACTTGCATCCATCAGAGGAAAGTTGCACGTGTTGATTTGAGCACTTTCCTTAAGAAACACAGCTCAAGTTTTTTTTTTTTAAATACAACCCACACAATTATTCATTCATACTACAGGGTGAATCTGAATAATTTATATCTATGAATATTCTCACATATCATTTTCTCTATGTATGTCAACCACATGGACTTTTGATCATTCCCATCATCATCCCTCACAGTACGCCCACCTCAGCAGACACACCTCTGTCTTCATCTGGTGTGCTGTATTAAATCCATTGTACTGGTAATGCCTTTTCTCCAGTCAATTTGATTAATGCAGTTTGAAGAAAAAATCAATTTTCCATTTTTTTTCTCCTCTTCCCATTCCCTTTTCCCATCTTCCGTCCCTATCAGTCAATCTATGAGGTTCACGGTGGTGGATCAGATATGGTTCTTTCTGACTGGTTTGAAGCTGTGCTGCATGAGTGAGGGCATGGATTACTGTATGAACTAGACTCACTGGTATGAAAACTTGTGACACTCAATAACTCAACACTTCTGGTGCCCAGAGATACCACTACAATTGTTCCCTTTTCTGCAACGCTTGTCTGGTACCAATTCATCTGAAAACAGCACCAAGCTAATTTATAAAAAATAATCTGACTCACATACACTCTCTATCTGTGTTAATTGTCCCAGAGGATTTCATAAATCTGATGAAACATTGCAGCGCTTACGCTTGTGGCAGGTGTTAATGGAACAGATGTTCTAGAACAGCTGCATTTTGCTTTTATAAATATGTACTTCTCTGAATGTACACTTGCAAATTCATTCTGTTTGCAGGCAAAAGTAACATACCATCAGGCCCTGGAAAACGTGTGAGATGTATGTAGTAATCTCACTTTGGGGAGTGATAGGTGGCATCCAGGCTTTATCAACTGGATGTGTTGACTGCTGCAACACAGGACTATCCTCCAGGCTAACAGTGACGGGTAGCAAATGTGTCTGCACTGCTTTTCTTTTCATATTTAAGAGTCTGCACTACAGCAACAGAAAATAAAGCAAAACATAGTTCTAAAATCAAAACTGCCGCTCAATCCATTGAATTCCTCACTCCCTGAGGCATGACAGACAATTGGATTATGCCCGGGGTCAGTGAGTGGTGTTTGAAGGCCAGCTGGCCCGTATTACCTTTGGGGTTTAACCCCTTTTCAATTCATCATTAAGATTGACTGTCTGTCCTGGCCTCTAAATTGAGGTTATTGGTCTTAATCCACTGCGCTGATAAACTCCTAATAGCCTACACTGTGTGGACATGCAGCATGTCTCGCTCTATGCCTCAAAAGACCTCATTTATATTTATGACAACCCCAACTCTCCATTCCTGATTAATCCACTTAATATCTGGACACAGATCCCTAAATCTCCCTCGGCCTCTGTGGAGAGAATAAAAAGACCCGGGGGTATGAAAATAATGTCAACTCAGAGATTTGAGTCTTGTACCCAAACACCCCTGCTTCAGCAATCCCAAATTCTATACACTTGTCCCAGAACCAAAACAAAAACAGTTGTACATTCTCATACCCACATCAGAATTCCCGTTGTCCGGTGATTACCGGTCATCGACCGAAAATAAATTACGGTGACCGAAAATTCAAATGTCTTCTGTATTCTGTCTCCGGTCTGAAATAATTCCCTATGCAGACTTTGAATGTGCTAAAATGTGTTATGCTACATTGATTTTAATATTTTTAATTCTACTGAAAACAATGAACAATCATGCAAGGCAAAAGAAAAATACAGGACGCGCTCCGACTCTGAGTGCAGTGGACTGGTTTACAAACTACAAACTGTGACAAGCCAGTGGACAAGCCGGGGAGCAATGGCAGAACAAGGAAATATTGTGAATTACTTTCTAATACCAAGCAGCAGCCGGTCTAGCGTAGGTAACAATAAATATGACTGACTCCGAAAAGAGGGCAGATGCCATGCCCGTGTCTCCAGCAGAAAAAAAATTATACGATTATGCAATTATGCTCTAAAGAAAACACACTTGTGAGTATTAACAATCCATTCCTACCAAGTCTGTTCTGAAAAAGGACAATTCCCTTTACATCAATGCTTCGTTAGCAGATACACAGAAAGGCCGGCACATGTAATCAACCCAAACAACCGCACATGGTATGGCTGACAGGCACATGTGTTCTCATCATCATTCATCTATAGGTACATACACACACACACACACACACACACACACACACACACACACACACACACACACACACACACACACACACACACTCAACCTATGAAATAAGATTAGCATGAGCCATGTGTGAGCGTGTCAATACACTTTATTAGTGAGGACTGGCAAACATATCAAGGGTTCTGCTCTCTTTCATGTCCTGGTTAAATCCAGATGTGTGTGTGAGTACCACACACTGAATGTAAGGACACAGCAACAAACAAACCTTTTGAACCACGTTTACTTCCACTGTACCAAGGGCTAGCTAAAGAGTTGCATCATGTCTTCATTGACATTCCATCAGAGCTGGACCAATAATGTTGTTGTAGTTTGGGCACACAAATACTACCACAGCAACACTGTTCCTGGAGAAAAAGTTTTGATGATCTACTTTCCGAAACATTTTAACATCTACTTTTTCTCCCTCACCAAAAAGGAATACATTGGGATAATTCTGCTTCCTGTGCAAAGTTCCATCAGTAGAAATACTGTAGCTCAGTTAGATTGGAATCTTTCACCATCTGGAAAGCATTGAAGATTCAGTTTGTTGTTGACTACAAATTGTCTCAATGCGAACACAGCAGCACAGAAACACCGCGCTATCACTGATCAAAGAGGGAAAGATTTCAAAGTCTAATTCCTCCTCCAACACACGTGCACCTGCTCAGCTCTCAGACCAACAACAGCTGTGATCTCCTTTCACACCTAGAAGAGGCAGAAACAATTACCTTGGAATAAAGTTAGTGAAGAAAGGGCTGAAGGAAAAAAGACACTGAGAAAAATGAAGGCAGGTAATGCTGAACGGAGACAATTACAAAGAAAGAAACAGAGAAAATTGAGGACTGGTAATGCAGATAAGCTCCTAAGGGCATTAAAACAGATGGTTAAAATATGTGTATATGGGGGCGCCCTTAGCTCAGTTGGTAGGGCGTCCCCGGGCCGGGCCGGGCCAAGCAGCAGACCCGGGTTCGATTCTGGTCCGCGATCGTTCTCTGCATGTCATTCCCCTCTCTGCCCCATTTCACCTCTGTCTCTTCAAACTGTCAAATAAAGCATGAAAAATTAAAAAAATATCTTTAAAAAAAAAATTAAAAAATGTGTATATGGGTTTAAGGTTTGAGTGTCAGTGGTTGAACAGAACTTTTACAGCAGTGAGTGGTCCTAGTATTGACAGTGAAGCATTTGTCCAACATTTGATCAGATATGACACAGCCGATATTGGGAAAAGTCAGTTTACACACTTATGTTATTTTGATATCGATATCACACAATGGGAAATTAAGGCAAAATCCTCTATATTTTGAAGTAGAAATTTGATATCATAAATTTTGACTTTTTATATGTTTTTATGAGAGTTTAATTATAACTTCCTTTGATTCCCGATTTGGACAGCTGCATTTTCTAAAATGTTTACCCTAGCTAAGGATATTAAAAAGATAGTAGACCAATACATATCAAATTTTCCACGGAGTGACATTTGAGTCTCCATTAGCATATCATTGAATCCCAAAGCATTTGATTTCTCTCAACTAACATAATACTGTATCTAATGAGCCCTCTTGGGAACAAGCCTCTCCCTCCTCACCACCCCTCCTCCCCTGGTTACATCCATCAGTGTGCAGCCATTTTGCATTCAGCAACTAGTTGATGACACTGGAAGCAAACACAAACTGTATTTCTTTTTTGCTGCTCAGATATGAATCATACAATGTCAGCCTGAGTCTCTCAACGATGCTCCAGAGACAATTTTTTATTTTACTTTATTTTATTTATGACACACATCATCAAAGTCAAAGTGCCTCAGCTGCTGTTTGGACAAGGGGGAAAAGGGGGAGTGAACGGGATTCTCCAACATGTATTTCAGAGATCTCATTCAGTCGTAACTCTAGCTACTACATTTCCCATGTGGCAGTTGGTTGCATTGATTTGACACTTGAAGCTTTTTAATGAATCTCTGCGGACTATTCAAATGCTGAGGACCTCTGTTAGGACTCACAGGCTCCTCCTCCTCCTCTTCTACTGTACAGAGAAAAAGAGCAGCTTGATAACATTTCCATACTGAAAAAGGATGATTTATCTTGGATGAAGTTGGATTCGGAGGGACGCTTTGTCAATAACAAATCAGAGCAACAGCAACCACTTAAAACAGAAAGCCAGGCAGATCAATGAAGAAACTAACACTATTAAAGGCTTTGAATGTAGGAAATCAACACGCACCTAAACCATTACCAGTACCATGGAATAGCTGCTTCTGCCTATGTCTATATACAGTATAGTTATAAGAACTTATATATGATGTACAATATTTCTGCACACAAAAGCAGAGAAACATTCAGAATGCTACACATTAAACTGAAAAGCAACTTGTTTTTGCTGTCTTTTCCATGTAGAAAATGATGCTCATGCCATCAATTCTTCATCAGTTCTTCTCTGATTATTGTTTTGAAGACATTTAATACTAAAATATGAAACAGATGCTTGCCAATTTTGCTTGAAAAATAAAAATTATAATGGATAATGGAAGCCAGTGTTGTGTGATATAAATGGACAAAACAATAATAAAACAGGCTGTTACGCACATGGCAAAAGTATGTTATTAATGTCTTATGCAAACTAAAACATCTAATTGCCGCCCCGCGCAAATGAGTCTCCCTTTTGTATATCCTGTCATGATGGTGACATAAGTGGTGGTAACAAGCCCAGTGGAGTTAAGACCTCACAAACAGGCCCGTCTTTTCGGTTTGCAACATAAAACAAATATTTTTTGCACGTGCATACACACACACACACACACACACACACACACACACACATAAAGACAAAAAGCCTCATGTGGAAGGAACAAACATGTCTGCACAAACTGTATGCCTGTGTATCGTGTTCACTCATTTGTATTGGCACACTGCAGGGATCACTGGAAAAAGGAAAAACCCTCCAATAAATAACAAGACAGAGGTAAACAGAAAAGAGAGAAGGGGATAATAAAATGCAAACACGCAGAGCCACAGTTACAAATATTAATGTCCCCCAAAACAAATTGAGGTTTCATTGCACTTTAATGATTATGAAAAGCTTTCCAGACCGAAAAGAAGCAGAAAAAAACAATTGATTTTCTCTAGAAGCATATCTATCCTGCTCTGCCTAAACAGGCAACAAGAGCACCTCTGGTATTTTACCCTAATCAATAGTAAATAAACAAGGCAAGTCATTTATTTTCTTCAGATTAAGTAGAGGTGTGTGTAAGATGCTAAACATGTATTGCCTGGGTTAGCTTGCTACAGGGGAAAATAGAAGATATACGTTGACATGATATTATCGATTGCCATTAACTTCTTTACACATTCCATAGTGTTTTTTTTGCTAGCCTTGGTGATCCCTTTTTCATGTAACCAGTGAAATAGTCATTTTGTTTATGACCAAATACTGTACCTGCAAAGCTAATAGGGTTAGGGTTAGTTGTACTTGATGTGTAATAAACCGGCCTTACAGAGAGGCTAGCATGGCTGGAGACTCTAGGTTTATTTTAAATTCCAAACTTGTGTCATACATAATATGAATCAGCCCCTACCGTTTCATTAGCCTGGTTCTGTGTATTGGTTTGTATATGTCTTTGTGCTTGTTTTGCATTAGGCATTCAAACTCTCTCTTTCTTGCACACGCACGCACGCACGCACGCACACACACACACACACACACACACACGTTAATTGTTAATTGTGAACAGAGTGGAGTTCAAAGGGAGTGTAGAGGGAGCTGGCTGAATCAGAGAACAATCAGAGTTTGGGGGTCGGTCAATAAGCAGCATAATGAAATAAACAATCATTGTAATCATCACAGTTATGATCACCATAATTATAGCGCTGCCACAAGTGGTAATCAAAATGCAGATAGTAATTAAACTTGACAGGAAATATTTTCTCCATTGTTTCCATTGTTCCTTTTTGACAGAAGAAATTGCTGCTTTTAGTGACAAACTGGCTCATTTTAACATAATGATAGACAAACTTCAGTGAGTGACATGTGTTTTTAAAATGGAATGGCAGAGGGCAAAATTACAATAAACGCCAGAGCTGGTTAAGGTTATCCTGGATGAAAAATGTATAAGTGCCACCTGTAACACATGACAACATGAACAAAAGAGAATGCAATTTTAAAAGTGTTAGCTATAAAATATTTAGTTATATGAAGTCTATCTCCTTCACATCTTTATCCCTGATGAAATGCTTTATTTATACACTGAAGCAGAGCTGAAATGATATGTCAAATTGATAATCGATTAGGTGAGTGACATTTTAATTTTTAATTAATTTTGCGATGCTTCACGAACACCATGAGGAGTGTAGGTTAGTGATGTTTTTGTCCATAACCTTGTTACTGTTTGTCTCCCTGTTTCACACACATAGGTGATACACATGAAGATGTGTGTCCATGAGTTATATATTGCCCGCAAGTTTGTAATGTATTTTTACAACATAAAATAGCCAGGTGTAGTGAAACTTAACTTAACTGCGATAGGAAATAGATACATAGTACTTGTGGAAAACAAATAAAGGGATAAGTGAATGATTGTGACCGTTGCTAAGCTAAATGGACCCTTGGTGACAAATAAATTGCTGTTGTAAAATTGTTTTTGAGGCAGCTGCTGTGTTGCCTCTCTAGAGAACAGAAGTGTTGACAGAGATTGCAGCACGCTGGATGCAAACACAAAGTGAGTGGGCCAAAGAACGGAATCAGAAGAAAACATGATGACATTAGGGTTTGTGGTTGTGGAGGTTAATGATAAAGAACAAAACAACACAAATCTATGTGATAGAAACCATCCCATGTCCTACTGGCTCTCTGATAAAGAGTGGATGTGGTGTTTTCTGACCAGGGACAGAAAATCGCCAGTGACATTCAGGCTGCACGCCAAACAAGCTAATTAGTACAGCGGATAAGCATAACAATTGTGCACTTTTTGAGAAAAGCATGAAATTTCTAACATAGTTAGTACATGCCATAAGGTGTATTTTAAGATGTGGAGGGAAGTCAGATTTTGCCCGTGACGGCCGTGAGACGCCAAATCCAAGATGGCCGACATTCCGCTGGGTATAATGTTTAAACTCTCATAATTTTGGAACCATACAATGTAATAAAACATATAAGATGTCATTTCCAACTAAAGTGGACATGCCCAATCATTTGGTGACACTTTTGAGATCACCAGTGTTTGAGGAAACATATTTAGGTCAAGGTCAAGGTAAGAATTTACCAAAGTTTGTCCGTAAATGCAAACTTTTGCCAGGTGGTGGCGCTACAGCAAATCTCTTAGGGTTACCAAAATCAACGTGGTTGGTCTTGTACATGTCATGAAGCTTCACAGAAAATGTGACATGATTCCCATTAAAACTGTTTGAGTTATCAAGGTCACAAGGACAGCCCACGTTATCGATGATCTGCCTCTCAGTTGTTGTCATAGTAACAAACCCTGACACCCAAGCAGCCAACTGCTGTCAACCGCCGGCATCAGAAAACTCAACTGTTCAAGTCCTCCTCTTGTGGTAAGTTATACAAAAAAAATGTATTTAAGTCATAGTTTGGTTTCAAAATATATATTTAATACATTCATACCGTTTAATTGAAGTAAAAAATATTCAAAAATGTAATACAGTGTATGAGATTTACAAGTTAAGGGTTAACTGACATAGTAAGCTAGTTAGCCAGCTAGTGAACTAAACCTGTCATGGAGGTCTAAAAATGATATTGCTAAATCATGAGTTTTTCCTGATTAAATTGTATGATACATTATTGTAAAGATCTTGTCTTCAACATAAGGTGTCACTTCTTCTTTTAAGTATGCTCTCCCCTGCCTCCTATGACAAATGTTTAATGGCAGTTGTTTTTTGTTTTCAGTGCTGATATCGCAACAATGAAGCGTCACATCCTAATGGACTCTACCCAACCCTCTTTAACCAAGCACTCAAAGGCAACCCCCAGCACCAACTGGGACATCTGTGTCCTCTGCCAAATAGAAACTGATGAACATTTACAATGTCCTCTCAGATCGACAAAACAGCTCAATAACTGTGGCTATGCATCCCTGGCAGACGATCTTCTCCGGTTCCACACTCCTCAGCACATGCCCATGGACCTCAATCTGAATAGATTAAATGACGGCGATGGCATAGAATCAACTCTAAAGACACACAGGGCTGAGTGGCACAAGAAATGTCGACTAAAACTAAATAAGAAGGCGTTTGAAGAGCAAAGTCGACGAGAATTTACAACACAAAAACAAGAAAGTACCTTGATTGTGCATACAAGATCTGCTCACAGCCAACCACAGTCCATTGAGCCTACTTGTTTCTTCTGTAATGAGCCTGCTGGCTCTCCAGACCTACATAATGCATCAACTTACAACATTGACACAAATGTGCGTAAGTGTGCCCTTGAACTTAATGACACTGCTCTGTTGGCCAAGCTTGCAGCAGGAGACATGATTGCTATTGAGGCCAAGTATCATCAACACTGCTTACGTTCACTGTACAACAGAGCTAGACAGGCTTCAACCAAAACAAATGATGAAGAGGATTCCTGCCTACATGGCATAGCCTTTGCTGAATTAGTGGCATTTTTGGAAGACATGAGTAGTGATGAAGATAGTGCTCCTGTGTTTAAAATGAAAGACATTATTGAGCTTTACACGGCCAGGCTGAAGCAGCTTGGTGTTACTGTAGAAGCAAGGATTCACACTACCAGACTGAAAAAACGTCTGCTTTCTGCACTTCCTGATCTGAGAGCACATTCACATGGAAGAGACATACTTCTTAGTTTTGAGAAAGACATTGGACCAGCACTCTTGATGGCCTCTCATCATGACAGCGATGCTATGCACCTAATGCGGGCAGCACAGGTTGTGCGCAAAGAGATCTTTGACTCAAAATTCTGCTTTGATGGGACATTCCAGTCTAACTGCCAGCAGGAGGCTGTGCCAGCATCCCTTTTGGCTCTAGTCAACATGATACTTGGTGGGGCAAACATCAAGCATCAGACTCAGCTGGTCCATACAACCACCACACAACCTGCCTTAGCAATCTCACAATTAATGGTGTTTAACAGTGTGAAGAATGCACGGCATGTGGATTCACCAAGCTCAGTACGTCACTGCCGCAGCCAAGAAACTCCCCTCCCACTCTATCTGTCCCTTAAGATACATGCAGTTACAAGAAGCAGAGGGCTCATTGACACACTGTTCAATCTGGGATTGTGTGTTTCCTATGACAGGCTGTTGCAAGTCTCATCAGACATTGCAAATGGTGTATGCCAGCGCTTTAAGTTGGACGATGTAGTGTGCCCACCCAAGTTGCGTAATGGACTTTTCACAACAGCAGCAGTGGACAACATTGATCACAATCCAAGTTCTGCAACAGCCAAAGATTCTTTCCATGGCACTGGAATCTCACTAATGCAGCATCCATCACACACAAATGGAGGAACTGATCGTGGTGTATTAGTGATTCATCAGGGTGGCTCTTCCACAAAGTCAGTGACACCTCTGCCATCAGCCTACACATTTGTGCCACCAGCTGCCTTCAAGACAAAAGACTTTAATGCTCCTAATGTACAAGGTCCTGTGAGGCCTTCTGACCTCCTGGTTACTGCAGCTGCCAAAGAAGATGACTATGCATGGCTCAACAAAGTCAAAACAGCTGTTGAAAACTCTACCATGGATGGCATGATATCGTGGTCTGCTTATCACGCTGACACACACCAAGCAGTCAGTCCACCTGCAGCAATCAACTCACTACTTCCTCTGTTTCTTGATAACGCACACTCAGTGGCAATGGTGCGTCACTCAATGGACATTGTAAGAGCGGCAGTTCAGAATGTGAACCCAGGTCAGATTCCTGTCCTTGCTGCTGATCAACCTCTGTATGCACTTGCTAAGGAAATTCAGTGGACCTGGCCAGCCACTCACGGAGAGGATCACTTTGTGATCATGTTTGGTGGTCTACACATTGAGATGGCCACTTTGAAGTTGCTGGGAGACTGGCTAGAAGACAGTGGCTGGACAAATGCATTGGTACAGGCTGGTATTGCAAGTTCGGGAACATCAAAGTCCTTTATAAATGTCAGCCATGTCACCAAGACCCGCCATGCACACCAGGTCACAGCTGCAAGCCTGTATACACTTTTACAACAAGCCTACACCAAAGAATGCACATCTGATGATATTGATGAAATACAATCTGATAGTCTGCCTTTTGAGGAGTGGTGCATACAGCGAGCAAAGACCACTGTTCACTTTGACTACTGGCTTAAGACCCTGTCGTTGGAGCTTCTCATGCTGCGTTACATCAGATCACTTCGAGAAGGTAACTTCCAGCTGTATGTGGAGTCCCTTACACAGATCATGCCCTGGATGTTCTCCCTCGATCACACACACTACTCTAGATGGCTTTCTGTACACATCCGTGACATGATAACTCTTGCCAAAAAACATCCTGATGTCCTAGCAGAATTCACATCTGGAAATTTCGTAGTGCACAAAACCTGCAACCAATTCTCTGGCATGGCACTTGACCAGTGTCACGAGCAGAACAATGCAAAGGTGAAAGGTTCTGGTGGGGCTATTGGACTGACTGGCAATCCAGGAGCACTCCGACGCTGGATGGTAGCTGGGCCAGAAATCGCCAGGATCACATCAGAATTTGAGCAGCAAACAGTAAAGCAGCAACATGGTGCTAGTGGCACTGGACACCATCACCATGATCATACACCCGGAGTACAAGCTGCCTTCTTGAAGGAAGTTAAGGCACTCGTGAATGTGCTGGAAGAGATGGGGAATCCATTCTTAGAACAGAGCCAAGACCTACTAGTCATTGACACAAGGGACATCATGCACCCCCAAGTAGCTGAAACTGTGAGAAGGATTGAGACCCTTGGTGAGGAGCAGTACACAAAGTTTGTGACAGATAGGCTAGAACAGCGTACAACACTGGTCACACAAACAATTCCGAAGAACAAACTGCCACTGTTCAGTAGGCCACCAGTCAAAATGATGTCAAAACAGAAGGCACAACTTGCAGCTCTAAAAAGTGATTGTGGTCTTTTTTCTCGGCTGTACATCTCCTGCCAAACACGAGATAGAGATATTGAAAATTTCTTCTCCCATGAAAACCAGGCAGCCCCACCAGCTCTGTCAACTGGAGGAAAACTCCGCATTGGGGTTAAAGCCGATTTACTTTGCTGCCTGGAATCAGACCTGCTTCAAAATAAATGTGTGCCTGTGGCAGATGCAACAATTTTCGATGGTGCAGTTGTGGTTCAAATGTTAAATCCTGGAACATCAAGGACATTTAAAGAATATGGAGAAAGAATATTTGCACCATACATCTCTGCTCATCTGGTCAAAAGCAGTCGCATCGACCTCGTCTGGGATGTATACCTACCTGCCAGCCTGAAAGCCTCAACCAGACAGAAGAGGGGAAAGGGCACAAGGAAAAGGGTGGCTCCTTCTACTGTCATGCCAAAGAACTGGAGGGACTTCCTTCGATGTGATGAGAACAAAAGTGAATTGTTCACATTCCTCACACATGAAGTGATCAACCTTCCTCTAGCAGAAGGCAAGGAACTATATGCGACAGACGGAAGTGGAGTCCTCTGCTCTCCTGCTGAGTCAGACTCTGCCTACTTAGCCCCATGTTCACAAGAGGAGGCCGACACTCGCCTACTTCTGCATGTGGCAGATGCTGTTCAAAAGGGGTGTAAGAAGGTGACCATACGCACAGTAGATACTGACGTTGTGGTTCTGGCTGTGGCTTCATTCAGAAAGATAGCTCCTGATGAGCTGTGGGTGGCCTTCGGGGTTGGATCAAGCTTTCGCTACATAGCCGTTCATGAAATTGTCAACACAATGAATCCAACCCAGTGTCTGACTCTTCCAGTATTCCACGCTTTCACCGGATGTGACACTGTATCCGCTTTTGCAGGTAGAGGGAAGAAAACGGCCTGGGAAACATGGAAATCTTTCCCCGAGGTGAATGATGCTTTCACCGAATTACTCAGTATGCAAAATGAGGCTAGTCAAAAATCAATGAAACACCTTGAAAGATTTGTAGTGCTGATGTACGACCGAACTAGCGAGTGCATGGATGTCAATGATGCTAGGAAAAGGCTCTTCACACAAAAGTCTAGAAATCTAGAGAACATTCCTCCAACACAGGCAGCACTAAAGCAGCACATTAAACGCGCATGCTACCAGGCTAACTGTTGGAACCAGGCATTGGTCCTGAATCCAGAGATGCCAGACCCATCTGACTGGGGCTGGACAAAGGAAACCACTGGATGGCAGCCACTTTGGACCACCCTTCCTGAAGCATCAAAGTCATGCCATGAATTAATCTGCTGTCGGTGTGAGAAAGGATGCACTGGACGATGCAAGTGTGCCAAAGCTGGACTCAAGTGCACTGCACTGTGCTACTGTTCTGGAGACTGTTAGCTGTCCTGCTAAACAGTAGCTTAGTATAAGTAGAAGTGGTGAATCAGCAGAGCTTAATTTAGCTGTTCACTGTTTTGTAAAGTAAATACTTTTATACGTACATCTCTGTTTGCTTCTTAATTTGTGGAAATAACTTATTTTAGGTTGTGTCCTCCAACCCCAAGATTAGGGCATAACAGTAAGATTTTTTTCTTCAATAATTTTTATGAAGTATTAGACCATGGTTGTTCACTTATCATTATCATTTCTTAAAAGGGCAAGAAAATGATTTCCCTATTATATATCTCAACCAGTGTAGCAATTTAAATTAAAGGTTCCAAACTGAAAGGCAGATCATCGATAACGTGGGCTGTCCTTGTGACCTTGATAACTCAAACAGTTTTAATGGGAATCATGTCACATTTTCTGTGAAGCTTCATGACATGTACAGGACCAACCACGTTGATTTTGGTAACCCTAAGAGATTTGCTGTAGCGCCACCACCTGGCAAAAGTTTGCATTTACGGACAAAATTTGGTAAATTCTTACCTTGACCTTGACCTAAATATGTTTCCTCAAACACTGGTGATCTCAAAAGTGTCACCAAATGATTGGGCATGTCCACTTTAGTTGGAAATGTCATCTTATATGTTTTATTACATTGTATGGTTCCAAAATTATGAGAGTTTGAACATTATACCCAGCGGAATGTCGGCCATCTTGGATTTGGCGTCTCACGGCCGTCACAGGCAAAATCTGACTTCCCTCCACATCTTAAAATACACCTTATGGCATGTACTAACTATGTTAGAAATTTCATGCTTTTCTCAAAAAGTGCACAATTGTTATTAAAATGTGAGCTTATCCGCTGTACTAAATAGGCTATTCCCTGCTTATCAGTATACTCCACTGTCTGCCAGCCTAGTCTACATACACACACAGACACACACACACACAAGCCTGCATACTCACACTCAAAAAGAAAGAACTGAATTTGATATGATAATGTGTGTGTGTGTGTGTGTGTGTGTGTGTGTGTGTGTGTGTGTGTGTGTGTGTGTGTGTGTGTGTGTGTGTGTGTGTGTGTGTGTGTGTGTGTGTGTGTGTGTGTGTGTGTGTGTGTGTGTGTGTGTGTGTGTGCGTGCGCATGCGTGCGTGCGTGCGTGCGTGCGTGCGTGCGCCTGTTTGTGTTTCAAAACACAGGGCAGAGCTGCTTTGCTATTTTGAGTCACAATTTATATTTCCAATATTTGAAAGATGTATTTTGTTTGTAGGCCTATGTGGTCAATCCGCAGGTCATGCCGGTAACTTCTTGTATTACAATTGGATGGAGGTCAAAGGTTCTTGAATTGGCACACATGGCTCTAACATGGTGATTCACGGTCATTAAAAGAATAGCAAGACTGGAACAACTCTTTCACCTCCCATATCTTCAATTCATTATTTGCTTACTTGTACGGTACAATCCTAATCAACACAATATGGGACACACATTATTCCTCTTTACATTACATGTATGTATATTTACTCGTACAACGTTCAAATGAAAGCCCCTTTGTCTCTATTTAACATTGTCCTGTTTCCATTCATCTCAGTTAGCCCTGTAGATTTATCGGCACTCTTGAAACAGAGACAGGCACTATCTTTTAGTTGGAGCATAGGAGCAATCTCCTAGCACTAATTCATTATTTGACCTTAGTGGATGATGGCACACAGCAATTTCACGTTTAAGACTATCTAAAAAGCATTTAGTGCTATAATAAATGCTACCACTCCTACACTCTCAGTTTCTCTCTCTCCTTTCACTTGCCTCAAGCCAGCAATGAACTGTTTTTCAAATTATCTTTAAAAAAACAGACTTGCACAGAATGGAAGAAAAGATGAGCTTATCAAGTTGCACAGTCATATTTTACCGATTACTCTGCCAGCTCCTTATCCATACCTGTGCATGAAATATAATGTAACATTTGTATTCATAACCACAGTGCTACGAGGATAGAACACACTTATTTACCGTGTAAATATGTCTTGCTTAGAGACTGTAAGTTACTGTTGGAAGCTAGAGAAAAAAAGCCATTGTAATATGCCGTTTCAACCTGCCAATTTTCAGGATAATTAACAACATACAATACGATCCTGATAGTTTGATGTGTAACTATGAAAGAACAATCATCAATTGTTAGCAATTCACCTCTCCATAATGTTTTTTTTTTTGTGGTGCATAGCTGTGTTTGCTGGGGCGCTTTAGCTTCTGTAAATACTTTACATTGACATCAAAGTGCCTAACAACTGTATCCGAGTCATGATAGCACCACTATAAAATCTGTGAATGCAAACATTACAGCAACTTTAACAAGTTACTTTAGTACACTGCACTGGCTGCTGACTGAACTCATGAAAATGATAGTGGTGAAATGCACCTCAACAGAGTGGAAACTTATAAAGGGGGCAGGGAAAGAAAAGCTAAAGGTCAGCCAAGCTTCAGTCTGAACATCAGTACAGAGTATAGATCCAGCCTGTTCACGTACTGATGTGTGTGACTCCACTAGTCAATAAACAGACAACCCAACTCACGCTGTAGAAATACCTGGAAATGTGGGATGATTGATTTGTTCTGCTCATGTATTGGAAGAATTAAACTCAGTAAGAATTAATTACAAAAGACTGGTGTGTAACAGAAGTAGTTCAAAATAATATTGTGGTGAATCTAAAAAAAAATTGAAAGGCAAGAAATAAAAGCTTAGATGTAGATGCAATGAAAATATGATGAAACAATGGACGAAAACGCTTGTATACTAAATTGAAAGACAGAAGACTGTATTGATGCATGTGTGAGACAGACATTTAAGGTCCGCAGAGGATGAACTGTAATAAGTCTGATCCCCTAACGTGTGATGTTACAGTGTTTGTTGTTACTTTTGGCCGGCCTATCAGCTATCATCATTTGTTATTGCTGTCACTTCTAGAAATTACGACGAATGACGCACACAAATACACACACACACACACACACACACACACACACACACACACACACACACAGGGAGTTAGTGTACGTTAAAAGGCATATCTCCTTGAGATGATGATTAATACCTGTAAGTATACAATCACCGGCCACTTTATTAGGTACAGCGGTTAATTTTTCTTCACATATAACTTATCAGCCAATCACATGAAAGCAATCCAATGCATTTAGGCATGTAGACCTGGACAGGACAACTTATTGAGGTTGAAACCGAGAAAACAAAATGGGGAAGAAAGGGATTTTAAGTGACTTTGAACATGGCAATGTTGAGAGTGCCAGGAGGGCTGGTATGAGTATTTCAGAAATTGCTGATCTACTGGGATTTTCACTCTAACCCATTTCTAGGGTTTACAGAGAATGGTCCGAAAAAAAATATCCAGTGAGCGGCATTTGTGTGGACGTAAAATGCCTTGTTGAAGTCAGAGGTCAGTGGAGGATGGGCATACTGGTTAGAGATGATAGAAAGGCAACAGTAACTCAAATAACTCACTTACAACCAGGGTATGCGGAATACCATCTCTGAATGCAAAACATGTCCAACCTTGAAGCAGATGGGCTACAGCAACAGAAGACCCCACCGGGTGCCACTCCTGTCAGCTAAAAACAGGAAAATTAGGCTACAATTCTCACAGGATCACCAATATTGGACAATAGAAGATTGAAAAATCATGCCTGGTTTGATGAGTCTCGATTTCAGTTGCGACATTCAGATGGCAGGTTCAGAATTTGGCGTAAACAACATGACAATATGGATCCATCCTGCCGCGCACCATCAACCATGCCATGTTCAAAGTCAACTAAACCCCCTTTCTTCCACATTCTGATGCTCAGTTTGACTTCAGTACATTGTCTTGACCACGTCTAAATGCCTAAATGCATTAAATTGCTGCCATGTGATTGGCTGATTAGCCTTTTGTTTTTAAGCCATTGAACAGGCGTACCTAATAAAGTGGCCGGTGAGTGTATACTAGTCTCTCTATGCTGTCGTAGTTTGTTACTGTCAATGTAACCCTAGGTATCACTGATGCTAAACACAGCCAGACTGGACTGCCACCAATAATAAATAAATACATGCTGTTAGGTCCTTAAGATCCTACATGTGAAACTACTGAAGGGAAAGGTTATCTTTCAA
The DNA here is from genome assembly GCF_949987685.1 of Ammodytes marinus. NCBI lineage: Eukaryota > Metazoa > Chordata > Actinopteri > Uranoscopiformes > Ammodytidae > Ammodytes > Ammodytes marinus. The sequence continues at coordinate 10,669,334 of NC_137214.1, forward strand.
GATGTGTAAAAAAAAATCTTCTTTTAGATGCAACACAGTACTGTGTGTAATAAATATGCCAAATCCACACTGGGCCACACAAAGCCACATGGGAGAGACGTTATAGCATTTGGCAGCCCCTGGGACACTGTCAGAGCTTGGCAGAGAAATGACTGTTATAAAAGATGACGATTTCTAATCCTCATCTAGGGACTGAGCTGAAAGACACTCCTTGTCTCTTGTATACACACAGAGAGCAGACAGAGCTTTTGGAGCTGGTGGTGGCCACACATGAAGGCAACTCAGCATATGATGCTTAGAAGGAAAACAGATAGAGATGTAGACGGAGACTCTCAAAACATGGCACCTGTTTTCCTTTACAGCACAACGGCAGTAGCCTGGTCCAACCAGACCAACGTACTTCATTTCATTTGTACAGAAGGTCTGGAACTGCTGTAATTGGCAAGCGTTCACTCACTTGGAGGCGGGTGTCTTTTGAAGTTTAAAATTATTGGATCTGCCCAGTGCCACTCCAGATTAGCCAACCAATCGCATCACGTTTGGTCAGACGTGTGTCATGAGCCGGCTTCTGGCGGTGCGTTCCAGTTGTACAGGGAACTCGGAAATTTCCGACTTCACTACATATTGTAGTCTATGGATCTACCGGTACCTGGCAACGGTAACTTGCTAGAGCCTAACGTTTAGTTATTTGGATGAGAAAGGTTGTAGGCGTCCATACTTTCCCGAGTAGATGCACTGGAACACAGACAGGTCGGAACTCGGAACTACCAAGTCGGAAATTTCCGAGTTCCGAGTATAAAGCAACGCATCATTCAACTGAAACTGGAGCGCGACTTCGACGTCATCGTTCTCAGCCACTCGCTTTGTTCGCTGATTGGATAACCAAAAATCTGGACGAGCAGAATTCCATGAACACACCCCAGCCCCAGACTGACTACTGAAGTGAAATTAAAATTGAGCGGAAGTAGGTAGGCGGGCGGAGCCAGGCTACAAAGGCAGTAAACAGTACAACTCTTTGCCAGCAACACACATAATAGAAGGGAACGAGTAAGACTGGAAGAAAACAAAACAGGAGAAACAAAAAATATGCTTAGTGTGATGACAGGATAATAATAATAATTTGAAAAAAGTTCTGACATAATTACACCACCACCTCTACATGAGGAGAGAGGGGCTCCAGTGCCACTTGACTGGTAGTTGCCATCCACCATTTAACAGAAGAAGATGAACAGCCAATCATGTCGTAAGAACAGAGGAGGGCTTGGCTGACCACTTACATCAGCTGGACGATAAAAATAATGTCGAATTAAGTGACAGCCACACCAAAGTACGTAAATGCAACACCAGACACCTGTTTCATCTTTTGAAACAAAATAACTTTTTTTAAACAGACAGAAAGTACACAATCAACTATACTCGAGACATTTCACTATAGCAGAAACTAAGTCTTACATTTCTATTGTATCCACAGGGAACTTGCGGCCGTCAAGACATCATTGCTTCCTTGCTGCGTTTGCGTGACAAATCTTCTCACAGAGTGTGTAATAACCTGTCTTTGCTAGAGATACTTGGAAATGTGTACATGGCATGTGGGAGTAACCTCTGTCCTCCTCTCTGCTTGTGTTAAGCATCCATCCCCGAAAAACAAATTCCTCCAGAATATTTCTCCGACTGCCTGTGTTCCGGACCCTTACACAGGGAAAACGTATAGATTGTTTTGTTGTCTTTTTCAAATCAGTTTTGTTAAATTTGCTATGTAATTGTTTGTTTAACTTTAAGAATGCCAAGAAAAAAAAAATCACAATTACTGTATGAACTTGGTAAGGTCCTAGCTACCACTGTTTGGTTAAGATTGCTCTTGTTGATTATTCGAGGCATAAACGAAGCATTGCTGTACCCTTATTATTGACTAAAAGGCAAGTGTATCCTTGGGCTGCCAACAGTAGACAACTTATCTTCAGTTATCAGTTAACCACCGGACAAGTTTCATTGCGTCCATCATGTGAATACAGTATACGGTTCTCAAATCATATCATTATGCTCAAGTTCCAATTGAATACACAATAAATAGAAAAGTATGCTGCAAAATGCTCATTCAAAAGACCAGTGATAAATACATGTATGATTTTCCCAAGGCCACAAGGCTTTGCTCTTTACCCTTAGGTTGGCTGATCACTCCCACTGTGTGAAACAGGGGTCTCCGATCATCTAGCAATATGACAATGAAGGTGTTGTTGATACACTACACCAAATATGGTCTGTTATGTTGTCTGTATGGGTATGTATTGAACTGGATCTGTCCCCACAGCCTTAACTTGTGTCTTCTCATGTCACTTTCCCAGGGACGGTTGGCATCAGGGTGAGCTGTGTTACCGTTGATCAATACCTGGAGCATATTGAAACTCTAATTGTTGTGGGTCTTTGATTTTTCCTGGGGATTTCAGAGGCTGGGATGGCACACTGGCTAAGTGATGGGGGGGGGGGGGGTCACACAGCTTGTAAACGGTTCACTTGTAACAGCAAATAACCATATAGTGTATGGATTTGCTTAATCTGTACTATACATATACATTTAAATATATGTGATTCCAAGAAAATATAAATAATATTACAAAATGAAAAGGGCAGAATTGAACAGAACATTTTGTCATATTGAATTGAAAGATTCTAACTTTGCATAATCGCTCGTTAAAATGTAAATGTATATTTTGACCAGTCTTCATAGTAAATACAAGCCTTATGGAATTTGAATCTAAATACAACTCTAGTTACAGTCATTATTTAAAACTACCATTTTCTACAACTTAGTGAGAATTTCATCCACAGAGGCCTGACTCCTATACTGCGAATATACTCCATGTTCAATAATCATCAATCCTATATGACACTGAAGTCAGTCTGTGTCATTCCCATTTCACAGAGGCACTTTGGGAAATATAGTCCTTTCTTTATTGTGTAGCGTTTCAGCCCTGTCCTATACCCGGAAAAGCTCTCAGGGGCATGATTATCACATGGCCCGAGGCACATCAACCAGCTCACCTCAATGAGAAGCAGCAGCAGCATCGTGGTAACTCACTATTGCAGAGCTCCCCATCCTGTCATGATATCTTAGGACCATTGGACTACAAAAAAACTATTTTCATCCACTTGCGTTTGTGGTCTCACACCACTCACGAGCCATGTTTCATCACTGCACTCATTCCCCCAGGAACACTTTCTGTTGCCCTCTTACCCAGTTCCCATGGTTAACAAAGAGAGACACAGACGAGAAAAGTTACAGCCGAAGCTAAAAGCAGAGACCACTCATTGCCCTCATTATTAGTACATGGGTATCTTATCTGTCTTCCAAAGTGCCTGGTACAATAGTGTAGTGAATGATGTGTATGTGTTTTTTGTGTGAGAGCATGAGCATGACTGATCGTGTTTTGCACCAGTAATGAAGAGATTAGGTTAGACACATTCGCTAATTAGATCTTTTTGTTGAAGCAGACATGAAAAAAGTCCAGCAAATAAAGTTTAGACATTCCAACAGCCCTACACATATAAATTCATTGTAAATAGATTTGTTTGATTAAGTGGATAACTGATTTCCCTTCAGTTCAGGTTCAAATTAGCCTGGCTCCGTAGTCAGTCTGGGGCTGGGGTGTGTTCATGGAATTCTGCTCGTCCAGATTGTTGGTTATCCAATCAGCGAACAGAGCGAGTGGCTGAGAACGATGACGTCAAAGTCGCGCTCCAGTTTCAGTTGAATGCTGCGTTCCTTTATACTCGGAACTCGGAAATTTCCGACTTGGTAGTTCCGACTTCCGACCTGTCTGTGTTCCAGTGCATCTGCTCGGGAAAGTATGGACGCCTACAACCTTTCTCATCCAAATAACTAAACGTTAGGCTCTAGCAAGTTACCGTTGCCAGGTACCGGTAGATCCATAGACTACAATATGTAGTGAAGTCGGAAATTTCCGAGTTCCCTGTACAACTGGAACGCGCCGTCAGAAGCCGGCTCATGACATACGTCTGACCAAACGTGATGCGATTGGTTGGCTAATCCAGAGTGGCACTGGGCAGATCCAATAGTTTTAAACTTCAACAGACACCCGCCTCCAAGTGAGTGAACGTTTGCCAAGTACAGCAGTTCCAGACCTTCTGTACAAATGAAATGAAGTACGATGGTCTGGTTGGACCAGGCTAGGTTCAAATAGCCTTCATTTACAGACCTAGAATTGAAAGGGAATTGCCGTTTCTATCAACAAAAAATGACTTTATTATCATTGTATTAGATTTTTTTCTCATCCCTATCCACATTTCTGATTTATGTGTCAGATTTTCTCCCTCCTATGACATCACAGCCGGGGAATCATCTGCACGCTTGTACCGCCCACTAACTTAAAGCACTACCTCCATCTGAGATAAGAATACCTCCAGATACCCCTCAATCTACCCAGCAGTCCCACATATTGATTTCAGTCACTCAGTGGCAGCAAGACAGAGGCTTAAAACAAGGTGATTCAGCTATGTGAGAAATATTGCTGAATACACTAAACCGTGAAAACGTAGTCTAGTAGTGATACCAAATACAAATTTTAACCTGAGAATGATCATTATACTGACTGTCCCTGACCCACTCTTATTCAACTATACTCTACTGTCTCATATCAATTTCTGATTCATATATTATTGGACAGATTGACAAGAAAATCATCCTGGAGAAAATAAATTACCTTCTCTAAGCTCATAAAAGTTCAAACTCGTCAGACTGTGTGTGTGTGTGTGTGTGTTTATTTTTTTCTGGCAGTGCCTTTGTGAGACCTGCGCTCTCTTTAGCAGCTGTGATTTGTAACCGTACCTCAGTTTTTCTCTGAGGCTCAGCCCGAGTTTCATTTCATCACCGTTTCCTATTCACTTGGCCAGTCACCAAAGAGCATAACTGTTGGTATAACCCTTTAATATTTAAAGCTATAGTGTGGAGTTCAGAAAGTCACGATGGTCCTTATTAAACTACAAAATACTATATAGGGAAGTTACAGTAGCTTTATTCACACGCACAGCCAATTCCAGATTTTTTTTTTTTTTTTGCCACAGTAGCTAAGGGATTACTGCAAAGCAATCCCTTATGCACACAGTTAGCATTCACACAAAGACTGTCTGACCAGCAAAGCTTTAGTTAAATTTGTTACGCATCATTCTGTTCCACTGTGCCTTCCTCTCTCCTGCTCAGCTCTGTGTCTAAAGAGTCATCCTGGGATTTATCCTTGGGAGGTTTTTCTCCTCAACAGCACCTGTGTAACAGACACACAACCCCCTCCCCCCCCACACCAACAAACACACACACACACACACGCACACACACACACACACACACACACACACACACACACACAAAGAAGCAACAACAGAAGTGCGAAGCTGACTATGATTGATATTGTTTCCGTTCCAAACATTTGCGCAGCGCAGATTCCTGCTCTCCCTTCACGTCTCATTACATTGTTGCCCGTGACGCTTGTCACAACGACAGAATGTCTGTCACCTTGATAGAACCACTGCTGTTCTGACAGGAGGAGAGGAGAGGGGACACTCCTCCTGAGGCTTTCCACATGGAGGAGAAACAGTCATCAACCTGGGGCTGGAAAGAGAGACCTGATGTGTTGCTTCAGAAACGTTTTGTTTAAATGTCCATTATAGTCAAGGTTTCAGGTGCTTTTTTTTGTTTGTTTTTTTTACAATTGAACTGCTTCCCTTCAAATGGAAGCAACAAGGATCAAAACAAGCAGATGTATGACACCATATCCCCAACATATCAGCAATATTTTTTCTTTCTGATTTGACATTCAATAGACATTTAGCTGATATTTTGGGTTGTGTATACTCTCCACCACACCCAATTAAATTCAGTAAGGCTCACTCACCTGCTGTGAGTAAGCCAGCAGCCTGTGGCTTTATAGTTCTAATTCCAGCGGGCTGCTGGTGTGAGCCAGTCAGCGTCTTTTACAGCCACCTATCTGAAGCCAGTTCCTCTTCTAGCCGAATCACCACTCATCTGTCAGACACTATCAGCAGACCACTACCTTTCACATGAACACACAGTCAGAAAAGAGGACTGGGGTGAAGGTGACGGTGAAAGAATAGGGCACAGTATAGAGCTATGCAGTAAAGGCCAAGCGTGTGTCATCCTCTCCTCGCCTTTTCTTTTCATTATAGAGTGGACATACGGCTTCTTTTCTCTGGAGTTCGGAGGCTGTGGTGATCTGACACAGTCTTATCTAGGTTATTATCAGAAGAGCACAAGAGGTCATTCACCATCTTATCTCAAATGCTGCTCTGAACCTCATGACTCTTTGTTGCCTGCCTCCCACATATACTTTCTTGTCACTGATCGCTAAACTGAGTTTGAAGAAAACTCAAAGCAGTCGTATGTTACCATTGTGAGGAGAAACATTATGAAAGAGACATACAATATGCAATAATTCTCATCACACCAACCTCTACATGTAGTTTCAACAAAAGGCATTTACATTATGTTTTATTAAAAATACTTGGCTATGTATTAAGGAATATTGCATCACAACTATTTAACAATGATTGTTTATACCCATTTAGGGACATCATTTGAAAGCATAGCTTGCTACTGCTACTACCATACTAAAAGCTTGTCTACAAAGAAGACTTTTCTGTGAAATTGTTTAAGATATACTTCCTTTTTTTAATCAATACAGTGGTTTCCAACACAAGCCAATGCATAGTCAGTGTTGCTGCTTTCCGTGTGCAAATACAGTGATTTTGTATTGGGCTCTGCCAAATCGTGGGTAAGCTACAGCCATAACTGTGCCTGGATACACCCTGTGCTCACTATTCAGTCTATGAAGATGGAAGGAAACACTGGATATTTGATACAATCAGCCGGACTGTAGAGGGTAATAGTGGAAACATTATTCTGTTCTAAATATATGTGCCAACATACTGCAATGCTGCAAATGGCTGCTGGAGTAAAAGAAAAATTTACCATAAAAAGTGTAATTAGCATCTTATCTAGAAAATTTGTAAAATCCCATACAAGCTCAATGCCATTCATAGAGCATTAAGCTGTCGTTGATCAGGCAGAAGTCCATCCTTCATGTGCCACGGAGGATGATTTGTCATCATGATTGACAAGCGCTGTTCATGAGCTGATACTTAATAATTGTGGTTGGATGTTGATGTGTAATGCCTCGTTGACACTGAGCAGTACAGTTCAATTCGGCACAGCACGGTAACCCTAGATCTGACTCGCATTTCAACTGCCGAAAGTACCCGTACTTGGTTTATGCCAGAAGGTGCAAGCCGCAGTCAGAGTATTCAGTATGTGCCTATTTTGACATTGTAGCTGCTGGATACAGTGTAACCCGTTGATTAACTTAATGAAGAGGAAAAATGCCACCTAACAAACTAAGAGCTGTGTGCCGACATTTTTCTCTAAACACGCTGAAGTGATTCTGTTGACCTGTTGACCAGATTCTGTTGGACTGCAGTGTGAATACAGATAGACTACAGATACGGGGGACTACAGATTACAAATAGCCTTTTGGCTAATTCTGGCATTTTTAACCCATTTATGATCATGTGTTTTATTCATTTGCACTTCCCCCTTCTTAAATAAACTGAATTTAATTGAATAACTTCTCCCTTTTCGGACGGCCTGGTACCCCAACGAAAGCAACACGAAAGGGTCACAAAAATAGGTGTTTTGATTGTAATGTAGTATGTGATGGTGTCCTATAAACCCATGAGGGTTGGGCACTTTGAGTGCAGGACACAAAAACCAAAATAAAAATGAAATGAAATGAAATGTGGCTCGGCTAGCTTATATTGCTACCCTTTTCAACATTTGACAGTGAAAACGCAAATAAATGCATGCCGAGCTGCATCAAACCACACCGCCCAGAGGAAAGAGGCTTGTGTCTGAATGCTGTGTTGATGCGACATGAACATGCGCTATAATGAAAATAACCTTACCTGTGATCACATGGGACAGTAACCTTTAACTGTCCTCCAATGTGTGTGTGCCTCCCCCTGCTTTCTCAGGCCCCTATTGATTACATCAAGGTTCCAATCAAGGCTGTCAGTCAGTACAGATTAAGTAATTGATCAATCCTCCCTGTGGCTAACAGTGTGTGTGTGTGTGTGTGTGTGTGTGTGTGTCTTTGTGTACAGGGAAGAGCAGGGGATAAGGGGGTAGACCATTTGTATTTGTTCCTCGCTGTTTTATACAGTAGCTTCCACTGTCCTTTCCTTCGTGTTATCAACTTAATAAGCCGCAGCGACCTTCACACACCCACACACACACACACACACACACACACACACACACACACACACACAGTGAGACCTTGTTTAATGGGGAAATGTATATTAGCTTCTGTTTGTGCTTGAATTGATTTCCTGTAGTCCAATTTGCAGACCTAACAGAAGCCTAATGTTGTTTTGTCCCTCTTTGTATTAATGACCATGCTTCCCTTCTCAGCAGGGGTGACAATTGTGTGTGTGTGTTTGTGTGTGTGTTTAATTGGACAAGTAAATGGAGGGAGGGAGGATATATCCAGCAGCCGTGTTTTCTTTACCTTGGTTTTTATCTCCTATATTCTCTATGTGTAGGAAATGTGCAAGAAGGGAATACTGCACTGATAAAAAGCTTTAAGGAATATCTATTATAAATGCAATGCATGATGCATCTCATTAGGCAATACACATGCATGTTCTATTATGTATTATAGGATGCATTAGCTCCAAATTGAAAATAAATGACTGGCTATGATTCATTCTGAATCAAGACTATTATTGGAAAGCATTTAAAACTAGAAATGCAATTCCTTGAAGAAATTGTGGTGTGAATGCTGACGCTGCTGAAGCTGATGCTGAAGAAGCTGACGCTTCACTGCTGAATGTTGATGAAGAACGAAGGATGAATATATCTGAATGAACAGAATGGTTGAAAAATAGAATGTTTGAGAAATGTGGAATATTTGGAAGTTTGAATGGACTTTCTAGCTGAAATGAGGAATGAATTATGACCTTGAACAATGACCTGTAATCAGTTCATCTTTGAGTCAGAATCAACATTTGTGCAACATTTGAAGAAAAACCGTGGACGCGTTCATGAGATAATGCAGTCACAAAAGGCAATGTCACAGTGACCTTGAAATTTGACCTTTGACCTCTAAACTCTTGTGATGTCATCTCTGAGTCATAATCAACATCTGTGCAACATTTGAAGACAAATCGTGGAAGCATTCATGAGATAATGCAGTCACAAAAGGCAACATCACAGTGACCTTGAAATTTGACCTTTGACCTCTAAACTCTTGTGATGTCATCTCTGAGTCATACTCAACATCTGTGCAAAAATCCGGTTAAGTCTAAAATGTTGTGTTGGAACGGGGATTCGAACCCCCAACCCTGTGTTCAGCTCAATCAGGATACTGCCATGTAATGTCCTGAAGGAGCTGAACATGTAAAATGTGGAATGAAGTTTATCGGATGAAAAATTACTGAGTTAACACAATTTGAATTTTCTCCATCCGCTTTGAATGGGGCTGTAGCGTAATTTTGGGACACCACAATTTCAAATAAATGCTTTCAGCATTCACACCAAAAAATAAAGTACACAGTGATACAAAAATACAAAAAGATGCAGACTTCCCTCCAACTCTCCAGTTCCTCCCTGCTTCTTCGCAGGCCCCACCACCACACATTCTAGTGGGGCATTGAGAGGGATTATTTCTGAACTACTCTACACTTTTTTCCATTGTTTCTTCTTACCAAGTATGCCTTAAGTACTGTAAATGTAATCTTTCTAGCCTTCGGCACTCACGGTGATTTCATTCCAAAATGGAATGAAAACAAACCAAGGTTTTATTTTCTTGAAAAACAAAACAAAACAATCCAACCCAAACCAGAAACCCATCAATAATAAGCCACAAATACATCACCCCTACCAGCTGCTCTTCTATGTAAAAATGTGGGTTTTAATTATAAGGCCAAGGAATAACATAATAACAATTCATCACTTCAGTTTGATCAAAGATGTAATCATGGTTAGTGAGAAATCAGTTATCTTCATCTTAAAAGGTCACTGCACCCAATTATAAATCTAAATCAATGGCATCAATGAATTCATCTCCATGTTTTCACTTAAAAGAATAAGTGTTTTCATTATTATGGTGACATCACTGGACTGAAAAATATGTTTTAAAATGTTTGTATCTTCCTGTCTTTAAACCCGTGTAATTAAACATTAGTCCCGACTGCTGTGGAGACATGCCCATCATCTTGCGCACGCACACACACACACACACACACACACACACACACACACACACACACACACACACACAAACACCCCCCCCCCCCCACACACACACACACACACACATGCTTAGAGCTTTCCTTTTCTACATTTGCTCTTTGTGCCCAAAAAGTCAGAGACATGAAAGAAATGAGGCTTTTGGATCAGCACAACAAGAGCTGACAGGGAAAAGGAGCTTAAAGAAAATAACTTATGAAGTTATGAGAAAAAAAAATAAAAGAGAAGGAAGAGATCTCTGTTTTATTTCTGTTTTTTAATGTCTCTCCTGGGTGAAAACTGAACCGACAAAACAAACAAAACTGCTTCAAACTCAGATTTGATCATATATTTACATCATGCTAAATATTAATAGTTTAACCATATGTAAATTAGATTTTACTCACGTTTATTGACTGTGGTGCACAATAAGCAGCTCTTTTGCGTTTCCCACATGGTCTGCACAATATGTGGCGACATACAATATTAGTGAAAATGATTTTGAAGGGATGTGTGTATGATTAATTTTTTGTATTAGTGATAGACTGAATGCCCCATTATTTGTTGGTTCATTATGTCTATATTGCAACACAGCAATCAAGAAAAATCGACAAACTTTGGCCGAGTCAAGGAACTCAACTTACTCAGATCAAGTTGGGTATGGATATTTTCTCCACTACTCTGTAAACTGGTGATGGTTTGTTCGTTTATCTCGCCATTCTGAAACTTCAATTAGTGCCACACAGTTAATCAATGCAAATGTATGGATTCAATTACTGTTTTCTTTATATTACTAGTCCTTAGCCATTCCCCCTAACCAATACCAAAAACTGATTAACCATTTACAATTGAGGAAGGACTGAAGAAAGGTCGTCCATAATCAACTACGCTGTCTAATGCTGCATTCAGATGACCATGAACAACATATGAGGGTTCATCATGTTATTTAACTAAAGAAAAACATAAGAAGGAGGAAGTATGGCGAAAAACATTCAGAATTGAGAGGGAAAAGTGTGTGGCATCATGTTTCTCCCACTTCTCCTAGCTTCCAACTTTAATAGCTGTAGATACTGAGACACTACCAACAAACCAGCAGTATAGAAACAGGTGGGACATTACTGTAACAGCTCATAAGGTTGGCTCTATACGACCATATCTTTCTCTGTACTGATGGGTCGCAAACAGTAAAGGTCTGTCAGCCAGAAAACAGTGAGATACGAGCTGAAAAAGAAAAGCTAGATTCAGCGTCTTATAACTACAGCTGGGTTTCTTTCTTGTTTTTCCTTACTAACTTATTTCGGTACTTTTCCTCATCTATCATGTTTCTTTTCTCCCCTCATGCATAGTTCATATTTACACAAACCTCTTTGTATTCCAAATACTCTCAGAAAATCATACCTCGTTTATATGATCTATTATTTTAAAAAGAAAATGTGTGATTGTGTGGACTTGGTGGGTATACAGTATGTGTGATGATGAATGTACCTGTCAAACTTCACTTCACACTTGTGTAAGTTGATTTCAATAATGTACTAGAACATAAGCCAATGGCTTTCACCATAACTTTTATATTGTGGCTGTAATGGCTTCAAGATCTTTTTCCAATAAATGTGTATGTATCAAAATGATATTGTGATATAACTGTGCATTGTCCTTGCCTGGAGGAACAAGACCTGTGTGCTATAAAGAGAGGTATGGCTTTAGGGTTAAACTGAATTTGTAATCATAATTGGTTGAGGTCATGGTCAAGCATGAAAAATATTAACACTTTTTTACATTCAAAAAAATAATTTTCATCAACATTCTTTTAGCTAAAGTTTTGAATGATGATCACCTACACCTATAGCCATACACTCAGTGTTCTCACTTTGTGCTTCAGTATTTATGCCTCTCTCCTCTTCTCATTCTCCCGCTGACATCAGCTGCTTTTTTTCTATGAAAATAATTTGTTCTATTTTTTTGTATTTTGCCACTTACAGTTTAACTTCTGTCACCGTCTTTTTATTCTCTGTTTTGATCATAGTCTTTTCTCATTTCTCTGCCAGTTGGTTGCTCCTTTCACCATTAGTAATGTCCCAAAGCTCAATACACTTATTTTCATCACTTTCAACACAGATTTCCTTCTGACAATATAATTTCCCCTGAGAGCAGAGTGATCGCTCCCAAAATAATAGATATTTGTGTGTGTGTGGACTGGCAGTATATGTGCAAGTATGTGAATGTGAACGATTGATGCATTGTCTGCTCGTAACAGTGTTTTACTGCCAAATAGTGCTCGTAAACTCGTAAATGCAGAAACATGAACGACATAATGATCATCTCTTAGGAATCAGTCTAATAGAGGAAATCGTAGAAATTGATGAAAAGTAAGAAGTATATATTGCAAGAAAATCATGTAGTTTGACCCTGGGAGAATCTGTTTCAGTGCTGAAAGCCTTTACAGTTTTTTTCGATCGCTAAACCACAGTGGGCACAACTGGAGCGACATGTGCAAAACTCTAACAACAGTATGCAGAGCAGCGGTTCATTCAGGCCAAACTCTAGCTCGTTTTTCATTGCTTGAACACAATTTTCAAAACTCTACACACCTATCTCATGGCTTAACCACAGCCTGCACAACACTGGATTTCCAGCCCTTTTTTTCAAACGCTAACACACTACTGCCACAACTGTAAACCACATATTCAAACCAGAATGAATGCCTAGTGCATTTCAAACACTGCAGATTGCAATTTCAACTGAAACACTAAGATGTCTTGTTTTAGACTTGTTAGTGAACATATATCCAGTATAAAGGGAAAGCTCAAAAATATATATTTTTTTGGAAATGGACCAATGGAGACAGGTTGTTGGAGGGAGAAGAGTGGCAATGAGAGTGTGGATGTGTGGAGGAAGACATAGAGCTGCAATGTCTGATGAAATACAGTAAGGGCTACACTGATAGACCCTGTTGTGAATCATGGTCTCTCATTGAGAGAGGCAGGGTTGAGAGTGCAACCCAATCTGCAAAAACCTAAAGTTGCATCTGTAATACGAATTTTCCAGCAAACAAAAACGTAAGAGTTGCACCCTTACAATAAATGACAACATTACAGGAATATTTACACAGATAAATACTACATTTGGAAATGTTTTCAATAAAATATACAAAATGTGTATCTATTGAAGCAAACTTCAGATTTTCATTTATTTTTGTTTTCCTAAAAAAAACGGGTATGTTATAAAATAAACAATTTCATGTGAAAAAATTTCACCCTTTCATCAAAGAAAATATTACGTAATTTGTGTGAAATAACTAAAATTATTCAAACTGTAAAGATTAAAAGTTTGTAATTTATGTATTGGGGTTTGATGCTAGTGTTTGTACTCTGAGCATATTCTGAGTGACAGTGTGTGTTATCTCAGTGAGGACAATTCATGGTGTTTGCTGCACTGAGCCTATTTTGCAGGTGAAGTGAACTGTTCAGCTCCAGTGACTGTTGGTAGTGCAGACTGTAGTTAGAGTTTTGCACATTGATCTACAGTTGCGCCCACTGTGGGTTAGCAATCGAAAAAAACTGTAAACAGAAAATGAAAAGCCGTAATGTTAAATGCAGATAGGATATAGTAACACTAAGAATGACCAAACAAGAATTATATTAACAAATTAAAGCATTATTTTTCATTTAAATACTTTTTTTTTGTTAAAACATGTTTCCAGTCAACACAAATTTCATCTCTGACTCAAGCACAGAGATTGGTGCGAGAGTTTTTTTTGCTTTGCTCAGCAAAATGACTGGGACAAGAGGAAAGGTAACATTCTATCAATATCTATCTCACTTTAAAGAGTGATTGTTTTGAGTTCTACTGTGCAGTTTGCATGTTCTTCATGTCACAACAAGGCCATGAAGCAGGGTAGACCTGTATAATTTAAACTGCACAGGGGAAGTGAACATTAATATTTGCATGTGTAAGTCCTGTGATGTGAGCTGTCATAACTAAAAGCTGATATCTCATGATCCCATTAGCCCTTTCTAATGTATTACCTATTTGGAGCCGACTGCAATTATTTTGCCAAACCATTAGAATTGTTTCCATTCACCTGTTTTTCCACATCATTTTCCTCGCACTCTTTCAATGATTGCTCTCTGCAACGGTTTAATGACTCCAGAATGGAGAATTAGTGCCACCAAAGGTTTATGGTTCATTGACGGGGGGCTTCTTAAAAAGGTAATTTTATGAAGTCTTTTCAAAATGGATGTGATGCATATTATTTGTGTCCGGAACAAAGTATACTAAAAGGCCTCATTTGTTAGATATACATTTTCACAGTGGGTAAATTAATTTTTAAGTTCACTTTCCCCAAAATTTTCCTTTCTCCTTTTAATTATTGTTCTTAGTTCCTGCTCTGGGATCTTACCTCATCATCATCATCTGTTTTATCTGTTCTTTCATTTCCCCTCCTCCATCTCTTATCTCATCCATCTCATCTCTTGTGAGTGACTCTGCGTTCTCTATTGAGTTAGCAAAATGCACTGATTTGAAAAGCTCTGATGCTCGCTAGCAGCATCCTATCAGCTTTCACTCAATATTAATTCCGTCAATAACTTGATAGTAGACCAAACTTAAACATGTCCGTTATCGGGTTAAAGTGCTCTCTGTGAGACAGTGTCTGTATTCAACCTAAGATCATTTGTGAGAGAAGAAACCCCAACACCAATGTACTGTGAGTGGACATAGTTGTTCTACTCTTTAACTCTGACAGATTTATATTTCTTCTCTGTAGGAGATCACCCACATCACTTTGAGGAGTCTCATTCGCCCATCTGTCTGTCATATCATACTAGTAACCCTTCACCATAGGCTTCCATTATAATGACATGACATCTATAAAGCAAGGAATGTCTGTCTGTCTGTGTGTCTGTCGGTTTGTCTGTGACTCGCATATCTCTCTGACTGTTAGTCAGATCAGCCTGAGCTTCCGGATATGGCTTGCGCACGGCACAAAGGTGTGCATCTTTGATTTTGAAGTTTTTGGGACCAAATATGTAGAAGTTATCATATTAATGAATCATGCTGGCGGATAATACGTGCGCACACTGAAGGCCACAGACAGAACGGGCATGAAGTAATCTTCGACTAAACCCCGCCTCCCTCTGATTTGATTGACCGCTGCGACCAGTGGGAGTCAGGACACAGCAGGCACAGCCTGTTGTTACTTCCTCATTCAATGAAACCTCAAGTCAACAGTGACTGCCTGGATAACTTCACAAACAAAATGTTCTTAAACCAATCACCAATTCATCAAACTTGTCCGCTTTAGTGTCAAAGATTGCACTTTACGCTATTTTCACTGTAATACAGTTAATGTATGGTTGATCATTTCAGTTAGCATGTCACACACACACACACACACACACACACACACACTGTGTGTCACAGCTGACTGCTATTGACACGTTAACGTAACTTGACAGTTATCCAAACTCTGCATTACCTTAAACTTCTTCTGTAGCTGGCAAGTACACATAATCCATTCTCCTTGCTAACGTTGCATCCATCCAGCTTATTACAGAAAGACCAAAAGTGACTATGACGAGCGATGCGGCAGCCAGTTCAATGACTGTGTGTAGACTACATCTGTTTCTGTGTCCCACTTTCTTAGACAGGTTACATTTAAGCATGCTAAGCTAATACCTGCTTCCTACGGGCACTGCACTAGTTTGTTTAAACAGTAATGGGCTGATGCTAGTCTGAATGCCTATAGCTTTTAACAGAATTTCATTGAACTCTGCATTTAAAGGCCTTGGTAGCATCTCATTTCATCTAGTCAAAGGTTAAATGAGTGCAGACCTTGGAGACAGTAAACAGAAAATGAGAGAAAAGAAGGAGACAAAGAAGGAAATGGCGACATAAAGACAGATTGGAAACCAATAGAAAGGGAGAGAATATGAAATGGGAGAGGAGGGAATGAGGGAAGGAGCCTCAGGGACTATCTCATTAAATTTCATCACGCGTGGTAGAGACTTTTGCAGTAATTTGCAGAACAGGGATTTCAGAGGTGAATAGGTCAACATTTGCACTTTTTAAAGAAGTTAAAACTGAGCCAGATGCAAAAAAAAGTCCGTACACAACAGCACATTAGAAAAAGAACATTATTAAGTTGTAACATATAAAGTGGTCCTGTGAACTTAAAGTGTTGCCCGAGTTTTGTCTTCTCCAGATGTTTTCTCTTTTCTATGAAATTTAGAAGTACGTGAAGTTATGCCAGTAATCTCTACTCTTCTTTTACTATACAAACAAATATGTTTAAATAGTCAGTGACCACTTTATAAAGTCCTGAATACATACAATTTTAAAATGGCTTTTTTTCCTAGGAGAAGGGGTGGTTGCAAGAGTTTATAGAGCATAGGAAAGGTTGGATGAGGAACAACCTTAAAAAAACTGCGTTTTCAATTGAGTGAACATGAGGGCAGGCCTGCAAAACACAGCTTACAATTGGACCTGATTCCAGGGAGCACAGGCCAATTGGAATGAATAAACGTAAAAATAATATCACAGAGTTACTGGGGTTTTGGGTGTGCTTATCATAAAAATCAAACGGGGGGCAGTCATGTTTTACGGGCCTGAATTTGTTCCTCTGTCCCAGTATTTTATGCCAGTTTTCCCCTCACTCTCTCTGTTCATCACTACTGAAGGAAATAGCTTACATGTCCACCATGTGGTTAAAAAGCTTTTATCGAATAGACCGGGTTGCTGCTTCAGAGGATCCTTTCTGAAAAAGGATGAAAGTCGGACAAAATGTTAAGGTTTATAAAGGAAGATGTTCCTAAGGTAAACAAAGGACTCTGTGTTCTGCAACATAACGTGCCCTGCTTCACTTCTCACCTCCTCTCTCATCCATCCATTATCCGTTCTGGCTTGTCCTCGCTCACAAAGGGCGAAAAACATGGCACAGCCCAGACAGGTCACCAAGGTCAACATACAAGAAGGACTGCAAGCGTTATTTTTAGACTGGAAGTATCAAATCTGAACGTGAGTCATTCTTTCTTTCACTACACCACTATCACTACAGAAACTCTGACATGGTTTCTCACTGCGGTGCTGCTGCTCATCCATTAGGATTGAGAGGACATGATGTCAGAGGGCAGGATCAGTCTAGCATATACAGACTCTGGATTCTTGAAAACATGACAACATTCTTCTATCATTATGCAAGACAGGATGAGAAACCACTGTATTGTCTTCATAACATTTGTATAAAACCTTATTTGTAGCCTACATACTTCTATACCAATGGAAAATAAATGCAGGTTGTTACAAGGTGTCATCATTAGTAGCCATAGAAAGCTCTTAATATTAATACTGTCTGGGTCAAACGCTCACGTAACTGATGAATATTCATTGAGATCTTGGTGTCCAGGTGGCAGTGTGACCCAGTGGTTAGTACTGTCCCCTCACAGCAGAAGGTCTTGGGTTTAACTCTGTCAGCCGACTGAAGGCTTTCTGAAAGTCATTTGCATGTTTCCCCTGAGCCCTGGCTTCCTCAAACCGACATGCAGGTTGAGTCAAATGGAAGCTCTTTAATTGTCCACAATTGCCATTGTGTCTTTGTTCTCTATATAAAGGATGGGCATGAGTAGTGTATTCCAAGATGCAGGGATCACATTAGGTTACTGCCAACAAGAATTGCAAGAAGGGCTCGGCACAGTTTGCCTTTGACCTGGCCCTGGCAAGAAAGAGATCCACGCCGGTACTTAACGCATTCACCTTTGGCACAATGATTGCAGCGGGCATCTGGTTTGCCCTGGCACACACCCTAAGCACCTCTTATCCAACGTTTGTCCTTCTAAGCACAATAAATGCCATTTGGCACAGCCCTACTTTATTCCCAAACTGATACTAATAAAAAATGACCATAAGCAGTAGTCAGTTAGGTGGAGCTGTAGTTTAGACTTCATATTCTAATTGAAATAAATTCCCTACCAGCACAACACAATCCATTTAAACTGGAGCAAAGCTATTAAGATATAGAAAGGGAAACTCATGTCTCAGCACTTGTGCATAAGAAAAAGTGTGCCCAACCTAAATCATTAAATAACCCAGTTCAGTTCAGTTCAGTTCAATGTTATTGTATTAGTTGTACCTCAAGTTTATTTTCTATATTAAGTAAAACTCTTTTGCATGTTCTTGTACCAAAGTGTACGGTACTTTACAGATCAGTCAACTCACTGCCATCTGTGTCGGTGCCATTGCAGCACCGGGGACTGTCAATCGACACACACACACACGCACACACACTTTCAACCCACATCATTGACTTCTTCCACTCTGTTCCTCTTATGAGCTATGCCATTCTGAACCCTGTGCATTTTCACCAAATCATCATACAGTATTCATTACACACAGACACACAGGCACACAACACACACACACAAGAATACGCAAACACACTCCATTGTTTATCTTGCAACCGCTCCTCTCATATATCAACAACACAGGACCTCACTTCATTTACAGCCCCCCAACAATCCAACAGTAGATGAGTTCAGAGGTGAAGAACGGGAGATTGTGCTACACTGGTTTGTGTTTTGTGGCCTCCATATACTGTTTATATAAAAAATAATATAACAACTTGGTGTTGTCACCTTTGAGCGGACTGTCAAAGTATATGATCGCAAATGGGGTTTAGAGA
Source organism: Ammodytes marinus (assembly GCF_949987685.1). Classification (NCBI taxonomy): domain Eukaryota; kingdom Metazoa; phylum Chordata; class Actinopteri; order Uranoscopiformes; family Ammodytidae; genus Ammodytes; species Ammodytes marinus. The sequence continues at coordinate 10,688,320 of NC_137214.1, forward strand.
TAAAGAAACCATGTCCACTGACTTAAGTTAATATCAGTGATGCGATGATCAACCAATAAAGTATTCAAATGTATTTTTTACCACTACCACATGTTGCGAATGTCATGTGCGAGTGTGACAAACACTCTATGTGATTCATCCACAAAGATAATTGGCGGGACGGCCATCTTGATAATAATAATTTAGCAGATAGCTTGGATACCTGTATGCACAAGTCATGATTACATTTGACTTTGAAGGAGTTCTGCGGTTATAATGCAGTGTTCAAAGGTAGTCTGTGCATATATCGTCTATTTGTCTTAAAGGGGACATATTATGAAAAACAAAACATTGCAGGTGTTTGGGCACCCTTTTAGGTTATTGGGGTCTCTACCAGCACACACAAGCTTCAAAAAAACAAATGTGTCAGTTTCTTCAGGGATGCTTTTTCAGAAAAAAGGGGGATTTGAAGGTTTCTTCCAAAAAACACAGACAGGTGACGAAACCGGTCGGTTTTCATTACCATAAATACTCCCACGGGAAAGCTTACCAGAAACTCGGTAGTTGATTGGCAAATCAAGACGCCCCGTTGGTAATCACACACAGCTGAGCCTCCACTCGCTCATGCAACAACAGAGGAGAAGCAAGCTGCAGTGTTAGCTCATCCTCAAGCTACCATCACACCCCAGCCTCGAAGCAGACCGGGGCTGAATGGATTTTTTGTTTGGCTATGCCCAGCAAAGGTTGGCAATCTAGTGTGATCTGCTGTTATACTGGAGTGTGGAGGAGATTGTGCCTGGAAGACAGAGAGACACCATCTCTCCTCTGGAAATGTAAGTAGTCCTATTTAAAAACAAATCTGTCCGTTTAAGAGTTCAATGTGTGTAATGTGCTTTAATTTATCCCTCCTATAATAACCAACGCCGACTGAAACGAGAGAATGTCTCTGGGTTAAGTAGTTAGCGTTAGCGTTAGCGCCCGTTAGCTTTTATGCTAACGGTTAGATCTGTGAGTCTGTCCGTGACAGCCACTGTGTGAAAACAGACGGTAAAACTGTATGGTGTGTTGGAAACTGAGTATTTGTTTGTTGTTGACAGTGTGTAGTTATGCAAGTAGTCGTGGTACATGCAGCAGTAGGCCTATTACATCTCCAGTGTCATATAATAGACAGGAATAGCCTACTGTAAGTTGCCTCTGCTGCTGTTTGTTTCCTGTCCATTATATTTCAAAAAGCACACAGTATCACTCAGAACTCGTTTCTTCTTGAGCAAGGGCTATACTGAACTTATTAGTGGCCAATATATTTTCATTAGTTTGTAGCTTTGCCATAACTACAGATGTATCATGTATGTAGGCTACACATGATGTAACATTGAATGTGCCATGTTTTACAGCTATCTGGGTGACCTGACGGAGCGTTGACCCACAAGGACCGTCACACTATCTGTTCCATCAGAGGACTGTTCACTGGGTGGAACAGGTGGTCTTCTTCAGGGCCCACCAGCAACAACTGGACAGTTACATACAATATGGCTTTGCTTCTGTTTGAATTATGTACACTTTATATTTCCATTTCACTGGCTATGAATAAACTGCTTTATTTTTAAGTATGGTTTTGGTCATTTTAAAATGTAATGATACTGTTTCAAAGAAAACATCTTCAGAGAGATAAAGGGTTGAATTAAAAAACGTATAAGTCAATGCATGTAGATCGGTCTGAAAACTAGTCCAACATCCTGACTATGAAAATGTGAGTTTCAAGTAATCCTTTACTACACGAAGCAAACAGTGACAGTAAGCAACACAATACATGTTTTAACAGTAAAACTTTATTATAAATGAGTGATCACAATACAAATGATACATTACCTACTAGATATTGAAAGGGTGTCAGATAATTTGCAGCTCTGACTGTAATTGTTTCTATATATTTTTTTTTTACAAAAGATAATGTCTTTCCAGTGGATCTTGACATGATACATTCCTTTCCTGCCACGTTACTGTACATTTAGAGAGTTTATTCATAAATACTTAGCTCATATTCTGTTACTGACTGTGACATATTTAAACTGTATTTACCTGAGGATAATGTCAGGGAAACCAGAAATCTTGATGCAATTTTCACAGTTTTCAGCTCAGACTCCTGCCTGACCAGGTTCAGTTGTTAAGCTATTGGTTTAGAAGTGATAAGTGTGCTGATATTTGCTGTAGAAATGAAGGTAAACATGGTAACATCGATCTCCATGCTGCATTGGCCAAAAGTAAACAAAACTGACAGCTGGGCGTGTGCCATGCCCATATAGGTAGGTATAGAGTAAATGAGCAGGGCGGTGCATGCACGCCCATGTAGATAGGAGGGGGGTAGATGTCAAAACCAAATTTTTTAGGGAGAGGCCAAAAAAGGCCTGAAAAGGCAATGAAGAAATGGGCATTGGTAGAAAACTAATGGGCTTTTTGTACAATAGACCATTAAAACCTTTTCTAGTAGACCTCGGAAATACACATTTAAACCCGAGTTTTTGCATAATATGTCCCCTTTAAATGTGTCATTTTACAAGCTGGACTTTTTTCAACTCATTCTGAAGATTTCCCTCTTTCCCACACTCAATCTCAATTAGCATTTTAAGATTGACAGGTTCACTCTAACAACAGACCAAAAGTCCAGTGCCTTATGTCAGCTTTATATCCGGACCCATTTATTTTTTCATCTCTACTGCATCCATACTAAAACTGTTGCTGCCATTCCCTCTCTTTCTTCCACCCTTTTAAGCCTGCTTTATTCTCCTTTTTGTATGTCACACCTGCATGCTGGTTTGTGCTTTTAGCCTTGTGTGGAATGGCACAATGCTCTGAGCCAATAAGCTGCTTTGTACTCTGCCTAGGACGCCTGCCAGTGGAGCCACATAAAGAATAGTCCCCTATTAAGTTGTTCACACCTTTCAATAAAGCTGACATGTCTTTTGTTAGTTTTCCTTTGATTCTCACTCCCTTTTTTCTGATTTTTCTACCAATTTCTGTTCTATTCATCATGTTTGATGGACAGGAGAACATATTTCTAATGGGGGAGCAAACAATTGGCCTCATGTAGAAATGACATGTTTTCTTTGTGTATGAGAGTAAAAAAAAATCCACACATTACCTCCGACTGTGATAATATCTCCTGTCATCATTCATCAATAGTGGGGGAGATACACAATACACATTGGCTTTAAACTGTATGTTGGTGGTCCACATAGTGACAGAGTAAGGGGAGAAGGAGAGGATGTATTGACATTGGTTACGGTTTTTGGAGACAGTTTTCAGCCATCATGGGTGATTAGATAAGTGTTTGTTGATAACACAATCTACATTTTGTATAAGATCATTTTCAGATCTCAAGCTATCCAACATAAAACGTGTATGTTTGTATAATGTTTAATCCTGAAAGTCTTTTTTTTATATTATATTGTACCGTAGCACTATTTAAGGTATTCTCCTTGATAACAAAGGTTCTCAGAAGTTTTAATTTTTTTTTAGCTCAGAGATCTGCTTGACTTTTTCATGTTCTTTGTGTGATTACTCATTATCTTGTAAAATACAGTCATTCAGAACAGTGATCTTACAGTTTACCTGTTGTCCTAATTATTCAGTTAATAGCTTACTTACCTTGTGTGTGTTTGGATTTTAATTTAAACAGGTCCTCGTTTTCCAAGAAGTTCTGTCAAAATAATTATTCACTTGGAAACATACTTTCCCAGCTGTGCCACACACAAAGGCTTAAGTTGTAATGAGTCACATAATTATTCTCAGATGGCAAATTCTTAACTGATTAAATATGTGAGCGAGTGAAAAGGCCAGGGATATGTGATTCAAAACACTTAGCCTCTATGAAACAAACAGACGTGATCATTATATTTGATCTGCATAATTATGCCAGGTTGATTTAAAATAAAATCTGGAGCGGTTTAGGAGCAAGTGTCAATTGAATATGTGTGTGTAATAGTCTGAATTCTTGATGTTGTTTACTACTCAGTAAGCAAGAAATACATCTAATGAGCCTGTGATAAATCATGTTCTACTTTGTTTATTAGTTCAGAGATAAAGCTCTGCAGTTAATATACACTACTGTATGTAAGTGATTAAAACATTGCTGATATGAGATACATTCTATTTAGAAAATACCATAACAAAAATTATGTAATTCTTCAATCAATAGCAAACTCTCAAGATGACAAAGAAATATTATATGTTTGAGCTCTGCAGACAGAGGTTCAGTGTTTGTTTGTGTTTGTGAATTGATTGCCTACAAAGCTGCCCCTTAAGGCCATGATGCCGGGTTTGATTTTATTCTTTCCAGTTTGGGAGTTTTGTGTAGAAACCACAGAAATGTTGATTGTTCTCTTCTTTATTCTGTTTGATAAATTCTCCCAAAAGGGCTATCAAGTGAACAGGCAAAACACACTGCAACCAATCCGTTTCAACAGTAGAGAAAGCACAGATAAAAGTCCTGAACGCATGAGAGTCAAGGCCCAGTCAGATTTAAGAAAGTTTACAGAAGTGCCACACTGCTACAAGGAAAGTGGCAGCCCCACAGCAGTATGGCATTGGACACATCACTGAAAGGGCAGTGTAGTGCATACACTGTATACTGCAAATAGTCATCCATCCATCCAGCAGTGCACAAGACTATTAATAAAACACACAAAGAGCCCAATGCTAATCCCTTTGCAGCTCTTAGCTGAACAGTGTATACGCGTGTACTATATATTAACACCCACCCACTTTCCACACATGATAGTGTTTTCTGCCCAAGGAAATCAATAGGTCAGTACACACAGATGTGTTGAACACGCTTCAGCTGTGTTAGTATAAATCTATTGGAGAACATCAAAGAAGCAGGAGGGAGGACGTGATAGAGAAAGCCATTTATTATAAGATTACTTTCTTATTCGCTGTTAACCTTTGAATGTCTCATCTGCAATGACAGTGAATGTGTTTGATGGTAATAACCAAGTACACTCTGGCTTTTTGGCTTTTGTACGATTTCCCTGTTATAATATATCACAGTCATTTATCACAAATGTACACATGATATGTGACAGTACAATATGCATTCATGTTTTTCTTCATTAAGCAAACTTGGATTCCACTGCTCCACCCAAAAGTTGTAGAACACCACAGTTGCCTGACTGACCAAATAAGAACAGCCCATCAACCAGATAATGAGTGGATTTTTACTAAATTAAAATATATTTGAATGTTAATCAATCATCTTCTTTTTTTTTACTCAGCCTCTTTTGAGCTGGGGATGTAGCCAATAAACTGCTGGACAGTTGCAAAAGTCAAGGTGCTTTTTGGGATTTCATGTACTTCTGTATTGTGCCTGATAGAATAGATCATGTTCTATCCTATTGTGTGTTGTGTGAACTTAAGTTACTTTTTCTTCCTGAAGTTTTTCTTTACCTTACATAACCTTGCCTCTACCATCCATTCTGTATTATATCTACCCTTTCTCTCCCTATCTCCTGTTTTTCTCTCCTTTGCCGCTGCCCCTTTACTTTCCCCTTCTGTCATAGATATACAACAACAAAGGGATATCAGCCTAATAATAAAGAAAGCCTGCTCTTTTACCAACAAGTCCTCTCACACACATCTCGACATGAGCTCATCCATTCTGCAGAGAAATGCAAGGCCGATTTGAAAGAGAGGAACCAGCTGGTTTGGTGTGTAATTGTCTCTTTTTACTCTACCTGTTGAGAATTATTGATGTTGTCAAGAACAAGAGATGAATCTAATGAGCCTGTAATAAATAATGTACTTATTTCCTTGTGTAATTATTGATGAAGCTATGAATTTAATGATACTACTTTAATGATTTAAAGAATATTGCTAATATGAGGTTCGACATTCAGTAATACTTTATATTAAGGTCCTTGTAAGAAGGGTTTGTTAAAATGTAATAAGGCCAATCATAGATGAGTATTAACATAAGTATACGTTAATTATTAATATTGCTATGGCTATTATGTTATCATTAAACCTTTACAAAGGTTTTGTGTTGCTTTATTAAATTATATGTGTTCATTAAAAATAGGCCTGTCGCGATAACCACTATTATGACAGGCCGAATTAAAAACAACTAAATTATTAATGTATAAAAAGTTAACTAGATCTGCTAGCTGCAAAAAAGCAAGTAACTGTTTAAAAAGTGCCAGTTGTTTTACCTTAATAAAGCAAGAATGGATGGGTTCAGTTTGTGGTATAGGCTACTAAGGAGTCCCTCAGGCTGAATCTAAAATCACAAGTGGGCTTACTGTGAGCTGTTCTTCACGCTCTTGATTAATTTGATCATCTTCTATTGTATAAACACTTGAGCTCATCCCTTTATACCTTGGATGCTGTTAAGTATTCCAATGTGGAGATCAACTCACAGACCAAATCCAAAGCTTTTCTCCTGATTTGAACGATCAATTATTCTCCTCTCTTCTCCTCCACATTTTTCCTGAACAATTCTTTAATATTTCATGTCATGGCTCTTTTCCCAAAGCATGTCCCCCTAATCTCTCTCCAGTGCGTTCTGTATGGTTCACTCTGCTCTCCCATCTCTGGTGGTTGCTATCTCTCACATTCTGCCCTAGTATTTCATTCTGTCTCTCATTAGGCCTATTTATCTCTCTTGTCCACTCATCTCTTTGTCTTTTCTTTAGCCCGCCTTGCTCACTCTCCTCTTTCCCTTGTGTACTTCACCCTCTGCTCTGCTTTTACCGTGTATCTACTGCCTACTAGGGCTGCACCATTCTCGCTTAAATGTGAATCACAATTTTTCTCCTCAAGGAATTTATATCACAAATCTCTCATACAATTATTTATTTTTTCCTCAACAAAAACATTTACGGACACTTAGACAACCTCTTACAACAAGTACAGCTAGTGAGCGAGAGAAATGAGATCGCATACATACGGTATAAAAATCAAGATTTTTTTTACGATTAATTGTGCAACCCTACTGCCTTTTTTCCCTGTGCCGTTCTTTTTTCTTTTGTCTGAATGGCACACTCTCTCACTCTCTATTTGCCTTCCTTTCCCCTTTTCACTCCTCTGTTTTTATGCTGCATTAAGTCGTAGTAAAGAAACCATATTACCACAGCGTGAAGAAGGGATGGAGAGAGAGATTGAGAGAGACCTGAAGAAGAGGGTGAGATCATCTATCTTCTGGGTTTTTCTCTGTCTGGCCTCCTCCCTCCCCAGACAGCTAATTCAATATGTTGAGGACAGGACAGAGGGCTCTTCCTTTGTCAGCAAATTTCATTAAGCAACATTATCAGCGCTATCAAAGAGGTGACATGGAGGAAATTATCAATTCAGATTAGAATATTTAAAATGAATGTTGTAGAAGAAAAATGGCTAGTGTGTATGTGTGTGTGTTTGTTTATCTCAAACTTGCAACACGTGTCGCAAGCCACTTAACAGGCAGAATTTACATAACTCATTTGAATTGGATTTTGTACTTGTGTTTCTTTACCACAGAATGTCTTAGCCCTCTTACCCAAGAGGGGAGGAATACAGTTAAAGTACTGTAATTTTTTAAAGTAGCAAAAGCTGAGTGTGGTTTGAAAATGTTCAATGCTGACATTGTGTTTAACATTTTAAGGAAAAAGGAGCCACTTTAGCATCGGTTTCGTTAAATGCATGTGGTTGTTTTAGGAAATTAATCCATTTCATTATTTAGCATTTAGCATACTTAATTACCATTTCAAGGACTTGACATGGTAACTTTATGCATCACATTTTCAAAATGATCAAGCATTATGTGCTGAACAGTGCGCAGACAGCGACTATCGGGTTAAGTAAAGCGCGAAAAAGAAAAGTGCTGTCTCACTATGAGCAAATGTCAGAGACAAGAGTAAATTACAAACTTTGTGACAGTGAGTCGGTTTATTTCAAACCATTTGAAATGCAAACAACCGACATTTAAGTCGAGGGACGTGATGCAAACATCAGCAGAATGTCCATGTGCGTTGTGTTCAGTGTGGCCAACGTTTGGGAATAGTCCTTTTAGTTTCACTGCTTTCACTACTTCACTGAAATTTGTATTTTTTCAATTGGCGTCTGGCAACAAAGTAAGGCACACACACAGAGTATATGCAAGTGCAAACAGGTGTACACTTGGACCTACAAAACCGCACATACACACTCATGTGCACACACAAGTAAATTGTAATCCCTAAAATGATTTTGCGATTCAAATGGTTTCCATCCCTTTTGTCAGCTCTCTCTCTCCCTTTGTTTCTTCTCCCCTCCTTCATCTGGCCCTCTGGCAGCTTGGGCACACACTGACTGAGTGAGTGTGTGTGTGTCTTATTGTTTGTCATGAAAATGGGATTTCTGCAGATGGATTGAGGGATTCTGATGGAAAAATACAATCTAAAAGAAGTACACACAGAAAGAAGTGATTGTTATGGTAACCTGTTTCCTCTGTTCCACATGGGGGCAGACTCTGTTGTTCTTTTGTGTGTGTGTGTGTGTGTCTGATTATACCACCTTGTTTGTAATAAGCTACATTTAAAGATATGTGCTTTTGAAAGTGCTAGGAAAAAAATTAAAGAGAACATGTATTTCCCATTTTAATTATGAATGCATCAATCTTCTGGATGGATAAGCATTTTGAGGAATGCAATTTAAATGTAAGGGAACATTGTTCACGATGTATTTGATTGGAGGGAGAATTGGTTTAAAAACTTAATTTTAAAGCACTTTTCCAAACATGGTTACAAAGTGCTTTACAGAGCAGATTGAACAATTTAAAATCAAAGTAAAAACACAAAGACATCCATTAAAATAATGTTCTTGTAAAATGTTTCAGATTTTTGTTTCAGAAGAGGCCAAGTTTGAATAGAAAATACAGCATAAAATTAGGACCATGTAAACACACACACACATTCTGGTATTCTACCTTTGCGGTTCTTCTCTTAACGCTCTCTGACAAGAAAGCATTTATACGAATCCTAAAGTGCATCAGGCCCATTTAATAAACCTCTAGCAATTAATGAGAACTGTCTCCATCTTATTCTACACTTAATTAGTTTAAGGCTGAATTCATGGGAGGGAACAAACAGCAATGTTGTCACAGAGAAGTGTTTTAACTTTGCCTGCTGCCTAATTAATTCCTTTCCATCTTTGTTCAATACAAAGTATAATTATATGAAAACACTTTAGCCGACTTGAGAGAATCATGTGCTTGTATGTGTGTGTCTAATGAATATCTTTAATTATTTACCCCTCATAAGGGTTTTCCCCGGCTCAGGATGGGCCCTCACTATGCGGATACATTTTTGTCACAACCCTTTTGGGGTCACAACTATGTGCAAAAGTAGACAAGAAGTCTGTGTTATCGTATTTGCTGTTTATTTCTTACATATTATTAAAATAAAATAATGTCTATTTAAAGCTTTTGTAATGAAACCCCAAATATTGAAACTGGTTAAAAAATATTTAGTTTACTGTTGAATAATGCAAATATTCATAATTGATCCAAACCACTGTGTGCAACAGTAAAGACAAGAAGTCTGTGTTATCCTATGCCGTTGATTTCTTACATATTGTAAAAAATAAAATAATGTATATTATGCTTGTGTGAATGAGACCCCAAATAGTAAAACCGGTTAAACATATTTAGTTTACTGTTGAATAAAGCAAATATTAATAATTGATCCAAAACATAGAAATGGCAAAAGAAAATTAGGGTTGAATTGGGCTGAACAAGAAACACATTTAGAGATGTTTAAAATAGCTATTTGTTTTTATTTTTTTCTCACTGGTGCCACCAAAAATGTCTCTATGCAAGAAAAACACTGTCTCAATGTTATGTTTCTGTTCCTCTTCTTTTTCCTTTTTATATGCAACATGGATCGTGAAAACTTCAACACCTTTTTACCTCCTCTCAAGGCGCTAACCGCTGCCTTTGTTTTGACAGCATGTCTCAGCAAATGAACGTTATATAATGCTTAGGGATGCTGGGAATCTCAGGGCAGAGTTGATGCTGTCACATATCATGCACATTAAGTATTTCGGCCTCATGCTTGCTGACAACACCTACTTTCCCCATCTTATATTTTACACTCACTTCTCTTCGCTCCATCTCTCATCCATTAATGTGCTGTCAACAACTTTCATATCCATCATTGCCCAGTCCACAGTAGCACAGGAGAAAATCCAAAGATGACCCACTGGCTTGCAAAGGAAGAAAGCAAGCAAGCCAATTGTACTGAATGAACTACCATTAACTACAATACATCACATTACAAAGTTGGTAAGGCTGAAATCCATATTGCAATACAGTGTTTAGTTCAGCAATAGAAATGCAGCACAGCTAAGAGCCTCCTCTTTATATTCTTTAAAGGACATCTATGTAGCACATCAGTGGTGTTTTATCACTTCACTTGCTATATGTGACATTCCTGGCAGTAAATGTGACTGAGCTTGCTTTTTTACCCCAGAATGCCCTGATTTTTCTTATTAAACAAATAGCATGCTGATAATAATTAGGCCAAAAGACATGCAATCATAATAAGATGTATGAAGTACCACACCTGGCAGTCCTCTCCAGTTACTCAATGTCCAAAATAGGGTTGATAATGTTTTAATTGTAGTGTTGGTTTAGTTAGGCTATCAACACAGAGTTGCAAGTATTTGGTTCTTATATTCTACAGCAAATAAGGCAGGATTTGTATTGCAAAGAGGGTGGATGTGTGTTGGAGTCAGTAACAGGTTAATCAAGGATTTTGTGGTGACATAATTTGTGGATCTCACTAGCTGAACTTCTCATCTCTCTGAGAACAATGCAAGATGTTATGATGCACCTGACTCATACAGAAGAATAAGCACATTACCTTTGTTTACATTATTATCTAGACTTAACTCCAGTGGTTTTGTTTCGATTCTGTTTTTATTCTGCTATGCCCTTCTCAATTGATCTTAAACATTCTTAGATCAACAGCTTCTTCTGTTGCCGCCGGCATACACAAGCACATACAGCACTCAGGGCTTAAGATGTTGCAGCTTTGTGCTCTGTCTTGCTGCACATTAAAGAGATATAATGGACTATGAAGACTGTATTGTGTTTTGTTGTATTGCATTCCAAGTTAGAATCAGAACTAAATACAAAACTATTTCTGCTGACTTGTTCAATGCCCAGAAGCAGATCCACTTGCAGTGGCTTACCGTAATGAAGCCTAGCATTGACTGGCTCAGGTGCACATCCATCAAGCACCTATTATGGGCTTAAAACAGAGTGGACTCTATTCTCTCTGTCAAGGAAATCTCAGTGGTACTTTTTAAAGATTTTATTCACTGTTGCAGTCCAGATCTTCCCACCTGCCCAATCAATTTGAACATAAAAACCTCCTTAGTTTCTGCAGCACTATCCCCTGATATTACAATCGGATCCCATAGCACTTACAGCCTTCTCAGGACAGCAGCAACCTCTATGTCAGATGCTTGCTTTTTTTGTCCTTGATGTACTTTATGCTTTGTATTACCCACTCTTATGGCTACTGCCTTCATGGATAGAATCTTTATTTCATTTGACTTACAGGAACACCTCCACTGTAGAGTGCATGAGCTTCTTTAAAAAGCCATTGAGTGGTGATTGGAGCTATACTGACCTTCAGGTTTCAATCTCATTGCCTCAGCCTTTCAAGGGTCAAAGCTGTATTGTAGCTCTTATATAAATTGTTGGCTTGCTTTAGCTATAGATATTTATTTATTTATTTTACTGCAGTTGGGTCTGTCAATCCAGTGTTACAGCCTCCACACACATCATGCGTCTACCTCTGGAGCGCGTCGGCTTACCTTACTGCTGCCTCTCTTGCGCTTTTTTATTCGGACACACATACAGCGTCTCAACTGCTGCTGCTGCTGCTGCTGCTGCTGCAGCGCTGCTTCTAAAAGCCCTGTCTTTCTAAATAGAGATTTCATAGATAATTCCCATTAAAAATGAAGTTTGTTCATATCATGCATGATGCATGTGATTTATATTCAGTCTAATATTGAGTCTGGACAGTAATCTGTGTGCCCCATTGCTTTTTTATTTTTTTGCCACATTTTTGCTTCTTGGAAGTTTTATTTTGAAAGGGACACAACAGGAAATGGTGAAACTACAGCGAAAGCTGCCGGTATGAAGTCAATATGACTCTCAGGAGAGTATTTCTCTATCAGTTAAAGCAGAGAGACCCGAGAGAGATGCGCTGCTCTCAGAAAAAAATAGGCGAGCCTCCTGAGGTAAAGGGGAGCGTCGCTGCAGACGTGCCTGCGACGGGCATCAGCAGTGCGTCTGAGGTTGGATGTGTGGCCGCTCTAGGTTGATAACACGGCCGGTGAAAAAAAGTCAGACGCAGACGCGCAGTAGACGCGCAGTAGAGGTAGGTTGTGGAGGCCATTATATTCTCTGATAACATCTTCCTCTTAAAGGGGTAATAGACCGACATGCCACATGAGCTGTAACCACTGTGGTCTGTAGTCATTTGTGGATTTATTTCAATTTGACCTGGTGTAAAAGATGTCTATATCTCTCTCGAAAAAGGGAAGTGGGGGTCTCCTAGAAAACCGTTTCAAAAAGATATCAATGTAATTATTCAGTAATTTGCAACACAAACCTTCTGAAACTGTGAAATAGTTAAGTAGGTAATTAATTATCTCTAATGGTTAAGTAGTGTAATTGAGTAAATAGCTATAGTTTCTTTACACCACTGACTTGCATAAAGTAATGTATAGCTACTGTTTTGTAATTGTACAACAGTCTTGTTTAACTCCTAACAGCTGCTTTAGCACCATATGTATTCTCAAGCAGCTTTTGCCTTTGTTATCCTTATGTGTTGTTCTGCAGTTACTTGATGCTGATAAGCCGCCAACCTGGCATCCCTGGCTGTCTTTCATTTGTCTGTCTCCTTTTTTCTTTCTTTTCCCTTCACCAGTGATTTGTTTCTTTTTTTCTGTAGAAAGAGTTGAGGGCAAAAAGGAAGGTATATCTTCACAGGTTGCTGCTGTGGTAACAGAAGGTATTAGTTTTCACTCCCTGTGTGTGTCTGTACGTGTGCAGAAAGTTATATCTCAGTGTGTGATAAGAGAATACGGAAGATCTAAGTCAATGCCTCAGGTAGAGTTTATCGCTGCCTCTACACACAGGGTATTCGTTATATAACACATCATGTCAGTCTCTACCCTTCACCTGGTCAGTTTTTTTCTTCTTCTTTCTTCTCTCTTTGTGTCAAGCATTGTGCTTCTTGGTATTGTAAAGTTTAACCAACATGTTCTATGCATTTATATTCTACCAAAGAAAGTGTCCATGAGGCCTTGCAGTGTATTCATTTCAACATAATCTGAAATCAAATGAACTCAAATTGAACTTTTTGCTTTTCAGAAGCATAAATAATGTGCGCTCTAGCTGTGCGACCCCTGGAACCTCTCCACTCTCCATTGAAAAGGTTTTAATGATGTTACAGTGTGTGTTTGACTTTGAATGCATAAACCTGCACTGACCCTACTGTCGTGCTCAAAGAGGGCCGGTTAACATGCTATGCTCAGCATATGCCTCTAAGTGTGTGGATGTGTTTTAGCTTTCTGAATCATTGACCAACAAAAAGACCTCTGGCACAGGCAGCCATGACTAAAACAAGTTGGGTCACATTGAGAGAAACAGATAAGAGGGGTGTTCTGAGACTCATCCTGAGCCATAATTCAAAGTTTAAAAAGAGAGAGTTGATGCAGTGCGATTGACAGACAGGCCAATAAGTGTAATGTCAGATGACAAAAAAGTGCAGAGAACTAGAGATGCACAGATGCATTTTAAAGCTGTAAGGGAAGTGAAGAGATAGAGATGAGAGGGAGCCTGAAGTCAGAACAACTTTGGAATATGGGAGCAAGAGAAAACTCTGACAAAAACAGAGAGTCAAAGAGGAATACAGTAAAATATGTGAAGGATGGGAGGATGACAGGCTGGATGATAAGACTCTTGAAAAACGTTGGAATAAACTTGAATGTGTGAGGAAAATAGTTCTGAAGTCAAAGTGAGAAAAAAGTCAATGAAGATACAAATAAGAGATGGAAATCCTCCATCACCTGTTGGGTAAAGATGCTTATTAAATATCAGATGATGTAATGAATATCCTGCTGAATGGTGTAAATTATGATTATATATACCTGACTCATCTCTGGCAGGCTGCCATGACAGTTTCCTCTTTCTTTGCCCAAGGTGCCCAAGCAAACGTACAAGTCCAATTACATTTCTGACAGACTCCATTTCCTGCTGAAAGCCTACTACTGGCATTCTCATCATGCAGTGTTGACAATGTGTCTCATCAGTTTCTCGTCAGTGAAATATATTTCATCCAGTTTCAAGAATACATTAGGGTCATTCTCAAGTCATAAATCAACTTCAAGACATTCCAATCAATCTGTCCATATCTTCATTTTGAGATCCATTGGCATCCAAACATCCCATTATCAGGGCAGCCGCAGTGGTGTCTTTCTGTTTAAACAACAACAACCTTGCCCTTCCTCTGCAAAACCAGGCCATTTGGCAATGCTATGGGAGCTATTGTTGCATATCGAACTGAATTATCTGTTTGAATTAGTCTGAGGCCTATCCCCACCCCTGCCCCCCTTTCCATGGGTATTAGTTATGGTGGTTTGAATCAGAATATCTTTAGTAGTCAGGTGCAGTCCTGACTCTATTCCTTTCATCTCACAGCTCTGACCTTATCTGTTTCAGGTTTCTGACATTGCAGTTTCTAAATAATATCTCAATAATTCCCCTCTAGTAGAAAAGCACTGGACTTGCTCTACTGTTTTCCCCATTAGCATGTTACACTTTTAACTGCCTCAAATGTCAAATTGGTTAAAATCTGTGTTCTAAACTCGCCCTTAATCGTAGCATCTCTTAGTCACTCGATCAGATGATATCTGAGCGTAAAGTTTTCTTCATTACTGCCTCTTATACCCTTCCTCCATAATTTGAGATAATGTTCTTTAGTCTCGGTTGCAAAAGAGCTGATAGATTCATGAGATTCTTGATGGGCATTGAAGAACTGAGAGCAAAGAACAGTTTTTTTTCTAACCCACTAAAAATGTATTCAGCTGTGTTGCGCTTTTACTTTGCGCTCTTAGCAACAAAGTGTGAGTGGAGGGGACCCTGGCATGCACACAAAGAAACCCAGAGAATGAAAGCCCAGTATCCAGATATTCACTTGAAATACTTCATGCATACAATGGCTTCACACAGAGAAACGCAGAAAATAAGGCATAAGTAGACCACAGAGTATAAGCACTCTTGCCGTAGACACACCTGGCCTCTAATCAGAATCTTAACGTCAGCCATTGGCTCCAGCAAAAGTGAAGCCCACTTAACCTCAATGCACAAATGTAAAACTGCTACCTATCAGTGTGAAGGGGATTATACAAGTTGACAGTTACTATCTTACAAAAAGACTTATTTACCTTAATGTGTTAAGACATTTATTGAGCTCAAACCAGTAGAACTAAACACAAAAACTACTTAAAGACCTCCTTCACCGGTGAAAATATGAAAGGTGTATTGAACTCTGAGATCCTATCAAGTATAAATGTGCAAACATTTTAGAAATCGGTTCATCCTAGCCTGAGAAAAGGCAGAAAGAGTGTTTTTATGGTCTCACTGTCTAACCCTACATTCTCCCATGTTTGACATCATCATACATGGGAAAATGTAGGGTTAAGATTAACAGGACAGCTGGGCCAATGGAAGACTGAGGGAAGAAAAACCTCATTCATTATATTATAATAGTGATTTTATAATGATAGAACGCCAGTTCCATATGGGTGAAGTATTCCTTTAATGAGAATGAGAATAAATGTATGTACACTGGAGCACAACTAAATAAAAATGTTTTGTGATGCTGTAAAAAGGCATCTTATATAGTCATATAACATTGTTGAATATGAACATTTGATTTTCCAATTAAGGAACCCTTTAGAGGATTTCTTAGAAAATCTCAATGCTTGGAAGATGCATTCTGGAGATAATCAGTTTTACTCAAATTGTTTTTAGTTTTTTTTTCAAATCTGCTTTAAATGTAATCAGCCGATTTAGGGCAATCTCCGCTCTCAATTGAACCTATCATCTTTTCCCACGACTTCATTGAGCAAATCATCTCCTTGCTGTCAAACTTCAACCTCTCTCCTTTGCCGTGAGCTGTCATTTCAGTGTCAGATCAATGTGAACCACCTCTTCAACAGGTTATTTCACTGAGCCCATAAGGGAATCCCCGCTCCACAACCACAACCAAAGATCTTTTCAGCTTGGTTTATCTTGTCTCCTGCACCACCACTGGTGTCTGTCTAGGATATGTCTCAAGACTGTGGAGAAACTCAAGTGCAGAGGGCGCTTTGAGAGCATTATCTCCAAACGTCTGGGCAGGCTGCCGAGGCAAACTGCATTTCTTGTACGGTTAAGTACATGAAGCAGGGCACCGGCATGAATCATGTTCTATTACCATCCTCTGCATCCTGAGTTCAGTGCTTTCCACCCTGGCTAATGCTGTGAAAATCCAAATAAACTGTAAAAGATCCATTCTCACTTGTGCAATAGACCTCCTCAAGGACACTCATTGAGTTCATTAAACATATATAACAACTATTTGATATGTAGATTTTCATTGTTGGTTGTATATCTTACTTGAGTGGAGATGACAAGATTTTTTAAGAGGAATTAATCTTCTCTGCTTGTTCTTTCTACTAAATAACTGTGAGGCTGACATCCAGTTATTGCCTTTTTTATAGTTCAAGAGCCTATCATTTCAGATTTGCAGTTTTGTAGACATATATAACGATTTATTATTCTTTTGTTTCACTTGTCTTTCCTAAAGGATCGGTGTGTCAGGCAGGCTGTGCTTGAACTTTGAGAAACTGCCAGTGGAATGTTAAGAGCCTCCTCCTGGAATATGAATACATTTTGGATCAGGCATGCCAAGCATTCGTCTTTTAGATTGACTGTGTTGGTACGAGGCTGAGGCCGCTTCTTCATGGATTTTTTTTGACCTGATGGAAATAAAGGGAAGACATGTAGTGAAAGATTGATAGACAGATAGACTGATAGGGAGAAAAGTCCTTATTAATTGGCAGTCAGACCCTGTCAGTGTCAAAGTTTTTGAGTGGGATTGAGTGACTTATTGAGCAGTGAACGAGACCGATTTAGACTGACAAATATGCTACAGGGTTTGAAGGAGTCATTTCCAAGCATTCATTTGATAATATTAACCTAGCTCTCTGCAGGGCTAATGTGTGGACACTGTCTGCTCACAAATTCTGGAACATCCTACTATCCTTTAGTCTGTATTCCCCTTCTTTCGTCTCTTTGTTTGGTTTTAATTTCCAAAATAATAACACCAGCCTCTATTGCATGTATGGGATTTGCAGGCAACACATACTCAACATGTTATCTATCACATACTATAATTAACACACAAATTACTCCTCCTGCAAGTAACAATTTCTGCACATAAACCTGTCGGTGAAGTTCAGAGATAATAAAATGTAAGGGATCAGTGGGTTTTATAGTTGTTCTTCTGCGGATCCAGGGTGTAATTAGCTTTCACGGCTTGCAACTTTCCTTGGAGAGAAACCTTGATAAGGGTAATCTATTCCCTCTCACACCGAGGCAGCCGTGAGCCCAGCACTGTGGTCAGTAACAGAATCTCCTCTCTGTCACTGCCAATAGAGCAGACCCTGTATCTTATCAAACAGCAGTAATGATGACCGAGGGGGTCTTCACACCTTTATTTAGGATCTTCCCCAAAACCAGAAAATGACACTGTGAAATTTGTGTTTTAGTTGCTATGAAAAGAAATCAAGAGTTGAAAAACATTGACGCATATAGCCTGTAACTCATACATGACTGGAGCATTTAAATTACCTAGCATCCTTCTTCATCAACACCCAATCCAAATTAAGTGTATTCTTGTGACTCACAGAACTAATTAACATAAAGAACATGAAGAAATACTTTGAATCGATGTGATTATTGGTAGATTCTGATTTTTTTTGTTAATAGTATAACTGACCATAACAAGGCCACTAATAATGTATCCTATAGAATTATGGAGTTTATGAAAGCCAATAATGGAAGAACCATCAAGCCAATATGTGTAGATTCTATATTAACTTAAGAGTTCATACACATGAATCAGGTCCATTTCACATTGTCTGTTGGGTGACACAGACACTTTTCACACCATGAAGAAAGCACACTTCACATTCACCTAAGATGACCTCGACTGTCTCAGGTGGTAGTGCCTTGCTCAGCATCAATTTGTGATTAGAATCATGTCCATACCAAGTCAACCACACAACACTGATGATGAAGTCGAGGCAAGTTTAAATACATCTAACTGAAACATCCCAAATGTGAACATGTCTTTGATCTGTGCCCAGCATTCTCTTTCCTTTTTCACCTCTTATTTTAATTTCCTTCTTTCTTATTGTCTGAGAAGCATGAGCACTTGGGAGTGTGCGAACACGGCACATCTAATGAGGTAAAAAGCTAAAAGCAAATTTAACAGATATAAACTTGCTAATGGGAGAAAATTGCTCTCTAAGCTGTTGATATGTGAAGAGGGGGCTGCTCTCCTTGACTGCAGATAATAGCTCTGACATGGTGTCAAACATTCCTCCCTGGGGCGCTGTTTGTTTCTGGTCCCGGTCACTGGTGAGAAACTCCACCTAAAAATGTCTCTCCTGTAACTGCCTGAGTCCAGTAACCTTGGTGACCTTGCATGTTGCCTCTTCACTGCTACCCTGGAGGGAGGCCCCGGCAGTGTTTTTGGTGCTATGCTGCATTGCAGTGGATCTCTCTTTCCGTTGTGTCTTCTCCAAACAGCGGGCTGCTGTGAGAAGATAACCTCTCTGTGTCATTGCTTTGGTTTATAGCTCTAAACTGTTTTCTCCTCTCCTGTATTACTCTGCTCTTCTGGAATATCTAGGGGACCCTGAACTCAACACTAGGAACAGAGTAGGCCTACACTGCTGTTAGAGCCCCCTGAAAGTGTGTTTTTTCTTTTTCTTGCAAGCCGTGCAAATAAGATTTTTTGTTGATGTAATCTTTACTTATTCACTACTAGATGTCCTGTCCTTGACTGTTATCTCACAGTCTGCCTTACTGTCTGTGTCTTGTCTGTATTGATAGATGATGTCACCTTCTGTCTGTCTTTTTAATTATTGTCTTCTCTTTGTATACACTATGTCCGCATCAGAGACTCAGAGGTAGAAGTTCATGTTGTGTGCTCCATTGTTCAATGTGGTTCCTTCTTTAAGGTACTGCTGGTATTTCTCCTAATTAAAAAATGATATATGACTGTTTTAATGTTGTAATGTGGAGAATGGCGACTTTCAGAACCATGGACAGCTCCTCTGTCTGCAACGTTCACCTGCTTCATTTAAATCTCACAGGCTTGCTTGCAGACACTTCTTTGTGTTCATGTGACAATGATGATTCCATCAATGATTGCAAAATCTCTTGACTTCACTATATAACTCATACAGCTGGTGTCAACTTGTAACAATATATTTTTTTTTTTGTCTGAAAATAATTAGTATTTTTAACTATAGTTGTTATCAGTGTCACACGCTCCAATCATGTTGAGGATGGTATGCATGTTAATAGCATTTATGTATAGGTTTAACTTGTTCTCTAGCTCAAAACATGCTGTGATGATGTGGAACTTCTACAAACCTTGACAAACCATCTTAATGCATCAGCTTTCACACAGACATTAAGTGGAAAAATGACAACAACAAAAAAAGAGGCTGACATTTGCTATGAAAAAAGATGATATATAAGCAGTGCCAAAATGACAGAGGGAAACATCAAAGCCAATTTGGGGTTGTTGCTAAAAGACTTGGATGTCTGACGCGATATAATGTGTTTACAAGCCAAACATGATCCCATTACAGTATTTGGATGCTAAAATGAGTCCGGGTTTTAAGATTGGGCATGTTTACTGTCACTGAAGTCCTTGATGAGGAACTGATTAGTACCGAGCGTACAAACACATCTATCGGGATGCTAAGACATTTATAAATCCCTTTATCCCATTTGATGTTGGGTTTCATGCTCTATGAGGTTTTTCTTTTCATCCTGTGTGGAACGTCAGATGTGTGATTGGATTTATGAATACCCCCCGAGAGCACAGAGCAGAAATGTGAATTGTTGTGTGATGTAAACAAGCTGCATTTTGCAACATTTTACACCTTGCACAGTGGGACAGGCCAGGCAGATATGATTTGAGGAGGCTGATATGCTTTACGCTCACGCTCCTTTTCCGTAAGCGGACTGACGGAGCTTTTCTTCTGGAGTCACTCAAGTTGAACTCTAGTTCTCATGCACAAGCTGTGTTACAGACACATACTGTAGCTGATTAAGAAACAGTCTATCACAGCCCACTGCTCACTTTGGCGTTATCATGTTGCTTAATATGCCAAGGTGGTTTTTGTACTAATCACACACTTCGCACCCATAAGGAGCGGAGTGTGAGAGTAACATTTTTTTAACCTGTCTTTCCCTGATGTTCTCTTTATCCTTCACATATTATGCTAAATGCACTTTTTAAATGTGTTCCAACATATCCATGGGTCCACGGTGTGCCTAGAGACTGCCAAAATATAAAAAAAAAATAACAATCTCTCCTTTTCTCACTCTCCCCCTTTCTGAAACCCCCACCCCTCCCCCCCAATATACTCCGTTCAGAATTCTTGCGGTTTATGACGTCATAAACTGCACAGCCACATCCCCATATTTTCTTTATATGTCCATGCTTCCCCCCACATTAGTAACCAGAAACTTCCACCGTGCAGTAGTCTATGATAACCCCCCCCCCCCCCCCCCCATTTCTTATTGGTCCACGGCCCCAAGATCCTCTGGAAGATTTTCCGAGCGACAGCCATGTTGCTTTCCCCGCTAAGCGACAAGATGCCCATAGTACAGCCTGAATGTTACATACACCAACACAAAATGCTTTTGCTCATACTCCATTAATTTATCTTAACCACAGCAGTCTATTAATGCCTCGTTTTTAATAACACAACGGATAGGAAGCTACTTGTGCTTTTTTTTAAACGGTGAAACTAAAATAATTGTTTTTATTGGTATTTTTGACTGCCTGGTGTATAGCTATTAGCCTTGGGACAAGCAACCAGCTTTTGCTCATAACACGCTGTTTATATTCCCCACAGCAGTCTGACAAAGCCTCGTTTTTAGCAAGACAAAGCATAGGAAGGTAATAGAGTCGAAGTCTAGCTTTGAAGCTAATTTTTTCACTGATTTTCGTGATATTTTTAGCCGTTAGCTTCCGTGTTAACATTCAGTACAGGCACTGTGGACAGGCTACTACTACAGGCTATGGACCCGTCGCTTCCAGAGAGGGGCGGGGGCAGCTCAAAGATTGTATATTTACGAGGGGAGCTGCAGCTCGGTTTAAAAAATAGGCCATTGTGAGATTAGCTGAACATCAGGGTTTTTTCAGCAAACAACTAAAGAAAAACGTATTAGGGACCTCTAAGACCATATAATATTGACAGAAAAGTGTATAATATGTGAGCTTTAAGGGGTGCAGCGCACGCTAGACGACTCTTCAGTGTATCCCCCCTGTCTCCCATGTTTGGTTACTGTCACTCTATGTCTCTTGGCGGGGTATAACTGTAAACAGATTATCGTTGTTCTGAAACATGTACAATGACAAAATAAATCATCTTGAATCTTGAATCTGTCTGTGTCTCGTGTATCTAGTTTGTCAACTAATTCATTGCTGTAGGCTACTAAGTATTTTGGTTCATGATTGTTGCTTGAACATGTTTTGTTTTGATGATGCCAGTGGAGTTCACTTAAAAAAAACAAGCTTCAAAATAATATAATGCTTTCTTTGTGAAATTCACGAGTGAAATAAATTAACAGAACTTTAGTCAATATTAAAGTTTGACAGTAAATGCAAACAAGCAATATGCAGAGATTTGAATACGAGTATTTGTATTGAACTGTTGTTACTGTTGTTGTTGAAGTTGTTCCAGATTTTTGTTTTAATGAAACCTAGCTTGGGTCTTATTGCTATATGCACAAGCTATGTTACAGGGCTTGGAGATGACTTTGCCCACAAACGAAGAGGATCTGAAGATGACTCAATTATTTCTTCAATGGTGGTCCCCTGCTGGAGCGTGTGTCCACCTGACCAGTGGGGAGAGACGATGAGATGATTCTCTAAAGTGTTATAACAACACAATAACAATGAACAATGGTCAAAAATGATGAACACATGACGTCAAGTTTTCTATTAAAAAATAATAGGCTACTCTAATTGTCGAATAATACTGTAAACATGTTTGTTTTGAAGCCTTCAGCTATTGGAATTATTTATTATTTTTTTAAATCTACAAGCAATGTATATCATAACACATCTGCTGGCGAGGTTGTTGCATATTATATAGTCTCTCCGAAACTGAACAAAACAAAACAAACGGGCTCCCATATCCACCTGCTTGCGCTCTGGTGTAGAACTAAAAGAAAATCCCCATCGCTGAATGACACGTCGCGTGTTGGAGAGAGAGAGAGAGAAAGTGAGAGCCGGCAGCTCTTGGTACGCTCTTGTCCCCGCTGCTCCCGTTTACCATCATCCGCAGGTACAAGCAGTAACTACTCGGGTGCCACCGGGGCTGTGTGGACTTATATTGGGATTCATTTAGAATTGGACACCAAAAAGGTAGGTGAAGCGCGGATGCATGGCCGTTGAAATGTGTAAACTGGAGACGAAAGTCAGTAGTTGCACATTTGTCGACTTTTTTTCTTAAGTTTCTCTCTCTCTCTCTCTCTCTCTCTCTCTCTCTCTCTCTCTCTCTCTCTCTCTCTCTCTCTCTCTCTCTCCCCTCTCAGAGGATGTTGTTCTTGCTGCTACCTGTCGTGGCTCTCTTGCTGAGCGGACAAACGGCGGTCTCCGCTAACAGAAACGACAAATGGCTGAGCACCGGAACTCAGTACAACAAGGACAGATCCTGGAACAGATTCAGAGACGTGAGTTTGCACCCCGACAGACACAACATCTAGACAAAGGGGGAGGGGGAGAGAGAGAGGGAGGAAGGGGGCATCTTAATGAACTTGACTGTTTGTGCATGTGTGTGTGAGAGAGAGAGAGAGAGAGAGAGAGAGAGAGAGAGAGAGAGAGAGAGAGAGAGAGAGAATTACCCTTGATACACCCTGTGAGCACTTGAGCACTTGCCAGCAGGCCTAATCCACCTTGTACAGACTCAGCAGGTTCAAACCCTGGTTGGAGCTGAGGTAGACTCACAGACAGAGAAACTCAGACTTGTGCACATGATGGAAGAAATCCCTCACGGCTTATGACTCCGATGACTGAAGGATTCCCCCGATCAAACTGTCTGTTTTTAGAAAGGAGAAGGAGAAATGCCAAGATTTCATTCCTTTTAAAGTTGCCCCACCACGACAGTGGGCTTACATAACCGATAGCTGATTCTGGCAGACTCAGTAGAATATGGGTCATGGTGGTTTGATTCCTGGCTTGCTATATGTTTAAAACTTGAAGTGAAATGCTCTTCAGAATGGTCTTATAAGCTCTGACTCCAGAGGGCCCTGCTGAGTCCAGTAGGTGTTTCAAATAAAGAGGCTGAGAGCAGTGGGATAATGATTGTCAAGTGCTTATAGGTCTAACTGGTCAAATAAAAACTAAGCTGAAGAATCAGCCACACACAGCTTAGGACATCTAGAGCATTTCCATTTGATGGAAAGGTGCAGCTATAGAAACAATGCAGTGCTGGGTTTGAATATGTCACATAATGTAAAAACACTATTGCTCCAATGAAGAACATGATGAGAATATGTGCAAGGCTCCCAGACAGTGTGAATTTACCAACCTTTGTAATGCGTAAAGATACGAGTTAAGTTGACACCATGCTGCACACAGATAGAAATGTCTTATTTTCCATCTGTTATGTGTGTTTACTCACCATTGTGACTCAGTAGTAATGAAATGTACCTGGGCTGGTCAGACACATAAGAGTGAGTCTCTGGGATCACGGCAGACCCAATGCTGCATTCTATTGTACTGAGAAAGAGTGCAGAATGAGCTTTTCACCAAGAGTTTTCATCAGTGGGTCATATGCTCAATCACCATTGTTTTACCTATCTCTTTGATAGATAGTAACTGAACAGCAAATTTACTAGATGAAAATCTTACGGATTACATCTTTAGAGCCACTTTGAGGGGAAATTAATAATGGTCTCATGAATAATGGCTTCAGCTCGTGCTGTTTTGCCACCCTTGCTGTTGGGACTCTACAGTATCTTATACTCTGTGTGTGATCTGTCATTACCACCTGGCTGTGCCTTCTGCTAACCGGGTTAGGATTTTTCTCAAGCTCTCTTCACATTTCGGAAATGTTCATGCATGCAAAAAAGGAGACAACAGGCTAACTTTGGTTTTATTAGAGCCTTCCCCATCCAGCGCTGGAGCGGTGATGTGAGAGGCAGTATTAGTCATGTCTGCATACACTCAGCCAGGGATCTACTACCTACTGTGTGAGTGTGCGTGAATGTGTGTGTGTGTGTGTGTGTGTGTGTAAGTGCGTGCGTGCGTTTGTGTGTGTGCCTCATAGTGTTTGCTGTTCACATCTGGCTGTGTTCTCCTGTGCAAATAAAACTCATTAACAGGAGGCTGGCAGTGGAGGACAGGAGTTGGGAGGAGACGAGGAGGAGCAATGGATAGTGGAAAAAGATGGGAAATGTTATGTGTAATATTTCCAGCAATGCTGCTAACGAAAATGCAGGAGCTGTTGTTGTGTTTATTTGCGTGTGTGTGTGTGTGTGTGTGTGTGTGGGTGCCGCTGGGTATGTGCATGTGTAATGTATGACCTATCGTGAAGGGGAACCTGCTGGTCGTAATTTTTGTCTCGCAACATTGCTTGCCTTTTGTGTCCACTGTGTCTATTTTCCTCCTCCATTCTTTCTTTAGTCATTTCTCATCCCTCTCTCTCTCTGGTCCCAAAGCCTTTCATATAACAGACAGCAAGACCTTAGATTAGGGAAACGTGGTTCTGTTTCAATCAATTTCAAACTGCTAAGCAACCATTCTTGCAACCATCTCAATTTGATGATTGTGGAAAGAGTGACCCTTAGGCAATCTACTGTTGCAATCATGATGTGCTAAAAAAACACAACTGTATTTCATAAATACACAGTCATATAGGAACAGTGACCACCTATACATGCACTGAAATACTTTGAGATTAACCGGGTTAAGATGATATTACAACTACAAACATTGTAATGTAAACAGCAGTTCCTGCTCACCTTAATCAGAATAAGGTCAGTGTCGGAGTAAGCCATAATCGCATTAAAACAGCTGGAATATAATCAGATTTTAGTCACATTATGGAGGCATGTATACAACTTAATCAAACTAAATCATCCCACCGGAGTTTCACAGCATTTTTCGGCATTTGCTGCGGTTTGCGAAGCATGTCCTGGTGAATGACTGTTAAACTAGTGTGTGTAATAAAAGAGGTGTAACTCACGGTGTAAACCTCCATTAGAATAAGAGGTGTAATGTTTGGCTGACAAAACAAAGCAGGACAACGATAATGACATAAAGAGTACACCCAGTATTTTGAATACTACCTTAACCAGAATATGGACCTTAAATCAGAATGAGTGGTGAAAACGTGGTCATTGTAGTCATGACATAAGCCATAGCTGCCTCTTTAACGTCCAGATTTGTGGGAAGAAAAGTGATAAAAAAAAGGTGAAATTCATCTCCATTTACATTAAAACTGTGTTAAAATCCTTTATTATCCGATACAATCTGAACACTTGAAGCACAGTAGCAGTCGTCCTTCACGTGTGGCTGCTGTCACTCAGTCCTCCTCATCCCCCCTCCTCCATTCACTTCTCATTGAGTCATGAACTGCACATTTTTCTTTCACGCCTTTTCTCCTCTTCCGCTCGTTTTCTTGCTTGCGGAGAATGACCCTGTGCTTCCTCAAGCATGACCCTCTCTACACCCCCCTCTTCCCCTCCCTCTCTCTCTCTCTCTATCTCTCCACCTGCCTTCACCCAGGACTCCCCCTATCCCTCTCCCCTGCTGCCTGCCACGTTTCACTCTGCATGAGCCACTTGCTCCCTCCTGCATAATGCATGGAGGTCCATTTGTCAGAGCTGGTGCAATGGTTAAACAGTCAAAGTTCAGTCGGGTTATCTTGAAAACATAAGGGAAAATGGGATTTGATTTATTCTTTTGGAACCGAGGCACTTTCCCTGATAACAGGACTGTAATGTGATGGAGGAGGAGCAGAGACAGACAGTTTTATTCTAAGCCGCTACTATTGAGGAAGGAAAAATGTTCCTCGTTACCATCACGTTTTGTCGGTCTAAAAACAGTTTGTGTTCAATCAACAACAACATCAATGTTTTTTTCTTGCTTGTTTACTTGATGCAAACCTCAATATCTATTGTTGATGATTGATAGAAACCAAACATTTGGGGAGTAAATGTTTGTGAACGTGTTGATGGCTGAGCTAGTCTTATTCTCTCATTGTGTAACTGTCTTGATTTTGGTCTAAAACATTCTTAGTAGAGTTGCCTTGTGGAAAAGTGTCTTATTTCCTATTTTTCTTATGCAGTGCTTTTGTTTCCAGTGTGCTGTACGGATGGCTTGGAGCTTGTTTAGCTTGTTCGAAGATGTCTAAATGGCTCTGAAAAATGTGTTTGTTTCTTAATTTTTAAATTACCTTAACCACCACCTTTGTCTCACTTGCTTCCATAATTTATGCCAACAGCATTTCCAGTTTCCATAGGTCACACTCACATCTTTATTTTTCACAAGCTTTTATGCATATTAATTATTGCTGTAGGGAGAATAGACACACATTTGTATGCGGCACCGCGTCCTACAGTGTCTCTGTTTTCATCCAGAGTCAACTTTGTTGTAAGCCTCCCACTGCCTCGTGTTGTTGGCTAGATCAAAGTATTCTGGTCGGTCAGGACAGAAGTGAATATGAGCGGTCCAGCTGGAATAATGTCTGACGCAGCAGCAGTAAGACAGAAGATCTCAAATCCCAATCCAAATCTGGTATCTCCAGCATGCAGGGTTAAAGCTCTGATGCATTAATGTATGACTACAGTGATTCCCACACTGTCTCTTTGTCTGTACACTGCTGCTAATGCATTTGACCCTAGGGCAGCAGACAGTTGTGCTCTTGGGCCCCCCTTAGGCAGATTTACAGTTAGTATATCTCTAGGTTGAGTGATTATGCTTTCCCGAAGTGTTCTTTCCGCACTAGCAACAATTTTAGCTGATAGCTATAATCCTTCACCATTTTTTAAATTATGTCCCTAATCACCTCACCTCGTTCATCTTATGTGTCAAAAAATGCCCGACCTCAATTTTATGGGAAAAGAGAAAATACTTTATCATAATTTGGAAACAAAAGTATGTTTAACATTGTAGAGTTTATCGAAAGGCAAAGTCATAAGATTGGTGACCCATTATAATACATTATCTTACACGGCATAACAAGAGTTTGAAATGCTCTTGGCGTAATTGCTTTTTTATACAATAGTGAAGTCTGTCAGCTAATGCATTCTGTATTATGGTCTGTGGGTTGCTGAGCTGGCTCTGTTAAAGCCAGTTCTGCTATTGTGGCCTGAGTGAGACGAGTATTGGGGGGATTTATGTTGAGCAAGGAAAATGATTGGGCAGCTTGTATTGGGGTAAAGGTACAGTATGCATTAGTGTCGGAGAGTCAGTGTGTACATGTGCACACGTTTGATCTATGCTGACACTGTGTGTAGAGAATTGATCATCTGCACTGCTGGAGATGAGTCATGAGTCTAATAAAATATCTGGGATCCCATCCAGTCATGTAGACGCTGATCCACACAGCAGACTTATGGCATACTGTCTCGTCTGATGTTGGGTGTTGAACCAAAATGTGTATGCTGTAGTGTTGTAGTCAAGCCAACCTAAACTGAGAACAAGTCATGACCAAGGCCAGAGTGTATCGAGCCTATACAGTAAGCATCAAATGCCTGGACAAATTAATGGTTTACTTCAATCTTAATCTTGCCAAACAAGGTTTTGTAGAAAAGTATTGAAAATGGTCTGGTTTAATATCAGTACTGAAATTGGTATCATATTTGTTCTAGTATCTAAAAATTTCAAACAATACCCAGCCTTTGTCTTGTCTAATTTTGTCTCCATTCATGAACTGTAGTTGTCTCTCCTCTCCTCCAGTTTCTCTTGTCCAAAATCTCAGTCTGCAAATGCTGACAAAAGAGCCATCCATGCCAGTCAGGCAGCCCAACGTTTATCCTCCAGAGTAGAACAAGTTGTTTCCAGTTCAGAGCCTGTTGTTGTTTGTGTCTCCTAAAAAGAGGCTTTTCTAATCCCTGTGCCATTTCCTCCCATTGCCTTCTGGAATCCTGTCATCCACAGTGCCTGCACGCTGTCAGCTTTACACAAATGCAAAGCAAACCTTATTTGTGAAGGACATTGGATGTGGGGGCTGCACATTTCCTCATATCCCTGTGTAAATGCATGCTGTCTCCACACTATCTACTCATTAGCTCTTGCACCGTGTTGAAAATCTGGGCGAGTTACAAACCGCCTGTGTGTGTGATTGTTGTGCTTACATTGTAACTGTGTGTGTTAGCGCGTGGGGCCTGTCTCGACTCAGCTCATGGTGAGAATTAAATGTTGTCATCTTTGTCATTAGTATTCTCTTTGCCAATACAACAGTCTCTGTGGGGCTGCCAGTCACAGACCACCGCTGTCTCTCTTTATCAAAAACAAGCGGGCCGTGTTTACATGTGTGAGTGTGTGTGTTTGTGTGTGCGTGTGTGTGTGTGTTTTTGTGTCGTACAGCATTTTTCTTATTTTTTTTCATAGTAAAGATGTGTTCCTCTGCAATGGAAACAACTGCAGTGACATCATTATTTGCATTATAAAGCTGGTCAGTGTGGCGGCTTGTGTTACATGATCCCCCCTTTTGCAATATATGGTGGAGAGGGATTTTGTTGAGCTTGCAGGTTCTTTTTCAGGTCCACTCCGCCTCCTAGTGAGCACATATTTACACCTGGGAGCTTCCAACTGCATCTAAAATTAACTGGCAGTCATCTGTTTTATCTGTGTTTGCACCATGGTGTGTGTCTGTGCTAACGTGTATGCGTGCGTGTGTTTGTGTGTGTGTGTGCCTCCAGATTGGCGGGTTGTACTCCTAAGGGAGGGAGGGGCATGGACTCTCTAAACCCACACCACGCCGCGTGGTGTGGGTTTAGAGAGTCAGCTTAAACAAGATGAACCTTGCAGTAACCTTCACCTTCTGCCACACATACACACACTCACACATAACCCCTCTGAGTGAACTCTCCACAGGCGGACATACAGTATTTTGGTCAATTAAAGGAAGACTTAGCGGAACACCTGTCATTCTTTCTTATCTGTCCCCTGCTCTGTCCATTTCTCTCTCTCTTTCTCTCCTCTTAAGATTCCCCCATACCTTCCCACCGTCTATCAACTCCACTATCTCCTGGCTCTTCCCCTCTCTCGTTTTATACTTGGCTTATTCCAGATGAAACAGTGCCCTTCAAAATAAAACCTCCTCTATCAGCTCCTTTCATCCCATTTCTTTATTCACGTGCTCTCTCGCTAGCACATTATTCACTGAGCGATTGATTTCAAATGAGAAAATGCTAATTTTAATCCCTGCACTGAATATTTTTCCGTGACAGTGAGTAGGACCTCCTATAATTGGTGGGAAAATATCACGTAACCCCATAACTGCTATCTCTGCTATCTCTATGTGTATGGATGCTACACAGACAAGAATGCAGGAACGCACTCTCACTCTCACTCTCACACGCACGCACACACACACACACACACACACACACACACACACACACACACACACACACACACACACACACACACAGCTTTTCATCCACCCTGAGGCGCCCAAAGAGATCGATCATACAGTGCCTGGTAACTCTGATTGGAACCTTGATATAATCAATAAGAGTGTGAATAGGCAGGAAGACCCACACACACATGCAAACACACACACACACACAGACAATCTCACACACACACACACACACACACACACACACCCACACACACACACACACACACACACACACAATCACATTGGATGACAATTTCGGTTTCAGGCTAGCTTGTGTGTCTGGGTGTGCGTCTGCATGTGTTGAAGGGTAGAACAGAGAGAGGAACACAAAGCAGCAAAGCTAGAGAATTGGCAGTGTATTTTGGCTGACGATTAAGAAAGAGAAAATGGAAAAAAGGGAGATGGTAGGAGAAGAGAGAAAGGGGAGGAGCTTTAATGTGAAGCCCATCAACAATCGTGGGTAGACAGATGGATAGACAGAATGGGATGGGAGGAATATAGAATACATCATCAATACAGCGTGTGTGTTTGTTTCAGTCAGCTTTGTCAAGAGCGGTCAAACAAATCTCCAAACTTCCCTTCTCTTCCTGTGGGGATTTGTGGGCGCTGGTATATGAAGCTCTCCCGCTAAGCTGTTGGCTCTGTTGAAGAGATGCTGTCTGATTTGCTGCTTCTGTCTTGGGACTTTCTAAGACCACACTTGGACCGTTACAAAAAACCTGATACTCTTTCACTAGCTCTGTATTTGGATCTCTTACTTTGAGCAACAGAAGCAGAATTTTTTCATTGTAATATGTACACTATATTACACCCTGTTTCTATATACATCTAGGACATAGGTATACATCTGCTGTAGAAATGGCAATGTGGGCCTGTGGTCCACAACTTTAACTACTGAATGAACTGTCATGACATTTTTTACAGAAATGTATTTTCTCAAGAGGATGATTCCTAATGTAATTGTTGACCTTTTCTTACTTCCCCTCTAGCATCAAAGGTTGACACCTTTTGGGTTCTTTGGGGGATCACACTTTTTCATATAGAGCATTCATTAAGTACAAATTTCACTCACATGAGTATTTCATCCATATCCCTCAGTTATGCCTACAGTATTATCGGTTCATCTGTTGAGATATTCTGTTAAGGATCTAATATTAATGCATACTATATTCAGCATCCCCATAAATTGGCTGCCACTAATGATATTATTTTTTTTTAAATTAAGTGGATCACACATTTCTTGTTTTGTATAAACAACCCAAACATCCAGTTTATAATGATGGGAAACTGAGAATAGCTGCATATCCTCACTTTGGAGGATATGGGAAGTCAATGTCAACAATTCAATTAAAAACTTACCAAAATCCTATTGATTCATTTCCGTCGAGTCGTCGACTGCATAATAGATTTTTTCACTCATCATTATTTGACATATATATATTTTTTTAATTTTCAGTGTTTATATGCCATGTCCCTGTATGCAGTAGTGATTCATATGGTTTTAACGATATTCCCACCATAAATAATGGTTTCCTGGATTTCTGTTTGTGTTGTTAGAAAATATACATTATGCTAATGACAGCCAGCTTTCTGTCAACATATACTTCCAATGCAGGTTTTTCTCTCACATTGGCAGCAAGGGAGGATATCAGTGTGTGTGTGTGTGTGTGTGTGTGACGTATACAAGTCATAATAGTTTTGTATGTTTTTGTGTGAGTGCTTCTGTAGCTCTTGCCATTAATGAAGCTGTCACCCCCCGCTGTGTGCCTGTTTTGAAGTGTATGATCAGATGTTCCTTCCCCTGGGTTTAGCCCCCTCTACATCTCTCCACATGCCAGTGTTTGATGTGTCTGTTTTGCAGTCTCTTTTATAAGCTGATGCCATTTTTATTCATCCTCGTGTTACTCTGCCAAATAGGACGTATAGATTGGCTCAGTGTTAGCATTGTTGTGTCTTGGGTTCATGCCTGCTATCTGTTTTTTGATTGAATGCTTATCTTGATGACAGTTTACTATAATTTTGAAATCAAAATGCAGATTTGTATACAAAAATGTATATACCATTCTGTTATTAGGATGTCCTTTTAGAGGAAACAATTCAGAGCTCAAAAGAAGGCCATTTGATGTAAATGAATGGACAATACATTTTGATTACAAATAGGGGGAAGTTATCTAATGGTGCCTGGACTTATAAGCACATAAAAGTGATTTGAGTATGCATATCTTATTAATTATTTGATTTTAATTTATTTTCTAGGTTTAACTCTATACTACCTCTCCATGGTTTGGTGTCTCTTTATCTGGTTGCTCAGTGCTTTCAGCTACATGCTAATCAGCATGCTCACAATGACAATGACATTATGCTGATCATTAGCATGGTATAATGTTTACCGTGTTCACGGTTCTTAGTTTAGCGCACTAGCAAAATAACATTTGCTAATTGACATGTGTTCATAACTTAATAATTGGATACAGTTGGTCCTGATGTTGGCAATTATTGAAAGTTCAGGGGATCAGAGTTATTCACTGGGGACCAATCATTTCTGTACCAAATGTCATGGCAGCCCATCCAATAGTTTTCGAGATATTTCAATAAAAACAAAACAATATTGACATTCTGGATGGGCTATAAGAAAAGTCAGGGGATGATCAATAACATCAGCATTGATTCTTTAGAGACCTTGAATATGTGCAGCAAATGTCATAGCCATAAATTCAAATAGTGGTTAAGATATTTCAAAGGGGTTGGACTAGGGCTGGGCGATATGACGATATCATATCGTGGACAATATGAAAGTGTCTACCGGGAGAGATTTGGCCATACCGTTTATACCGCGGAGAAAAAAGTTCATGTGGCGGGAGCATAGATAGGGCGGGAGGCAGCTGTCCCTCGGAGTCCCTACAGTTACACTGCCACACGGGGGCTCTGCAGCAGAGTTCTGGGCTGCAATACAGCTTCTCTACCCTCAACAGAAGAAGCCTCATCTGTTGCTCTAGCTGTCTAGCTTTCTTTATATGTCCATGGTCTTGCTCCGGTGCGCCATCACTACAGTTAACAAACCAACTCCGTGTCACGGTGGCAGAGCAGCTGGTATTAACGGTCAAAAATGTCATCGGGCAAAGGAAACTTGCTTGCTGCTTCAGCTTGCTGTTGCCGTGACGCAGAGTTGGCTTGTTTTAAGCCGCAAACTACATGGGTTAGCTCTCGTGAGCTAGCTGGCTAATAATGACATCTTTAGCCTACTCAGGGCTTCACCCCCGTGCTGTTATTGTTGGAGACAGCCAGCAAGGCTGGTTTTATGTTACTTTAAAAACTGTCAAACTTGAAAATATTATTTGTGTTGAAGCTGGAGTTAAAGTATTACCAGACATTTGGTCATTAGTTAATTTTGACAGCTTTTTTCAATGAAGATGAGCAAATACTGCAGGAAAATTCAAGTCTTTCATTATTTTGATGTAGGCTACTATCAATTGGAAAATGTAGGCTATTTGGTTGATGCTGTCATTATTATTTTGCACTGACTGACTAAAGCCAGACTGGTGTGGTATTTTGCACCAGTTTTTCTTTTGTATGGAAATTTAAGTTCCAAGCAAAAAATTTAAATAATCTAATGTGATTAAAGTTCACTACGGTTATTGTAATCCATTGAATTTAAAGGAAAAATACTATACTGTGATATAAAATTACCTATATCGTGATATAAGATTTGGTCCATATCGCCCAGCCCTAGGTTGGACTGATCAACCAAGGGACAGGCCGGAATTTTCATCACCTTTTGTATCTTGCAAAATGTTGCTGCCACACTATGGACCATTAGATTTTGTATTCACTATCATGTATGGAGGTTGTACATTGAGATCTATAAAGCAGCTTGATTCTGTGATTGATTGTATGTGTCTGTCTCTAATCACAGTCATTGTTATATTGTGAAGAACACAATCATTTATTTGCCCATTGTGATAGTTTATGCAGATGATACAATAGTCGTCAAATTACAAATTTCTTTTTTTAATATATTGTTTTGCTATGTTTTCTGTTTCAGAGTCAGTCTAATGACACAGCAGATTTTATTTACAAGCTGGCTGTCTTGCTCGGATCACATCTGATAGTAGCCCTCCACACCCTTAGTGCCCCAGTGTGAAATAAACGAGTGGTTGGCTTTTTCAGTTTTTTCACACCTCCCCAGTCCCACTTTCGATCAGTGTCAGCACCTCTCCTCTCCCTCCCTCTCTTTCTCTCATTCTGGTGTTTATGGTCTCTAAAACCATGTCAGATCGAATTGGTCATTATCTCATCTTTCCCCCCCGAGGGCAGGGATACAGTTACTGTTTGTGTGTTGGAGTGTGGGTGTGTGGGTTTGAGAGATGTTTTGTCTGCTTCAATAATTCAGGAGGTTTCTGCTAAACCCACAGCTCATGTGATGCTCCTGGGACAGAGAGAGGCGGGAGACAGAGGAGGAGAGGGAGAGAATGACACTAACATGTGGCAGATCGGTTCCCTGTAGCTTTTAGGGCCTTTTTCATATTCCTTTCTGCATCATTTTGTAGTTATTTGCAGCTTAGTAACTCCCTGCTGCACTCTTGTTTATGACAGATACACTCTTGGGAATTGTGTAGGTAATGGCAACGTACAGCTAAACCTCAAGGGTTTGGATGAATATTGCATGAAAAGTCATGGACTCTCTGTATTGTTTGTTGGCAGTTAAACTAACAGCCCCCTAGGTAATGTAGTTAGAACGTGTATGTTTCTCCTAAGACTTACTGGAAGCTAAGTAAAACTGAGGTGTTTGTGCTAGGAGACCGCCTCTTCTCTTTCCCGGTTTTCTGTGGAATGCTCTTTTTATCAGGTTACTCTAGTCCTTATGGTCCAAGATTCATATCATGTTAATACTGTAACCTTTGTGCTATTCTGGCTGTCACATGCCATCCATTTATCTCTCTGTTTCCCCATTTTCTGAGTTCGACAATAACAAGACTGACCCCTGGATTCCATTATTACAGTATTACAGCAGATATTTAGCTTTTAAATGCAATACTCATTTTGTACACGAATAAAAACAAAAATAAACGACAAAGTGGTTGCATAAGAGCCTAACATACACACATTGTGTTACAGAACCCATTTGGTTTTGCACCTTTCTCCTTTGTCCATCAACACCCACTGACTCAGATTTCAGAGTGGAGCACGGCCAGCACCCAAGACAGCTTGAGTCGTGAAACTGAGGAGTTCCCGTGGTAATTAAAAGTTATACGTGCGATCATGCTTGATAATACAATACTGTATGTGTAATTTACTCAACAAGCACCACACAGAAGGTCATTGTTCCAATCCTCAGGAGTAGAAGAAGGGTGAACTAGCTTGAAATGTGTCTATTTCTTCATACTAACACATTTTAGTATCTAAGTTACCATAAGATGTGTTCATAGGCACTGAACATGAACCATAGTTGTGAGACTGATGGGAATTTCATTAGTTTTCCTAGTATTTGGTATTGAAAACACATTGCAATTTTTATCTTATGATGGTGTTGGAAGACAAGTTAAAGGACATGGGATTAAGAATTACCCTGCGGGGGACATGGATGACTGTTATCAAAATGTCATGGTTATCCATCCGGGTGTTTTCAGTACATTTAACTTAAGGCTAGAGCATGTCTGAGAATCACCAAGCAGTGGGATCCATCCTCTGGGGACCATCAATTACTAACAAAGGTCATGTCAATCCATGTTATAGTTGGTCAGATATTTCAACTGACTGTTTGACCGTCAGTTCTGATTGAAGCCCTCAGGTAGATGGATTGCTGCTCATCAGGGTGACAGTGAAGTTATTGAGGTAACTTTAAGGCTGTCACTGCCGACTTTGTCACTGGCACTACATAACCACTCTTCAGTGAGGTGCCACAGTGTTGTAAGAGGAACAGCTGGCTGGACGTCCTGTTTCAGGCTGACTTTCAAAGCCAGAGAGACATGAGTAACCAGATTTAGGCCAGATGGTGTTTTTATCCCTTATATCCTGTTTACACTTTTTTGATTTTTGAACACATAGATACTGTTTTGAAGGAGAACCTCCCATTTGAAAGTCATTGGTGATTATTCTTTTTGAAAAGTCTTGTTTATTGTTTTAGACAACTGCTTGACTAGATGAAAAAATGAGTGATGTGTCACATTGACATTCATTTTATAAAATGATACTGTATACCATAAATGTATAACATAGTTAAATAAATGTCCAAAGTTTACACGGACCTCAAGCAGCTTTTAAAGTGTTGATACTCATGAACAGTAAACAACCAACAGCAGCTACTTCAAATCCATCACTAATACTGAGCTTTACTGCATCTCTTGACTCTACATTTGACCTCTGATGTTCAAATAACACAATCTGCAAAGCAAGCATACACAGGCGTTGGAGGATTTGGCAACCCTCAAGGTGTGTCATAATCGAGCTAAATGACATGCACCAGACACACACACATGAATGCAACTGACACACACACATTCATGAAAATGTCATGGTCAAATAAAGGATTACCTGAATTATATTGAAATATGTTGACAACTTATTACAACACATATTTACAGATATTCCTACGATGATTTGTGTGGATGTTTGCACATGAACCAGTCAATATTGATGTTGCCTTGAATCAAACAGAAATATCACAAATACCCTGGAGCTACAGGAGCATCTGAGTGTTTCCTTCTGATGAGATTGGAAGGACTCTGACTGGGATGTTGATTTACGAATTCAACACTCTCCTTTCCCTGTCTACCATTACCAGGGTTTTGTAGAATCATTGATGCAAAACCAGATTATCTTTAATGTAAATACACCGAGAAATGATATGATAAATCTTAAAGGCTCAAAGGTTATTGAATAGGGCTTGTGCTTGATCTATCAATACGTTTCAAGTTAGTTACAATGCAATGTGGAGCAAATTGAAAACGCACAGTGTCCCCCGATGTACTATATATTGTATGTGCTTGAGTTTTAAATGGGCCCCAATGGGACACTGTGCTATCAAGGTGTATGAAAGGTGCCAATGTGTCATTTAAATATACATAAGCTGACTATAAATGATGCCTTGTCTAGCACAAACACACAGATACAAACAAACAAACTTTGGTGTGTACTGCAGTCAGACAAAGAAACAAGTGATGAAAATACAAGAAGCCTTATCTTTCATTTAAAAAAATAGGATTTCAAGGTAACAAAATATGTTGTTGTGTACTTCCATACATTATGTCATTTGTATTCATTAATTCCCCAAAAGACTCTTGCCAACTCATTCTTCATGTGCTGCCTTCCAAAACAAAATTGAATGAATGGAACATATATTCAAATGATATTCATAGGTAATGCTTCAGCAGGAAAATATCCAACTGAGATCAGTCCTGGCACAGAGGGGGTGACGATACAGAAGAAGGACACACTCTGACATGTAGAACAATGAATATTGGTTGTTGGCTTATTTCTCTTTTGTTTAAATGTCCATAAATGATATCATCTTACACATACAGCCAACATGTACCTGACCCCTCAGCCCAATTGCATTCACACATTCACCCGCCTCTTACTGTAACTCCCATGTGTTGTCAAGGGCAGTCCAAATGGTCCAGCAGTTAGTTAGTTTGGGGAAAGACATGGGAAGAATAGTGAGGACAAATGACAGGTCACGTCTTCAGGACAAAGAAAGGCTTCATCTGAGTTGAGAAAGAGAGACAGAGTGAAATAATGAACACCTTGATGCATATGCATGTTGGAGGTTGATGCAGGAATTGTTTGACAGCTTCACTTTAGAGTCAGGTCCGTCCCTGTAGGCCTGTGTGTGTGTGTGTGTGTGTGTGTGTGTGTGTGTGTGTGTGTGTGTGTGTGTGTGTGTGTGTGTGTGTGTGTGTGTGTGTGTGTGTGTGTGTGTGTGTGTGTGTGTGTGTGTGTGTGTGTGTGTGTGTGTGTGTGTGTGTGTGTGTGTGTGTGTGTGTGTGTGTGTGTGTGTGTGTGTGTGTGTGTGTGTGTGTGTGTGTGTGTGTGTGTGTGTGTGTGGGTGGGTACACTTCTTGTAACCTTGATAGCACCAGGCTTTGGCACATTACCACTGACTTTTTCATGGATTTGGAGTGGGATAATAAGGTGAGCTGGGAGGCTGCTGATCAATACTGTGTGACCTCTTTTATCTGGAACTGACAGATAGAACCAGTCCATCCCTGCCAATACTGCCAGACACAGCACTTCACTTTGGATGGTGCCATTTAACCGGTCCTACTTTAGTATTCATCCAGCCAAATTGTTTAATTTGAACTGCAGTAGACCTGACTAAAACGTAGGCAGATTTTTGTCAGCCCATATTTGCTTATCACAGATGTAACGTAATGGCATGATATGTTGAAGTAAAAGGAAATTGCTCTTTTCGAGTTTTCCAAGTCTATTGTTTTTATGGCTAAATGTGCTTTGAAAAACGTATCCGTCGCTGTAATCATTCCTCTTGTCCATACTGGCCATTAAAAGGCTATGAAAACGTATTTCCCTACTATGGATCAATTATTGTGTTATATATTTTTATGATAGTTAGTGTTGTGAAACTTGAAAGATCCTTGCCAACTGTCTTTTTTTTATTGTGTGATTATGTTAACAGCAAAGCATTGGCCAATATATATTTTACTATCACATATGGGTATTGGGAGAGGCCTCGAAAATCCAGTTTCAATGGTGCGTTGATTTGAACACCAGCAAGTACACAAGTAATCAAACACACACACACACACACACACACACACAGTTGCATTAGCAAATGTAATATACAATATAATTGCGCTGGCATTTCATACACTTTAAACTGCCTGTTTAATAATCTTCAATTCATTGCATTGTAATTAACCAAAAATGCTTCTACTTTCCTTCAAAGTGATATGAATCAACTGTGACGCGCACACACACACACACACTCTCTCACGCACACACACACACACACACACACACACACACACACACACACACACACACACACACACACACACACAGACACAGAGCTTAAATGCAAATGTTCCTGACCCCTTCCTTCTAAGTCTTCTTACTTTTATTACTGCAACTTTTCATGGTGAGAGCTCTGACATTTAGATGGAAACAGCCAATAACGACCCACTCTTACCTTCTCAGCAAGAGAGAGAGAGTGGGTAAGAGTTTTCTGCAGATCACTTCCTAGTGAATGTACTTTTTATCATTCGGTGTGCCTGCATTTGTGTGCAGCAGCATGTGTGTGTGTGTCCATATGGTGCACCCAGTATACCGTTTGCCAAGTGGGAAGTTCTGCCAGGGGAGTTTTGTGTTGTTTCACTTCCCGGGGGAGGGCGGTTTGGTGCGGCTCTGCAAACTGAAATGGCCTCGCTCCAGTCAAGCAGAATAATGATGATTGGTTTCATTTGCTAAAAGAAACAGAAGGCTAATGGCTAATTGTAATGTTAACACTGTTACACTGAGACCAAGAAAAGTTCACCTGCCCGGCTAATCTGATATATGGTATTGGCTAAAACTGGATTTATGGTCGATGCATGAGGTTAATGGGAGCGTCGGATTTCTGCCATTGAAAGCACCACTACCAGACGGAGAAATTGTTCATTGTTCAGATCGAACAATTCACAAAGCGACATGAATTATCCCTAACAGCGGCCATTATGGAGGAATAACTGACAGTAGTATGCCATTATTGACCAGAAGAACACAGCGTTCATCACTGTCATGTAATAATGGGCTACAATTATATTCTCCATGGTTACTGCAATATCTATACAAACGTCACAAAATGGGTTGTTTGTCAAAGCCATCGAGAACAATCTTTTGTTGTTTGCATTCTTTCAATCACCCTGATATAGAGTAGCTATAATGGTGAGAAGACAGTTTGCAGTGGCTTTGTATTACTGACAAGGAGAAGATAAACACACACCTTGTTGTAGCTCGCTTCATGTTCTCTTCACTTTCAGCAATCTCCTCCAGCACTGTCTCTATGTGTAGAGCTTGGATAGATGAATGGGTAGCTTGGAAAACTCTTGTCAAAAAAAATCCATATTTCTGCCTCAAAGTTCAAATGTCAGTGGATTTATTGACCTTAATGTGTGTGAAGGAGTGTGTGTTTGTGTGTGTGTGGTTGTGTGAGTGTTTGTGTGTCTTCTAACACTTCCTCCCCCCTCCTGGTTTAAGGACACTCAGCAAGGGAGTGAGAGGGTCAGCATTCCCAGAGTGCAATATTTTGCTGTCTCAGGTTTCTCTTGTTTCACACTTTAGCAGCAAAGGTTAAAGTAAAAGCAGCGCTTTGTGAAGGTGTGTGTACGGTATGTGTGTGTGTGTGTGTGTGTGTGTGTGTGTGTGTGTGTGTGTTGTGTGTGTGTGTGTGTGGAATATACCTTTCCCTGACTCCTGCTGATGTATCCAACAGTGTTGTTGATAATTGGGGTTAAATACGGTGGGATGTGGTCCGATGACTATTAACTTTGGCACCG
The DNA here is from genome assembly GCF_949987685.1 of Ammodytes marinus. Taxonomy (NCBI): domain Eukaryota; kingdom Metazoa; phylum Chordata; class Actinopteri; order Uranoscopiformes; family Ammodytidae; genus Ammodytes; species Ammodytes marinus. The sequence continues at coordinate 10,728,756 of NC_137214.1, forward strand.
ACTTCTTACAGGACTCACACAGCTCACACTTCTCATCACAGCACCTCATGAAACATTGCTGGTTTATGTGTGTGAGAGTTTGCATTTAATTATTTTAATGGGGGTGGAAGGCAGATCAAAGCAATGAAATAACATCCTCTCACCAGATGGGGATTTAATGGAGAAACAGATGTTAGCACCTCTTTCCCTCAACAGTTGCCTGTGCACAAAACATGACCCTGTGTGTGTGTGTTTGTGTGAGCACTTAAGAGCAGCAGGATGTCAATTTCTAACCTAACGTATTGTTATGTTCTGGCGCTGATGAAAAAAATATTTAATCGTGCTCTTGCGCTCGAGCCTGAGTGTGTGTGTGTGTGTGTGTGTGTGTGTGTGTGTGTGTGTGTGTGTGTGTGTGTGTGTGTGTGTGTGTGTGTGTATATACCAGTGTCCTTTGTTGTCCTTCACAAAAAAAAAACGGTTAGTGCTTCAAAATTCAAAGAAAAAGGAAAATACATGGATGGGATTGAAAATGAAGGGAAAATGCCCTGCAGGCACTGTTGCTGAGCAATTTCACCGGCGGCCATCATTTTTTCAACTTAGCCTTGATCTCTAGCCTCTTGTGACACTTGACGTGAGCCTTACTGTTTCTGTGTTCTTTAAATGAGGCACAGACACTACATCAGTGAAACACATCCATCCAAGTGGATCTAAGAAGAGATCATTCAGTTTAGTGCAACCAAACAACTGTCCTTACTACAGAAGAAACATCTAAAGATGAATTTGACTGTGATGATAGAAAATGCCAATTAGAGATTAAGTGGATTTCCATATTGATATTGATCTTCTCTTTTGTCATTTTATTAGTGTGTTGTTACAGTTACACCACAAAACAGTATCAAAATGATTTGTTGTTAGGTATATGGGACGAACAAGAAATACATGCAGGCTTCATCTGAATCTCTGTGAGCTCAATTAGCTTTCCACATTTGCTCAACTTGTTCCCTGCAGCAGGGCTGGTCTTATTCTTATGTCCCCTCCATGCACTGAGTGTGTTCATTCATGTTGACAACCAGACGCAGACAGAAACTAAACCAAAATGCTGCTTCTCAATCCGTCAAAGTCTCAACGCGAGGAATTTCACTATCAGCAGCACACCAGACTCCTCTCTTCTTTCTCTACTCAAGCTATAAAAATGACAAATGAAAATCTGCGACCGCAACATTGTTGGATCACAGCGTCTGCACAGCCTGTGTAGTGAAAGCAGCATGATAGCGGGAGCAGCGGTAGCTTCAGTGCTCTGTCAGTACATCCTCTGTGGATGCGTTCAGTCACAGAATTAAGTGTATGTCACCCCAATGTCTTGGTAGTGCACAGTGCACTAAAATGCCATCACTGTTGTTACCAGCAGAATGCATCAGTCCACAGTAATGCACATATAGCATGAATGAAATATAATCTGTCAAGCGGCTTGTTTGAACATGGATAGAGTAAAATAGAAGTGTGAGGCAACTGACTTAAAACATGGCTGAAACACCACCTCTGTAGACAAGCCTTAAAGGCAAACCTGACAGTGTTACAGAACACTTGTTGGTATTTGAACTGAGCTCCCAGTCGTACATATGAAATGGAGCAATGTGGACGTAGCCTCAGGGGATGTATACTCAGGACACACTTTTCATGGCAGAGCGCTTGGAAAATCATGTCCAAAGAGCTTGTAACATCTTAAATATTGTTCACATCATGTGTGCCAGTTACAGGATACATATTATGCTCATTTTCAGGTTCCATATTGTAACTTGGGTTTCTACTAGAAACTGTTTTCATGGTGTAGTGTCCAAAGAACCTTTATAATTTTCACAGTGCTATTGCTGAATCTCCTCTTTTCAGCCTCTGTCGGAAACACTCTGTTTTAAAGCCTGTCAATTTAAGCACCGCTTTCCATAAAGGCCAGCCACCTCTGATTGGACCTGAATCTAACTACAGGTATGGATCTTACTGCCAGTTAGATTCAGGGGTTTTGCTTATCACAGGTGGAGATAGTGCTAAGTTAGGTTTGTGCTGAGGGGGCGTGGCGTTCCCCTTATGACATCATACAGGGAGATACATTTGACTGGGGTTTTTGAACACAGGTTTTCAGAAAGGTTTAGAAAAAGACAGAGGTTTTTTTTCACATACATTTGGAGTCTGTAGTCACACTGGGGACTCATGTTGATGTTGAAAGAACATGAAAAAGTGCGTACGAAATAAAGTGTTATGAAGTCCAGAAAAAGTTAATTTAAAGTGCAATAGAGTGAAATATTTAAGATAATGTTTGCCACATACCAATATAGGAAGGTGAAGAGCCCTCTACTGTATCAGTATCATTAACATACTTTACACTATCCTTTATCTGCCCTCTTTGTTTTGCTCTTGAGGCCTGAACATTACACGGTCCATTATGATGATCTGAAGCGCTCATGTAAGAGGCACGCACAGGCAAAAGATTTAACAGACTGTTTGTTCGTAGGCGTGGCTAATGAGTGGATTGTCCTTGATGTAGTATTCTACTTAAGGCCTGATATAATTGAGATGTTACATAGTGTAGTTTCAGTTGCAAGTTGCTTTTTGTTGCTATATAACTATGATGCCTTGTTGTTTTAATGTTAGGGTTTGGGGGGCTCGTATATTCGAAACGGGCCTCCAAACATGAATGCTTCCTTTGAGTACATATGTTGTCTTCAGCCTCCCGCCATATGGAGCTTAATGTGTTGTCATCCAGGGAGATGAAACAGAGTTCACTGGCTTATCTACACTTTTAGAATGTGCACTCCAGAGAAATGATGAGCTCCCTGTCAACCGTGCACAAATACACACTTTAATTTTTGGCCAACATTTTGAAACTGTTTTTGAAACACTGTAATTGCATGATTCAGTATCTTCAATTTGGAAAGCAAATTAGCCGCCCCTGTGTGCTCTTTAACAACTGTTGTCAAGCCGTATGTATGGTTGTGTGTTCTACTGCAGTATCTAACCCTGAATATATTGTGCTTTATGCCGACTGGCTGGCTTAGAAATCTGTTCAGACAAAATAAGAAAGAGGCTGCAATGTTCACTTATGCTGTGGTTGAAGTGTAGGTTTTGCTCTTTAGATCAGACATGATAAGAGCTTGCATATGTTGTTGTGTAAAATATCAGCAAGGCGCTTGTTTGGCAGCCGGACCAGGACTCACTGTCATGTTGTCAGTGGTGATGGAAAGGTTGTGTAAAAGATAAGATTCACATGGGAGCTTTGGGTGGTGGGAGGCCAGCCAGCTCGAGTAGGACTTTCCCTTTGTTGAGCAAACATTCCACCACATGAGCCAGAATAAATTCAGAGATGACTTTTCCATGGAATTTTGCCCACATGTTTTTTTATAATCAGGGAAGATATGAGGGTGAGACGTACACATTTAAAAAACATTTAGTTAGAAAATGTACCTGCAAATTTACCTCGCTTATTGATACAGTTTTTTTTTATTAAATTCTGAAGAAATGACAACAGCTTCTCAAATCCCCCTTTTTAAATCTTCACTGAAAGCTTGCAGCCAGAACAATTTCCAACATCCTCTCCGACCGTTGTCTTCGTCTCTCTCCTGGCTCAATTAAAACACATTTTCTCATGTCACAGACATAGCAAGCATGCAGTCTCACGGGCACACACAAAATGTAAAACAGGCTCCCTCGCTCTAGTCACGTTTGCTAAAATTATGGAGGGAAAAAACCCCTCAAGCTGGGAAATGGAGATAAATACCTTTGCATCCATTTCTATTTATTTTCCATTCCACTCTATCAATGTTGATTAGCATCCCCTTCAGTTTTATGATCATAATGCCAATTAGGATGACCATAATTGTTGTTATGATGATTGTGTTTGTGATTTCTCTGCTCATTGACTGTGGCACTGTCGCCTCTCCGATGCAATATGTCATCTGTACAGGCTCCTTCTGTTTTGAATTTTGAGTCTGGAGGAGAGGAGGAGGAGATTAAACTGGTCCAAGACCTGTCCCAGTCAGAGAGGATTCAGTGTACATGTGGGAGACCAAAGTGGAGGGGTTTTCGCAAATTTTTCCGAGAGTTGCAAAGCAGCACATTTACCCTGGTAATTCATGTTTTGTATCAAATAGAATACACTGTTCTCTCTTTCTCAAAGTTTCAACATCATCACCACCTCTCCATGTTTGTTCCTGCATCACTGCTGCCTGTTGAGTCAGATTAGAATAAGCAAGATATAACCAAGGGGATTATTGATTTTCTTTTCTTTTCTGCTCAGAAAATCTATCAAGTTCAGCTGCCATGAACAAACAAACTGTATTACTGTGATGTATATCTGGAAATTCAAAGGCACCTGCCACCTGCCATCTATCTGTCAATGTGGCAACAGGCCTCTCTTGAATAATAGTATTTGAAACATTCAAAAAGTTTTTATTTTGTTGTGCTTGTAGCTTTAAAGCGAGTACTCTGTATTTAGTTTTTGCTGAACACAATGGGCACTTTATGGGATATATAGCAGTACAAGCACAAGTTTGAAAAGTCAGCAAACTGACTAAGTACTGGCAGTTATTCAGTGTTATATACTTAACGTTTTCTTTAAATTAGCTGAAATTATCCACCTTAAACTACTCTTTATACCTAGCAATTGATAGCCTGGTCCAACCAGACCATCGTACTTAATTTAATTTGTACAGAAGGTCTGGAAGTGCTGTAATTGGCAAACGTTCACTCACTTGGAGGCGGGTGTCTGTCGAAGTTTAAAACTATTGGATCTGCCCAGTGCCACTCTGGATTAGCCAACCAATCGCATCACGTTTGGTCGTCACGTGTGTCATGAGCCGTCTTCTGACGGTGCGTTCCAGTTGGACAGGGAACTCGGAAATTTCCGACTTCACTACATTTGTAGTCTATGAATCTACCGGTACCTGGCAACAGAAACTTGTTAGAGCCTAACGTTTAGTTATTTGGACGAGAAAGGTTTTAAGCGTCCATACTTTCCCGAGCAGATGCACTGGAACACAGACAGGTCGGAACTCGGAACTACCAAGTCGGAAATCTCCTTCTCCCGAGTATAAAGGAACGCAGCATTCAACTGAAACTGGAGCGTTCTCAGCCACTCGCTCTGTTCGCTGATTGGACGATTGTAGATTCTCCGGAGAATCTGGGAAATGCGCTGTACACCCAGACTGACTACTGAAGGGAAAATGAAATTTGGCCGGAAGTAGGCGGGCGGGCGGAGCCAGGCTAAGCAATTGATGCAGTAGGAGCAAAATCCCTGAGGGAATTGAGTTAAGTTTGACTGTATTTATTAATTTATTTAAATATAGCACTTAATTTGCAAGAGGCAGAATACCTCTTATAAAAGTAGCACAGTCTCGCTTTGATTCATGCCTTTGTAAGTTTTTAATGGTGCACTGTGCATTTGCCATCACGCCTATGATTCAGTGCAGAGGCACTTATTCAGAAATGAAGGAAGACAAAGACAGGGCACCTGGGGATGAAGGAGAGAAGAAAAACAAAGAGAGTAATAATCAGAAAACAACTTTTCTACAAAAGTGTTCCTTTTTTCACACTTGAGGCTTTGTGAATTGGATGTGAAAATGCACTCCTGCTAGAAAAGTGTTTACACACACACACACACACACACACACACACACGCAAGCACTCAGTGGTTAAGACCGTAATCACGGCGATAATTTGTGAAGAAAAACAGGAGCATGGTAGAGAAAGAAGAAAAAAGAAATGTTGCGACTGCATGCAGAAGCTCAAATCTCATTGAACAGCTATCAGGAAGCGATGGAAAGGATGCAAGGAAGAAAAGACAAAATCTTAAATAGATGTGTTGCATTGTTTGCTGTCAGCCGGCTCTCCAGCATCACAAAGGGCAAAGGAAAATCACTGGTTTATAGAAAACATGACAACTATCATCAGAAATATGTATTTGTTCCTTCAGCTGAACGGAAACAGGCTGAATGAAGTAGAGCTCTCGGTTATTCACAACCGATCTGTAAACCTCACTCTACTGACTCTCAAAGCAAGCTTCAGTTAAAACAAATCTGCATTTACAAAATGTTATAAAGCCCCTCCATCACCCTGACTGAATTACTGTATCCGCAGTATTACAGTGGAAGTTTGTGAGGGGTGTGGGAGTTCTTTACAGGGTTCTCAACTATTTCAATCTAGAGACATTCTGTATACAAAGCACAGATGGCTGGGCGCTGCTTGGAGGAGTCACTGTTGTTGTAAAGCGAGTGGATTACATTAAATCTCGGTATCTGCTCAGTAACTTTAGCATCAGCCTCATGTCTCCAGTCTCATTATACTGATCTTGTTAGGGAGAGAGAGAGAGAGAGAGAGAGAGAGAGAGAGAGAGAGAGAGAGAGAGAGAGAGAGAGAGAGAGAGAGAGAGAGAGAGAGAGAGAGAGAGAGAGAGAGAGAGAGAGAGAGAGAGAGAGAGAGAGAGAGAGAGAGAGAGAGAGAGAGAGAGTTCAGATAATAGCAATTGAGATAATAGCAGGTTGGACTGGTTTTTGAGGAGAATTGGAAATACACAGCAGATCGTGTCAGTGTGTGGTTCTCTCTCTCATATTTCCTATATGAAGAAGTTTAGGTGTCTGGTTTTGTCTTGCTCTGGTACAGCATGGGCAATGGTTGAGTGACAATAAGTGAAAAGCCACAAAGTATAATTGGTCAAGAAATATCTTTTCCCACCTTCGGTAAGGTTGGGAATCGCTTGAAATGTTGTGACCCCTGTGCCAATGCAGTTTCTAAGATTTGGTACTGATAAAGTAATGTCTCTGGGTTTTAGACTAGAAAGCACAAGCTCGAAACAGACACCGTCAATTTAACAAGAAAGCTCAGCTTTCAGGCAAACAAAGACCAGGGGCAGGCAATGGACTACAAAGACATGGAATCAGGCAAACATGAATCAAACTGCTGCAAAGCTAAGCAATGCACACTACACGATCTGGCAGGGGAACTATGGATTTGGGCCAGTGTATACTGTATGGGGATTGGCTGATGAGGGAAATGATGTGCAGGTGGGGAGATAGAATTAGGTGATTGAAGAACAGATGAATACCTACACTAAGAGCTGGCAGAGGTTGTGACGGATACCATGAATATAATTTCTTATGTGAAACCCTCTTTTTTAATTTAGCAGAAGAAACCAATGTTCTTAAATAGTTATGTTGTCTACTCACAACAAGTAACGCAAAAACTAGTCAGCAATTCTAGAACACTTGTTCATATCCTCCAGATATGCTGCCTGTCTGTACTGTCAGTGTGCACACACAGTACAGACAGGTTGCGGAGCGTGAGTAGATATTCACTGATTTTGACAAAAAGTGATTTTGACAACAACCATTCTCCAGAATCACTGACTCCACCTTTAATGGCAGGTTTTGGCACTTGCTTCCATATACAGTACTTGGTGCTTTGGACACATTTTGGTCGGTTCCACTGTCTTGCTAATAATGGATGTTTTGCAGTGTTACTGTGTGTGGGCATATAGTGCAGTTGTGCTAGTATCTCTTTTGTTGGTCAAATGTTGTATGTATGAAGGTCTAGGATTGGGTGAATCTACTCCACTCTTGAATTCCAGTACATATTGACCCATGTAAACAGATCTGATATTGAAAGGTCAAACACCATCAGTAGAACACACAGACACTGGTGGCACATGAAGATGATCTGGAGAGTTTTCACCACCCTCTGTTTAGTCTTACGGTGCAGGGCTAATAGCTCTCCAGAGCGCGTCCCAGGACTTCCTGTACTCCCCCAAATCACCTGAATTGTTAGAGTCAGTCCGTGCCAAACTAAACATGGCATGGATTTACCCTGTAACCCATGGTTTCTGATTTGTCATTGACCATAATCTACGGCATGATGTGTTTCTGGTTATATGGAGGCATATAGCAACACTGAGATGTGGTCTGATTTGTCGGTGGAGGGTCTTACTGTATATCCTGTGCAAAATGAATTCGAAGCACGACTTGTTGGTGATCAGATGTGGGAGTGTGGGATCACAAGGTCGAGCCAGTTTAGATTGTACAGTTTTAATGTCCAGTTGATACGCCACCCTGCGGAGACTGGAGATTTTCCATAAGAATATCAGTAGAATCATCCGGTTTTTAAGATGCCAATATCGCCTCCTTTGTCTCCTCTGTCACCCAGGTACAACAGCAGGTAGCCTGGGATAATCCTTGTTGTTTATTGATTGTGATGAAAGAGTGGTGTCCACCAACAATCTGATGTGCAGAAGTCTATCATATTGTATTACAGTTCCCATATGGCAAACAAGTCAGACAATGTGCTTATGTCCTGCTGATCCTCTTTTAATTGGTTCGTTCTCCTTAATGAAAAGCTACCGGGCCTTAATGTGAGCACGTGTTACAGATATGCGAATGAAGCTTGGCTCTTTCCTCTGCAACACATGTATTTCCTGTTGGAAATATAAACAGTTCACATTAAAGATGCGCTCTCTTTAGCGTAGCATACATTCATCAGCTATATTTGTACTGTCCTACTTCGGCGCTACTGGCCCATATAATCTAATCTAATACATCTCCAAAATACATGCTCTGAATAACAATACACTTTATAATACACATTAATCATATACACTTGCAATAGACCTGCTACTCTTAGCACAATACTCAGTATCTATTCTACTGTTACTAGTCTAACTACCCATGCTAGGCACCTAAATACATGTTCACTTTACTATCACGGGGCCCACAGGTAAGTATTAGCATGTAACCTCAGCTATGAAAATACTGACTCTTTTAAGTGTAGAAATACCTCTTTAAACATACTGTAAATAAAGGTAAACATAAATGCATAAACTCAAATGACAGAGCCTTAAAATAACATTACTCTCAAACCAAAACAACAGCATTTGACCACAGACTATTACACTCTTATCCAAACGCTAAACTGTCCCTTTAACTGACGTGACCGGGAGGAAATACCCAATGGCTATTAGCCTTAGCATTAGCGAGCTAGCTGGGTCTAGCTCGGCCCCGTTCATCAATACCCACGGCTCATTCCGTCTCCCGACCCATTCACCCGTTTCATCATGCATCAAACAGTCTGTCATCACTCCCGGTCCCCAACCACACATAGCCACACACAGTTATTACACTAACCCTAACCCCACACAGGACGTAACTAGCTTTATTTAGCCGTGTCATTGCGATCGGCGCCGCAATCTTAAACACTGGCTCGTCCAAATACAACATCATCACCACCCTTAGCCATGGCCAACTTCAATGTTCCTATTAAAACAGGGGAAAGTCTAATCTCTACTATACATTTCGCTAGTGTTTATTACAACATACCTGTTGGAAATATAAACAGTTCACATTAAAGATGCGCTCTCTCTAGAGTAGCATACATTCATCAGCTATACTTGTACTGTCCTACTTCGGCGCTACTGATGCCCATCCACCTGTAAGGCCTATACCGCCCTCTGCTGGTGAATACGAGTTAATCAATAATGTAACCCTTTCAAAATACCTTGTGATATATTATACGACAGAATCTGTGTTTAGCTTGTTGACTTTGGCATAAATATTAAAAGGGAGGGGGGGGGGGGGGCAAATAATCCTTTGTCTTTTAATACACAGTGCCACACACGTATAGACTTGATTTAAACTGTCAGATAGAGTGGAGCCTTGAAGAGTGCTGACAGAACAATATCATTCATCTTGAAGCCTAAAGAGGATCTAGTGCATTGTTTCTGTAGGCTTTAGTTTTGACGAGTGTGCTGATTTAGTTAAAGATGTCTCTGATCTGCAGCTAACTTGTGGTTGCATTTCTCTGCTACTGCGTCTTAAATATCTCTCTCTCTCTCTCTCTTTTATACTCTGTTCTCCTCTCCTGCATCTCTGTGGTCTGTATCCTGCATTGGCCTTTCCACTTCATTCTCCTCATTATTTTCCTTCATCAGCACCTTTCTCACTTTTCCCTTTGTTTCCCTCACTGAGTCTATTCCTGAGTAAGCCTTTTCAACTCCCATGAGACTGTGAAATTAGCTCTGGGCTGGCTGCGGTGGGTACAGGCACATTTTGTGTGTGACTGTGTGTGCGTGTGTGTGTGTGTGTGTTTGTGTTTGTGTGTGTGTGTGTGTGTGTGTGTGTGTGTGTGTGTGTGTGTGTGTGTGTGTGTGTGTGTGTGTGTGTGTGTGTGCGTGTGTGCGTGTGTGCAGGCTGTTGTTTCCCTGTTGTGTTAATTGTTGTAACTGTGGAGGAGAATAATATTTGTCCAGAGTACTGTCCTGCTGAGAATCCTCTTTCCTAGTCTCAAGCAAAGTACCTTTGTCTATGGACAGGTGAAGTATATGATAAATTTACTGGTTTGGATAATGGAGGTGGGACTTAACAAGACCATCCAATGAGGAGTCAGCATTCCTTGTCATAACCAAATAAGCAAATACATGCAAGACCAACATTGATTGACAAGCTATTTTAGTGAATAAGAATGTTGGAAATAAAATAAATAATAAAATAATCATATAATGATGTATAATACTGATCTTATAATCAACAGGGTTATGGGACATTTATTTATTTATGTTAACCCATTGTTGTCACTGGGTACAAAAAGAAGAAACAAATTATGATTTTCTCACACCTTAGTAAAATACCACCTAGTATTTATTCCCTGTTCATGTACAGCAACCATTAAAACACTTTGTAAAAAAGTTTAGAGTGAGAGCTTCTCTGGGCCCTGGTGTGGATGTTTTCCCTCTGCATTCATTTGACTTGCATTTAGTTTGACAAAGCTTTAGAGACAGTTCTGTATCAGGACAAAGTCACGCACACATTAACACACACAGTGAGACGTGAGCGCTTCTTCCCACAGGCTGCCTTTGAACTTTCTGCAAACAGACAACAGCACAGGCAACAACCAGAAAAAAAAAGAAAGTCAGAGCAGAATGAAGGCAGCTATGGAAGAGTGTGTTGGGGTAAAGGTACGTGAGTTGGAGTCACATTATGGCACAGATTGGTTCAGGGCCGCTCTAAAGTGCGGAGGGAAGGAGGAAATTGCAGGCTTACTGGGGGGAACTGAGGTGGAAGAAAGAGAGGAGGAGGAGAAGAAAAGGATTAAACAGAGTAATGCACTTGGAGTAAAGAAAAGGAAATATATCTTTCCGTCCTCCTGAGCTCTTCCCTTGTTTCCCCAGTGGAGCAGACAGATAAGGGAGCCCGTGTATGATTGGCTTAACACTTGGCACGACGCCACCGCAGCGATTTCACCGCAGGATACCGACAGGAGCTAAGGGATTCTGTCAGATAGTATGGTATTAAAAGTAAGAAGATAGGGCAGTTTTGTACAGGAAGTTTGCCGACTGAATATAAATACGTGTATTTGAAATTCTGTGTGTGAACTCGGGGCTAAACCAAGAATGGCTCCAACATATTCAGCAGTAAAACGTGTTGGTCCCTATTCCACTCTTTATGCATAACTTCCTCCACTTTTCATACATTTTCACAGTGAGACTCAACAGATCTCTGTTTAGATTATTAAACAGGGCGTTGTTGCCGTGTACAATACATATTGTATAGTCTGCTGTGAACTGCTGCATGCTTCGTCCTCATTTGTTGTGTTTTTTTCTCATCTGTGTTTTTATCGCCATTCTGAAGTCTTTTTTCGCCCCTCATCAATGCAAATATATGGATTCAATTCAATTAGTCTCTTTCTTTATCAGCCTATGTTCCCTGTAATGCAGAAAATTTAAAAATCCAGCCACCAGTTAGAAAGTAGAAAGAGACAGAGCAATGGAACTTTCTTGTTCTCTTTTTCTGCTTCCCTATCTGCACCATTGTAACACACTGTAGATAATTTAGCTTTGGGTATGTAGATGAGTAGGGTCCAGTGAAACGTTTGCGTCTTTTATTTATTTATTAATAAACTCAATCTTACATTGGAAGTCTAACCTCTCCCTACTAGTTCCTGTGACCTTTGACATTGTTACTAGAATTATTAAAACCCCAAGTGTTTGAATAATTGAAACTGAGTCAGGCCTTCTTGAAAGCAGGTGAAGTTTACTTGCAAACAGCATACAAGGGAATCAACAATGTATCTGGGTTGGTACATGGTTGAATACAAAGAAATGAACAGTGTACATGGGATTATATGCAAGAGAAGGTGGTGTGTGCGCAAACACATACTAGGTTTGGTGTGTCCAGCCCTTGTTTTGCTGGCGAAAGCAGAAATGTTTTTAATTAGGTAGATATTCCCAGAAATTCATCTCAGCTGGTGTTATCCTTCATACAACGTCTGATTACAGAATATGGGAGTCATTTCTCCTCAACCACTGTGCACATGAATGTGTCATACCTCTGTATGTGCCAAAATCTTATTAGGCAGTTTCTTCTTCAAGGCTAAACACCAGTTGTAGCAAAAACACTTTGGAGTTCTTTAAGTTTACTGGGACAAAGTTCAACAGGCAGAAAGCATGTATTGAGCATTAAAATATTATACAATCATAAGGCAAATTAAATTCTAGTAACAGACATTACTTGAATTACTTTCCAGAGCGAGCCATATTAACTGTCCTTTAAAGCAGCAGCCCAAATGCATGCATAAGACATCAGAGCCATATATTTTCTCCATTGAGAAACAAAACATAGCATAGCAAAGACCGCTTTCAGAATCAAAACCAGAATTTCCCAACCTGGCACATCAAAGGAAATAGACTGGTATCGTCAACAAACTGGGCATTGCCTTAGCATAGCACACAGCTAAGCACATAATTGCTAAAGTTATTCATATTTAAATTATGCATGATGTACACCAGCAGATAGCTGAGTTACATGCTGACACCACTGCATTGCATGTAAACTACACTCAACAAAAATATAAACACAACACTTTTTTTTTGCTCCCATTTTTCATGAGATGGACTTAAAGATCTAAAATTCATTCCAGATACACAATTGTACCATTTCTCTCAAACATTGTTCACAAATCTGTCTAAATGTGTGATAGTGAGCACTTCTGCTTTGCTGAGATAATCCATCCCACCTCACAGGTGTGCCACATCAAGATGCTGATCTGACATCATGATTAGTGCACAGGTGTGCCTTAGACTGTCCACAATAAAAGGCCACTCTGAAATGTGCATTTTTTTGCTTTATTGGGGGTCTGGGGACTCAGAACCAGTCAGTATCTGGTGTGACCACCATTTGCCTCATGCAGTGCAACACATCTTCTTCGCATAGAGTTTATCAGATTGTCAATTGTGGCCTGTGGAATGTTGGTCCACTCCTCTTCAATGGCTGTGCGAAGTTGCTGGAGACGGCTTATGGTGGAGAAATGAACATTCAATGCACGAGCAACAGATCTGGTTGACATTCCTGCTGTCAGCATGCCAATTGCACGCTCCCTCAATGCTTGTGGCATCTGTGGCATTTTGCTGTGAGACAAAACTGCACATTTCAGGATGGCCTTTTATTGTGGACAGTCTAAGGCACACCTGTGCACTAATCATGATGTCAGATCAGCATCTTGATGTGGCACACCTGTGAGGTGGGATGGATTATCTCAGCAAAGCAGAAGTGCTCACTATCACACATTTAGACAGATTTGTGAACAACGTTTGAGAGAAATGGTACAATTGTGTATCTGGAATGAATTTTAGATCTTTAAGTCCATCTCATGAAAAATGGGAGCAAAAACAAAAGTGTTGCGTTTATATTTTTGTTGAGTGTAACTTACTGACAAATGTCTTTTAAATTGGCTACACATATTATTTTGTTCGGACCCAGTGTGTTCATGTAACATCTGTTTCAATGCTGTTTGAATGCAATGTGCACGCTGAACATACACAAACAGAAACAAGGAGTCATACACTTTCTATCAATTTTCCATTTTCAAAGGGTGGTGCCCCATAATGAATTAATGTAAGTTAAATTTTGTTAGCTAGTATAAATACAGACTTCTAAAATATTTCTCTTCAGCAGGGTGTGCGTTTAAACATTTTACTTTATCTTAATGCATCAACTGCATTATTTGAAGGCCCTTTTAAAGTGTAATTCCCTCCAGGTGTAGTGTAGACAACACACGCAGACCGCAGCAGAAGCAGGTGGGCTATTAAGAGTTATTATCTCATTTTCACTCTATAGATATACGTCCAAAATAGCAACACCTGCTAGCTAGAGGGGATAGAGTGAGAAGGAAACTGAAATGTGAAATGAGACAGCTTTTGAGTACTTTTTTCCCCCAGGGGCAGAGAAAGAGAGATAGATAAGGCTTTGTTTTTCACACCAAGGAGAGGTTATGGAAGCATGGCAGCCACAGGAAAGCAGTGCAGGAGCAGCCAGCAGCAGCAGCAGCAGCAGCAGAGTCTATTCATCATCATCTGGCTTATGGCTGCACACTGGCTGCTGGAGTTCACCTCACAGATAAGAGAAATCAAGGACCCACACTCTCAGTATACTAGTTTGACAGACGTGTGGTCAAGTAGACAAAAAGACAAGAACAAATCCAGGGGCAGCAGACCTGACTCCATTTCAAGTCCATAGTGACATGCTATCATATCTACAGTGGTATGTATTACACGTTGTCCAGGAGCCAGTGCTCCCTCCTGCCTGACCTTCATAGGTTGACCTTGACACACCTGTAAGGCTTATATGGTGAAGAAATGTTGATCTGACAGCCAAAAGTGACTTAGGAAAAGTTAAAAACAGGAGGTTAAAACACAGGTTTTTTAGACTTTGTAGATTCTTCCTTGTTGGTTTCTCTTTGCCTGTGCTTTGATCTCATTCTCCTCAGGTCCCTCCCTGTCACTGTGTTTAACTTGAACACTTGGCTGAGATTTTCTTCGGCTTTTATCCCTTTATCCTTGTCACTTACTGACTCGGTCACCGTTTCAGGCAGCATGTCAGTCAGTTGTTCATCCATTTACTGCCTCTGTGATGGGGACGCGCCATTTTTTTACTACTCTATTTAAGCTAGTGCTTTCCAGTCATTAACTGACATTAACCTGTCACCATGGCTGAAGGCTTTCCCACTGTATCCCCCCACAGAAAATACATCTTTAAAAGATTGATATTTTTTCATAAAAGAAGATATTTCTTATCTGTGATGCAATATAAATATTGGTTTCAAAATGTAAGGTAAAACCATTCCACAAACTCCTAAAGCCACTGTAAGGGTGTAAGGGGTGTGAATTGAGTCTATTTTAATTGTTTCGACTAGGAAAATCGTGACATGAAATTTTCATATTTTTCCATGCGTAAAAGGACAGTTTAAAAACAATACAAATCATTACAATAATGCTTTATTCCTACCCGTTATCCTCTTCTTTCTTCATTAGATGACTTTTACTTGCATACTATTATACCAGAAATGTCATACATTTATAAAATTCATTGAGCAGAGACTAAAAGAAAAACTTACATCCTATACTATACAGTATATCATTCCTTTTCACCTTTAAGAGCCTCCTTCATTTTATTCTTTACTTGGTTTAAAAAAAAGTTTGCTTAACAATCACATGACATTTGGAGGGAAATACATCTGCGGGGGGCCTGACAAGCAGTCATTTTGATAAGTGCAAAGTGTCATTCATCTACACCGACTCTCTGTCTCTGCACCCATTGTTTCTTTCAATTAAACTCTTGTCGGTGTTTTCCCACAACCTTCCTTCTCTATTCGCTGCTGGAAACATTTTGTCTCTCTCTCTCGCTCTCTCTCTCTCTCTCTCTTTCTTTTTTTCTCTTTCTATCTATCTATCTCTCTCTGGAAGTCAGATCTAGATTTTAAATGTATTTATTTAAAAACAGGAACAGTGCATTTTGATGACCATTAACAGGTAAATATGCCAGTTTATAGTAGCTTATTTCCGTCTTCAGTCCCTTAGGCAAGTTGATGTGAACAATACAAGCTACACTCATCACAACACACTCAATCAAAAAGAAAAGCAACAATCAAGAAAATTAACAATAACAATGAAAGAGTACAATAAACAGACAGACAAACAATGTTGTTTATGCAATTTTGCTCACATCAAACCAGGATTGGGGGTACCAAACAAAGTGTGTGTTAAGTGCGAAAAGTGCTCATTTGCTCAAAAGTGCGATAGTGCTAAGGTTAATTAAGTGCTAGTGTTATTGCACGGGTTTATAAAGTACTGATATAGATTGCAAAATTACCTTTTGCCCATGTTCTGAGAAGGTGCTAGAAAGAAAAGAAAGACACCTGAAAAGTGTGAAAATAGAAAGATATTGGGGATAACAGACTCCCCAGTGAAGTTTTTCCCCTTCATTAACCTGAAAAGAGAGAAACAATATTTTGGATGTTTGGCTTGGATCCATGGTGTTACTTCAGGTGTTGTTTTTTCGGTGCTGGAAAAAAAGGGGTGTCGAGGGAAGAGGAATAGGATTGATGAACGAGGGAGGCTATAAAAATAGAAAGCCAAGGGGAGAGCGAGCGGGAAGTAAGCAGAAAGAAAGAGAAGTCATTTGTCTCAGTTTGGAGAAGCCGGATTGGCTGTGAATACAAATGTTGTCATTGGTTACCTTGATCCTTAGCGTAACAGACCAGTAGGATTTTCGCTGTTGTAATATGATGGGGCTATGTTTGTTCTGAGCCAAATTGTGTGTATGTGTGTGTGTGACTGTGTGTTTGTGCGTGTGTGTGTGTGTGTGTGTGTGTGTGTGTGTGTGTGTGTGTGACTGTGTGTGTGTGTGTGTGTGTGTGTGTGTGTGTGTGTGTGTGTGTGCGCACAGTAGCAAGACACTTCAACTTCCCAGTGCCACATGTAATAATCAGTGTTGCCTGTCTGTTGATATGAATGAGATGAGATGCTGCCTGTCAATCTTGAGGCTCTATACACGAATACTGGATAAAGTCAGATGGAGCTGCCCAACAGGAAGGCAAACCTAAACTTCTGTTCTTCATTTTCCTACTTTGCTCTCTCTCTGTCTCACAATGTCTCTCTCTCTCTCTCGTTCTCTCTCTCTCTCTCCATCCTGTGTGTTGTCAGCCTCCTCCTCCTCTCCCTCTCCCTGTCTTGGTGTCAATCTTCTCTTACTTTATCTCAGTCGGACACTTTCAAATTCCTCTCATCTTTTGTCTTCCCTTTTGCTTGTGAAAATCCTCAATCTGCTGCTTCTCTTCACATCGTTTGACTCTGTTATCTGGCTCAGTCCACTCTCAAGTCTTCTTCATGGCTCAGCTATAGATGGATTTGGGTTGAAGGACGGTATATTCACTGTTGGTATAAATTTGTTCAGGTTGACTCTGTCACTGCAGTAATGGTAAATGGTAAATGGACTTGACTTATATAGCGCTTTTCTAGCCGATTTCCTCAGCCCCAAAGCGCTTTACATATCTTACCGCATTCACCCATTCATACACACACTCATACACCGATGGCAGTAGCTGCCATGCAAGGCGCTTTCTGAACCATCGGGAGCAATTTGGGGTTCAGTGTCTTGCCCAGGGACACTTCGACATGTGGCGGGTAGGCGGGGAATCGAACCTCCGACCCTGCACTCCAGAGGCAATCTTCCTACCCACTTCGCCACTGCCGCATGCACTGACAGATTTATAATCATATTGTTCAGACAGGTATGGCTAACCCACACGACCTTGGGGGTTTGAGTGCTGGTCATAACGTTAATAGCATGTAACGCCCTTAAAGTCACTGAGCAAACAAGTGATCCGTGTAATTTGTCTATACAAAGCTGCTATATACTGTCAATTGCCAATAACCCTATGCATAAGCCCAATCAGTATATTTTATTAGTCATGTCACATCCTTTGAAAATGCGCAGTTTATCTTGTTATGTATGAAGCATGACAGTACTACGTGCTGGTGTTTTTTCTTCATTGTATTTACATCATGGGGAGGAATACGATATGTATTTACTCATTAGGACTGTTTCTAGTGAGAACATGCTAATGAAATGTACTCCGGTTGTGTGTGTTGATTTTCTCTCCTTCAATACCGTTGGTTAAAGCCAAAAAACTGTCTCCACTATACACATTCCCCTCAGCATTCCTCACTCCTGCAGAGGCCTAACAGTGAAATAATCTGATGCAGCGTGTTTCTAAAATCCACTCTGCTCTGTTCTGCTATGCTCACAGAGTTGGTATATCAGCTTCATAGGATGCCTATCAGATCCCAGACCAGCGCTTTTCTAGAGTGTAGCGTAAGGAGGAGAGGGATTTAGAGGAGGAGGAGGAGAGGGGTAATGAATTACTGTTAGAGACTATGGGGAATAAGAGGTTGGAGGGAAGGAATTGGGCAAGGTTCCAGACCCATGAATAAATTGCATAAAGTACACAGTACAGTTTCTGTTGAGTTTCCACCGAGGGGCCCAGATTTGCATCCTCATCCCCTGATTATGACGTCTTCAGTCAGCACTCCGGGGCGTGGCTTTGCCTATTTCAATGTTAATGCGAGAAATTGTGTGCAAAAACCAATACCAACTTGTAGACACACACACACACACACACACACACACATTCAGTTACTTCTGCTGAGTGAAGCAACTCTGGCCCAAGCCATTCCCACTTCTCTTCTTCTCTGAATCAATTCCGCTTCCTCTCTACCTTTTCCAGTCCCAGACTTCCTTGGGGATCTTCTATCAGATGAGATCTCAAGCCCATCACTATAAACTCAGAGAAAAAATGAGCCGACCAGCTAGAGACCCAGGAGACAGAATGACTGTGAAGATGTCATGACAGAAATGAATGTCTTTTGAGACACTCCTCACACAAAATAACTGAAAAACTGCTTATGTGTTAAGAGTCAACTCTTGCTGCGATACAAATAATGAGTATATTTACATGCATATTAGTATCCCCGTTTTGAGCATCATCATGATTTTGATCTTATTCTAGACATGTCGTTTTTGTTAAAATACAGACATCCACTCATTCATTTCTTTAAATACACTCTTGTTAAATTAACCAGCTTTCTCATTGCCTGCATCAGTGTAAGACTGGCTTTAACTCTCTCATATCCAGCGAATGTTGTTATTTCTGCATCAACAATAAGTTAACCAAACAGATAAGAATGAAGCCAGTTCAAGTCCTGGCTGCTATGTCCCTCCCTGCTGCATATTACTACTTTGCTGGGTTTAGCTTCACCATCTGATCATCAGTAATGGAAAATGAGAGCACCAATAGCGCCAACTTTCTCTTTTATCATTACCGATCGAAGTTCCTGGGCCACCTGCCAATATGGAGTACAGATCCATTTCCATTCTCTCTCTAAATGCTCTCTTCTTAAAATCTGTGAACTCACTGCATGGAATTACTTTTGATATACGGTCAACAGAGGCCAGGGACTGTTTTGGAACTACATTACAAATTTTAGTTCCTGTTAAAGTATTCCAGCAATCATATAATGTACTGTATGTACATGTTCTAACTAGGGCTGTCAAGCGATTAAACACATTCATCTAATTAATTACAGGCTCTGTGATTAATTAATCTAAATTAATCACATACTTATATGACACTTGTATGCCTGTTTATAAACAACTGTAAAGGCTACCATTCCTCTCTCTCTCTCTCTCTCTCTCTCTCTCTCTCTCTCTCTCTCTCTCTCTCTCTCTGAACTACTAGCGCCGGAAAAAAAACAAGCAGGCTAAATGACGACTGTCTATCTCCCACAACAGACAGCGCTGCACTGCCACACAGGTGTGCATAGCCTATGCCGACTCATTCAACATTGTCCTACTCATAGCCAAAAATATTGACACACACACACTCCACACACACACACACAAAGGCTGTGTGTGTGTGTGTGTTTGCTGTAGACGATCGCAGCTAGCAAACACAATTGAGACACAGAGGAAGATTGAGAGTTGTTTTGAACCTACATTGTTAGCACCCACTAAATCAATGCACAGACACTGCGGAGAATAACATAAGACGTATTCCTATACCTTCTAGCTTATTTGCCTGGAGCAGCCCATAAAACGTCCATAGAGCCCTCTCTATGCTTCTTTCTTCACTCTTTAATCCCGTGCTGCTCCGCTATCGTCTCACCTCTTTTGCACCGGGTCAAAGGGCAATATAGAAGTGCGATTAATCTGCGCTAATTTTTTTAATCGCATTAATTTTTCTGTGATTAATTAATCGAAATTAACACGTTAATTTGACAGCCCCAGTTCTAACACAACATTCAGTGACTGTCCAACAGCTTTAATAATTTCCTTATAATACAACACATGTTCATATTGGGTAACAATACAGAAAGTAGGCAGTTGCATTGCTTACCACAGGACTGAACGTCACGTTACCATCTATGCTTATTTATAGTTTACATTGAAGTTGTTATCTCTCTTTAACTAAATTTTTTATTATTAGGAATTCCATTTTCACTGACAGCTGCTGTGCTACATTTTAAACAGATTTTAATTCAACCCTAAAGAAGACTAAACTAAACTGTTCTGATTTTGTCTTGCTAAAAAAGTCCCTGCAGCATGACTGTATCATTAAATGAGCGAAGTGGAAATACATCCTTCACTGGGAAAATCACTTCTGAAAACTAGTTAATAACGACACTTATGTTCTTGCAATCACTTGAAAGAGTTTGACTGACATTGGGTCCGTGTTGCAGCAAGTTTAACAGATACTTTATGCTTTCGAGATGAGCGCACTAAAATATTAATGGGGGTCCTAGACGAGGAAAGGTCATGCCTGGGACTTGGTATTGAATAATAAGAGGGGGCCAGTGGCAGCCGCTGTTAACCTTAAGTCACACCGGCTTATAAGAAAAACAGTTCAAGTGCATTTCAGGCCACAGCCCCTCAGTCCTTCTGCTGGACACGGTAAATGCTGTTTGCTGACTAGAACAGATGAAACACTCCCTCTGGTACCCACAACATGTTTCTAGCTGCAGGTTAGATTGAACTCAGCAGAAAACAAAACAAAAATGTCGCAATTTATCCAGATGGCACAGAAATCAACAAGACAACACCAAGTATATTTGTTCAGCAGGATCTGCTTGAGATTCAGCCACACACATAGTGTTTTCACTGTGAGCCTCCACTGGGCTGTAATCCATCACAGTCAGTTGGTTATACCCAAAGCTACTGGGGGTGCTGTGTACAGATACAGAAAAGGTGAACTGGTGTGTGGGTTAGGATCGGAAGCTCTTTATATTAGCTAGCAGCAAGTCAATTCAAGTGAAATAGGTGTGTATAGCTTAAATGAAAGACATTTTATAACATACTCTACGCAGTGAAATTGAGAAAATAATATGCTCTTCATAATCCAGCCCTTAGTGGAATACAAAGATGGTTGTTCTTTCAAAGGGATATTTTTGAAATATAGAATAGGGATAGTTGGCACATGTAGCACTATCTAAGGCTAGCCATGGCTATCTCCTCAGCTAGCTTTCTGTTCATCTTTCTGATCTAGTTGTCTGTCTCTCCAGACAGTTTAAAATGCTGTTTTCACAGTAATGTGGTACTCCAGTAAATCCTTCCTGTCATAACTCAGTTTTGTATTACGTATGGTACTGTATTTTGCCTTTATAAGGAGCACAGAATATACAACTCCCTCATTCAGATGAGTAAACACGGAACATCCCTATAACCCTCTCCTTCCAACCACAATGATAACACAATTTCAAATTCATATATCTTTTTTTCCTCTTGCCTCTACTTTTGCACACTCACCCTTTTTCTCTCACCTCTCTCTCTTTCTCTCTCTCTCTCGTTTCCCTTTATGCTATGTCTCCAATGTAAGCCTGTACAATTTGCCCCTAAATGTGTTTCAAATTACACGTCACATCAAATAAGTCTGCAAGTGCGAGTGTGTGTATGTGTGAGTCCTTTGGTATTCTTCCATCTTCGGAATAAGATTCCTAATAAATGAATCTCAAGAGTGGAGCTCAGTATTCAGGAGGGGTAACACATTATGGTTGTCATAGATCTGATAGACAGAGCATACTGTGCCATAATCACTAACCTTTCTTTCTGTCTCTCTTCTCTCTTCCCTCTATTTCTCTCTGCCTGTCTCCTTCTACGCTTACTTAAAGGAAGCGGAGGTGAGTACATTCATTGTGTAATTTCTTTGATTATACTATTCTGTTACATACTGTGGTACTTTACTGGAAGCCCCAGACATTGTATTCTTTGTCTAGCACTTGCTTCAATGCATTTTTGCAGAGCTGGAGAGGTGTTGCTTATTAAAATGCACCGCAGGTTGGGTGGCTGGTTGGACATAATGTGGTGTAGTATTGCATATCAAAATGTTGCTATAGTCTTACGGGTATAGCGGTTATGCATACCTTACCTTGAAGCAATTAAAAGCATGGCAAACAACCCCGGATCAGAGCTGTACTCTCATTTTAACGACCGATTAGGGGCGTTATATACTGTACACCTTAAGGGATGGCCTGATTGTTTCTATAGCTTTAAACCATTATTATCCTACTTTGCACTTTCACCGCCATAAAGGATCATTTTATAGTAGAGACAGAGCAAGAGCGACTGACATAAAATAAGAGATAAAAAAGTGAGGACATGTGTAAAGTGAGGACCTAAGGGAGAAGCTGATTAGGTTTCATCGTCTCATTTTAAACTTTCCTGTTGGCTCAGTGGTCGACAGTGGTCATTTATAGAACAAGGACTGGATGAGCGGGTCAGCTGTCCATTTTATGTGGACTGTTTTCTGTGACTGGTTCATTTAGCTTCTGCTCTCTCTCCTTCCCTCTCTCTATCTCTCTCTCTCTCTCTCTCTCTCTCTCTCTCTCTCTGTCTCTCTCCCCTTCTCTACCTCTTTTATTTAATAATAAAGGAGGTAGAGATCCTGCTTTTAAACCCAGCAGGTTTTCTCTGCCAAGTTCACATAGTGTCACTGACACAGGCTCACTTCCAGCTGACACACAAATGGCTCGCTCCAGGCACCACTTCAGTGTGTGTGTGTGTGTGTGTGTGTGTGTGTGTTTGTGTTTGTGTTTGTGTGTCTGTGCATGCACGGTATATAGCTTGCGATGTGGAGAAAACCCTTGAGAGTAGTAAGGTTGGTAACACACAACCTTTTATTCTGAATTTATAAGCATTACATAAATGATTTAGAATCCACTGTGGTTGTTAGCAGATATAAGTGTTTATTAATGTATTTTTTAACACCATAGCTCCTCCCAGGGGCACTCATTAGTAAATGCCGGTGTAGAAAAGCTTGATGGATGGATGGATGGATGGATGGATATATAGATTGATAGAGGGGTAATACTATGGGGGGATGTATAGATATATGTACTACAAAGTATTGTAATAAACTAAAATAGCAAAACTTATTGACTAATGCTGAACATCATTAAACACTTAAAATCTGCTTACAACTACATTATAGTGTGTAATAAACCATTTTAGTGCCTTTAAATGCTCATCAGCGGATTGTCCTGAACATTAACCTAACAAAGTGCTCTGTTGCGGCTGCTACTACACTGCAATATGCAAACACAACATCTATACCACTTCTGCCTTCATGCATATTTTAGTTCTATAAACTGATGCATAGACTATTTGAACTAATCCTTTCACTTGTATCTGTGACATCAATATGCTTGTGATGCTAAAGAACAATCCAAACCTCTTACTCCGTACATGACTTTATACTATGTTGTATTTGATTAAAAAAAATAGAAAAGAATGTACGCTTCCTCAATTAAGATTTTTGGAAACCGAGAAATAAACACTACAAAGTCCCTTTTCTTTCCTTTTCATTCTAGAGCTGTAGTATTTTTTTTTAAACCTTGACATGAAATGTTTTTGTTCAAGTTAAAAATATTCTTCTTCTTCTTCTTTTACTAGAGCCTGTAACTTGCTAAACTCCCCAGGGTGTCTCCTTCAGGTTTCTCTTTGTAAATTTGTGTCCTATATTTTGAAGTTGTTACCTCTCTCCTTTTTCTATTGCAATCATTAGCTTCTACAAAACACAAATATGAAAGAACAAAAGGAAATAAAAATTAGGACATATTTCCTCAGTAGTGTGTCTTAGTATATGGGTGGTTCTCTCTGTGGTCTAAAAAATAATTCAAATATATAATCAGCATGGAGTATTGTTTTTTCTTAACCCAGTTTCTTATGTTGTGTTTCCACTCAGGATGACTACTTCAAAAGCTGGGCTCCTGCCAAGTCTCTAGACCAAGGTGAGTCCTGCTGTTTGGATGTAATTACAATGTTTATGAAACCTCAATACTTTTTGAATGCGAGGACCAAAACGTGTCAATAGCATCAAGTTTGGAAACATGTCAGTTACTGATAACTGGCATTCAGTGGCGTGGCGTGGGTATTTTTTTTGAGGAAGCCAAGTGAGACAACACCTTTAATCTACATGTTTATTGGAAGGTGGGGGTCAGAAAAGAGTAGGCTGCATCGCAGTTTGTATTTAATGTAACTACAAGAGCTATTATAGCGCCTGGTTGGCAGTTTGGTAAAACATTTTTTTACTAAATACTCAAAATCTCCACCCTCCATAACTGTTCTTACTAATATGATAACAATGCAAACATGCTAATCTCCCGCTATTGTTATTGTTGTTAAATTTCAGTGACGTTGATAATGATGCTTTGATTTGATTGGTGTGAAGCCAAGGGCCGAGTGGCTTCCCTTGGCACCCTCATGACACCCTCCTGACCAATCACAGGAGGGCAGTATCATGACAATAGCCTCACCTGATTGGTCAATCCTTCTTTCTTTTTTTTCACTAAGGGATGCCAGCTCGGGCTGGCTTCCTCGCGGACATACAGTGTGCAGTGTCGTGTTTCGCCGCGTCTTCAGTATGTAACTTTAAAGGGGCGCTGTTTCGCGCATTGTGAAATGCTCAATGAGAGGAGAAAATGGGGAAGAAATGAGAGCAACACAGCACCAAAGAATTACCGAAACTGTTAATATAAATGTTTTTATTGGATGACAACTACAGCCTAAAAAACAGGGAAGCCTGGCTTCCCTTAGCCTCCGGGAGAAAACGCCACTGCTGGCATTGAATGTTTTTCACATACAATGTCTTGTTTTTATGTTATCAGATACACTATGGCCTTTTTATTATAAGTCAGGTAATCAGAGAAAATGGCGTATGTTTGACTCTGGAGAAGTTATTTTTTGGTGCCAAAATGCAGGTATTGTGCACTTACTCTTGTATGATTTTTTAATCATCCTGTAATTTACTTTTTAAGACTCTTTTACTTCCAATAACTTCAAACTGCACTTAAAAAGACTTTGAACACTTTAAATTTGTCTTAAGGTTATACGGTACATTTGCAATATGTCGCCTCTGTGTATCATACATTGTAAAGTTGTGATATCTGGCTCTCATTGATTTAATTTCTAAAATTCAATCCTTGACTTTGTATAAATATGTGAGAGAATGATGAAGCAGCAGGAATGTTGGGACCTGTGTCTTATCAGAAACCATATAAGACAACACACAACTAGAACTGTGCATAGAGGTAATAGAAGTAGGGCAAATAGACAGTGATTTAAAACAGTCAGTTAATGTAGAGGGCGGCAGAGTTAGTGCAGTGGTTAGCGCCTTCAGTTTTGTGTACTTATGTTCTGTTTACTTCACATGAATCATCCTTCACTCTCAGACTTTTAATGGTGCAATTTAACAGCACATAAATTAGGAGAGCCCCAAATAAACTGATTGTGCTGTTCAGCGAGCTGTTGCAACAAAAACAATCATCCCTTTAAGCATAGGTGTTTGTGCATGTGTGTGTGTGTGTGTGTGTGTGTGTGTGTGTGTGTGTGTGTGTTTCCATGGCCAAGTGCCGTAACTTTTTCACAGTTGCGTACTGCTGATGGACTTCCTATGGCAACAATGCCCCCGTAATCAATCACACTTAACTATGTAATTATCTTATACAACCAGTTAATCTTGACTAAACTAAATTCAAATATTAAAAACACTTTCTTAAAACTCACTCACACTCAGTCTCACAATGTCTCTCTCTCTCTCTCTCTCTCACACACACACACACACACACACACACACACACACACACACACACACACACACACACACACACACACACACAGTTTTGGCGGGGGGTTGATTGGATTGCAGCTCTCTGAACAGCCCAACACACTTTAAATCTCTCCACCAGCGATCCTGTTCTGTTCCGTGCTGGCTTCGCTTTTGCTTTTGCATATCTGCAGCACAGTAACTGTAACTCTTCAGGGAGAGCATTGCTGAGCAGGTTTATATCTGGGCCAGCTCCATCGTGGATACTGAACCTAATGAGCAGTCTCGTCTCACTGCCTCGCATCGGTCATTTAAATTCTAGAGTTTTACAGAGATGACTAAAGACAACACGTAAACAGAGCTCCATCCTCTTGACCAGGGACTAAATACTAAATACATCAGATGGTATGGAGGAATCTGCTGTACAAACATACAGGAGTAGCACATGCACAGATGCCTGATTTAGATACTAAAACATTGATGAACTAACAAAGAAGTTAAAGAAGCTACAAGGAACTTTTAAATATTTTTAAAAGTCAAAAATGTCTCAGTCAAAATACGAAGGAAATACAGCTTAGCAGAGGTTTCATACACGCATACTGTTCTATCGGATAGTATAAAATAGTACCCACCACAATAAAGGTCACTGCAAAATTGTTTACAGCTTGAATTTTTGTTTTTTTTGTGTGAAGCGAGCGTGAATGTCAAATTGTCGGTTTCGGAATGTCACAGAAGTTGACGCACACAGCCGCCTTGATTCAGCAGTCGGCTATGTGTTGGGAGGAGGTTGTTCCTAAAGCTGCTAAATCAATCATAAAAACCTACAAGCCAGTTGCCTTACTTGTATAATTACTGATGAGGTCACTGGCCAACAGTATTTGAATGTTGTATATTCTTATTGTTGTTATTTAGAGTTATATTATTGAAACAATCCTTTCTACACAGTCCACAATTTACATACACTTTAGCAACAGTTTAGCAACAGTTTTCGTAAAAGGTAGGCTGTATTTTTGTGTTAGCATCTTGGACTGACAGTCATTGTTGTTCTTTAAAAGCATGGCCACGAGCATTCCCTTATCATTACCAGGTTGTAATTAAATAATGAATTGTGCGTAATGCCACCTCAGCCATAGCCTCATCACATCACACAAATAATTTATTCAACAGTGACGTGTAACAGTTTTGAAAGGAGCAGGCAAATGATGGAGGCGTCAAATCATCGTTTCTATGTGTGGTTCTTGAGGGCATTGATATGTACAACATATTTAGTTGTTTATTTCGGAGGAGTGTTGATGTTTTACCAACCTGAAGGCTTGTTTTCCACCTCCATGCTCATCTGTCAACTCCAGTTTGTTGCCTCATTGGACCTGTTTTTCAAATTTCAGTAATTACATTGCTACAATATTACTGCAACCAACAGAACTGATGGCTGGAGCTACAGCAATAAAAGACAGGATGCAGTAAAACATTGTTTTCCTCATAGCCGGGGTCTTTAAAAACTCACTATAGAAACCATTTCATACAGGTAGGATATATGAAATGTTTCACATTTTTCCATAACGTTCTTTTCCATCTTTCAAAATGTCCCCGGGCTTTGACACTGCCCACATCCCACGGTACACTCAGTGCCTATGAGTCACTGCAACAGTTTTGACATGACATAATGAGGTGACTTTGTCCTCTTGAGAAAGTGACATCTGTGGTCTTCTCTGGAGAGACATTCCACCTAGTTGAAGTATAGGGCTGCTTTGTGCCAATTAGGCTCTTTATGAAAGCACATAAGAACCTGTTTCTCGCTTTTCTTTTTTCTGTTTGGCCTGTTCTCCTGCACCAGAGCACTTGAGCTGCATTATGACGGCTCCCCTGCTGCGGAGCTGCTAACATCACGATGCACAATGTGGTTTACTCCTCCACAAACACCACACCTGGGAGGAATGAACGGCAAAAACAATTACACCGCGAAAAGATAATGAGAATCAATCAGTAATTCTGTGTCTGCTTTGGGAACATTTGCTGTTTTCGTGCATCTGAATTGCTTCTATAGTGGGTCCCATTTTCTACCCAGCTGGTTATACAGGCATCGCTTTCATCATTATCAACTTGACCTTTTGACCTTTAATGAATGACTGGACGCCCTTGGAAACCAATCAACAAAAAGGAGGTTGATGGCAGAGTCCGTTCCTCTGACGAATCATTTGGTGATTAATGGCTTCCCTCCATAGTGTCTAATGAATCAAATCAGTCGGATCACAAATGACTTGTTGGTGATACTGAACGTCGAGCCATTACACCCACCAGTGGTAAATCTGATTCCCAGACTTCTTGTGGACTTAAAGCGGTCCAGCGGTTGATTTGCAGCTCATTGTAAAAACGTGTTTAGATCCAGACTAATCCAACTGAATCAGAGAAAACTGTAGATTCAGCCAAGTCTGTAGTATAAGGGCAGTTGGCTGCTTTGCATCACCAGATTACATATGTTCAAGCTCATCAGTATACTGATATTATCAACATGTCAGGATTGTGCAGCTGTTGTGCCATGTGCTTATTGGAGCACGCACAGAGCCTGATGAGAAACATGTTTGATTGATCACAGTATGTAGTCTGTATGTGTTAATGTAATGCATTGATCTATAGGAGAATAGTCTCGGGAGGACATATTCGCTGATTTGAAAAAAATTATGATTTTGACAACAAGCTTTCTTCAGAATCACTACCTCCACCTTCAAACTCACTTCCTGTGTATTCCCCTCATCCGTTTCACTTGTTCATCTTCATATTTTCACCAACCCTTGACTTCACAGGCCTGTGTTTCGGTTTGCTGTTTATCCAGAGTTTGCTATCGTTTCTGACATATTGAGTTCATCAGAAGGAAAGTACATAATAACAAACAATGGGGGACTGTGAATCAACATGCCACAGCGACATTAACAAACACACACACACACACACACACACACACACACACACACACACACACACACACAAACAAACACGTACACACATGCACAAGCACTAGAGACATATACACACAAACCCTGTGAAAATGAGTTGTAAGTCCTTTTTATACATGTTCGATTAATAATTGAAGATGTTTGGTTATCATTATCACATCCCCTCTGTGGAATGTAAGTCTCTTGCCTCTTTTTATTTCTTCAGCCTCTTTCACCCTGCAGGAAATGTTTAAGACTAACAGCATATGGTCCCCCCCAGCTCCACTTACACACTCTTCTTCATTTGACAGATAGATGGTGATTTAATGTGCGTATTCATATTTGGAATGGTCGTCAAATTCGACCATGTCAAAGAAACTCATATGGTATCTTTTCCACATGTTCCCAGTTGATACTGTCACTTGCTGCTTGCTTCATTAAACAATCTAAAGCTGACATACTTTATGTTTGACTTTATTTTGAGTTTATCTGTTACTTGCTGTGGTTGAGGAAAATATGGGGGAGGCAGGATTGTTCTGCTTTTCAAATTACTCTAATTTAGAACGGATTAATGAGTTCTATAAAGTGTTTATGAGTAATGGACTAATGCAATTCATATTTCAGCTTTGGATGTAAATGAATCTCTC
This sequence comes from Ammodytes marinus, assembly GCF_949987685.1. Taxonomy (NCBI): domain Eukaryota; kingdom Metazoa; phylum Chordata; class Actinopteri; order Uranoscopiformes; family Ammodytidae; genus Ammodytes; species Ammodytes marinus. Next base: position 10,758,268 of record NC_137214.1, read on the forward strand.
CAGTGAGATGAGAAATGCAAATATTGATATGTATTCCAAATGTTGCTCCTTTCGTGAAATTGAACAGTGTGTGATATTAAAACATAGATAGTAAATAATATGGATGTAGCATCCGGGCTGACCTCAGCTATTCACACGGCATCCAATAATCCTGGTTTGTACGCGTCGCCATTTTGTGAGATTTTTACTCCGCCTCACGTCGGGGGGAGGGAGATAGCTGACGTATACCTCCGAGGCAAAGTGAGGGACAACGGGCGGAGAGCTGTCACTCAAGAGATCGCGCCAATACATTTTAACCTCCAAAAGAATACAAACTAGCGTGGTCCAAAAAAATTCACCCCCCTCAGTGTTGTCATGGAGATATGACCTAAACATTCAGACTAAAATGGCTTTGTGGACCAGGCTGTAAATAGGTTTAATAAGACTTTGAAAACGGAGTCTTGGTACCACCCCCAGTGGCACTTCCGGGTTACTACAGTTGTGGTCACTTCCTTATTGGATGCTGGTAAGAATCGCTGAGGTTGGGGCTTGTATTAAAATATAGAAAAAACAGAGACTAAATTAAACAGAGTTATTGTATTTACACGTTGCACTTTAATGAAACAATGAGGTCTGCAATACGGAATCCTTCACAATGCGACATGAACCTATTTCCATGGTGACCGCTCATTGACCTATCTCTACTTTGCGGGTCATGAATGGTTAACCTGCCCCCACACTTTGCTTAATGCTGAATATTATTGCTCTGTAAGGGTGTATGAGTGTGTGTGGGTGACACTGGCCCTGTGTCCCTGACAGCCCAGCACTCTCCCTGTGGGAGGATTAAATAGACATCTGCTGCACACTGATTCATATGTTCATGGTATACACACACTGCCTACAGCCGACCCAGGACCAATTAGTGAGACAATATGTAATGTGGAAAAAGGGTAAATGTGTCGCCAGGGAGAGTCACGGTCCCAATGGCAGTGGGACTTCTGCTATCCATACTCTATAAGACAAATTGGCTTTAAACATACAGAAAACCTGCCATAAGAAATTACAAGCATAATTTTGGTCATTGTTGGTTTCTTCCATATTAGAAAAACGATCTCTACACATGTTTTAAAATTGTTTAGCCATAATCTGTGATGCAAGTAAACGTCTACTGTGATCCTTCCTCTCTGTTATTACAGACATGTCTGGACTAACCCTTAGGGTGTATTCACACTGGGAAAGTCCGCTAGTGCACTTGCTTTGGTCCAGACCAAATAGGGTTTTGATTTTTTTTGTTTGGTGTGGTCCACTTTCATATTGCCCCTTTTGCAAGTGAACCAGCATTACGAAGCAAAACCACACGTGATCTGAGGTCATTCATTCATTGGACAGACATTCTGGGGTGGAGAGAAACAGGAAGCACGAAGTTTAAACTGCGAAATATATATCATTGATATAATATGGGGCTAAAAATAATAAAAGGGCCTACATCTAACCTATAAATAAAGAGGAAAAACATCAAATTATTGTTGTTTCATATGGTCATAATGTGTAGCCTTATGTCAATGCCACGTTATGTGGCTTGTAGCCTACGATGTGAAACATCATTTTTACTGTATTTTTGGTGCTGGATGCGCGTCACGCGAGAAGAATAGGCTCAAGCTGACACTCAGCTGATTAAGCTGTGTATCAGCTGGGTCGGCGCAGTTCAGCTCCAAACTGACGGGGATAGTATTGACGGTCCCGTACATGGGAAGCAAAATAAAAACACACACTTCTTGCGCAGCGTGAACCTGTTGGCACTGTGCGAGAGACGCTCCCCTCTCCTTCATCTGATCGCTGAACACATTCAGCATTTATATTGTTCTGGGCTCCCGGTCAAACCACAACTAATCTTCCTAATAATGGTGACAACAACACTTTCCCATAATGTGAAGCTGACGGCTATTTATTAAAAAAGAAAAGAAAGAAAAGGCACAGTGCCTCCTGCATTTGGGTCGGATTGAGTCCGAACAAATTCACACCACAAACGAACTGCAGCAGAGTGCGTTTGGAAACGCATCGAGACTACCTCTTCAGCTGGGTCTCGGAGCGTTTGTTTGGTCCGCACCCGAGTGCGATTGCTGTATTCACACCTGCCTGAAAGATGCGCACCGAAGGAAGAAGTGCATCTGAGTTCGTTTCAACCGAACTAAACACGGCATGTGTGAATACACCCTTAGACTCCCCCCGGGACTAACATTATTTGTTGATCTGTGATGTTTAAACCATGGTGGTCTGTAGGGCTTATTGAAAAGGGTGTGTTAAGGCCACTCAAATGTCAATGCAATTTTGAAGGATGTTGTGTTGCTATAACTAAGGAAGATACAGGGTTCACTTAATTGGTTTCGGCTTGACCTTTGATACGCATCGCATCGTAATGATCAGCAGTGGGAGTTTGCTCTGTTGTCAGTCACTCAGTTTCCTTTCCGTGACCCAACTTTAAACTCAAACTCAACTAAAATGACGTCAGGCAAGAGGGAGAGGGAGAGAGAGAATCAATTATTTTCATTTATTATATTTTCAGTAAAGTGCTGATGGTCAACTGATTTTCTTTTTATTGGTTTCATTGTTCAAAATTCAACATCTTGCATTTTTTGGTCCACCCACGTTAGTTTTCTTTTCAAACAATACACACAGTGAGCTCGAAAACAAACGAGAACCCAACTCTCTTGTGTTTGCTCTCTGCCCGCCTGTGACTGACCGTGGCATTCTGGAGTGAGAGCGGCTGCCCTGTCATCATTTAAAATATCAGCCATTTCCTGACCTTTACTTTAACATTTACCATTCACACAGAGGGTGGAAATACCTGCTGTCAAACAATGCCGCTCACACAAGCTTGAGTCTATGGTTGACAAAACAGTATATTCACCCTGGCATTTACATGAAGACTTTTCCCACTGAGCCGTGACACCATTATAACAGGTTGCGTCTCTAGCCATGTAAACACACTTCACATTGTACGCTGTGTGTCCTCCAGGTCAGCTCAGCCTTCTTCCAGCATCAAACCCTCAATGTTATTTACTACTGGCTTTCTGCATCTGCATGGTCCCATCTGTATTGGTTGGAGAGTTGCCCTGAAAAAGTATGTTAAGCCTTCAGCAGAGTGACGGAGAGAGACAAGAGCAGGGAGAAAGAATCCTTGGCAGCGGATTGCGGTTTTAATGTCAGACAAGACCAATGTTAGAATTAGCACTTTGACTATTTCATTCTCTGGTTCTTTGCATATGGGCATGCCCAGCAGATTTGTGAAATTGTGATTGCTATGCATTATCCAGAGAGCCCCAGTCTAAAATGGAGGATTACAAATATCAGCCAGGCAGTGCCACATTATCACAGCCAGTCCAGAGGAGCACAGCTGGCCCCCAGGCAATCAGAGGACACAATGGAAAGACATGGAAGACCACAATTTGAGATTTTCAGGTGTTGACTACTACTGTCCGTTTGCCTAATTAAATTACATTGGGGAACGAGTGGTTGCTATGGGAACAGTTTTTGGCAGCAGAAACAAAAGTAATTTGTGATGCTCTGATTGTTTGGCAGTAACAGCCAGAAAACAAAGCCTAAAAAGATCTGGCGTTTCCAAATTGCCAATCAGCCTGATTAGACGTGACATTGTGTTTTCCCGGCAGAGTGTTTGTCGTTCGTTCCATATTTCATCACTTCAACTCAGTGAGCCCCGTGTCTCTCTGAAGATTATGCCGCCTGTCACGCTCTTCATTTCTCATCGGCCCCATCTTTTAAAAATCCCTTAACTTGGTCGCTGCTTCTAAATACATTCTCATATAACAATCTTTTTGATCTGCGCCTGGAGAAGCTATCTGAGAGAAACCAATTAGAAAGAGAGGCGGATAGGCCAGCGAAATAACAGCTAATATCTCATTTAGTTTGTAATGTGCTAAGGGCTTGTTGCATGCTCTCTGGGCGTTCTTTAAACATTGTTTACCGCTTTGATTTGAATGGCTGGTTGGTCACATCATGAAAAGCCGCTCAATATCCACGACCCCTCGGCTGCAGCTCTTATCTGGCTCTCTCAGAGGCTCGCAGTGTTGGGTCTTAACACATAAATGGAACTATCAGCTGAAATGCACACGTACGTGCAACAGTGATTTCAGGCGTATGCAGTAAATGAACCTGTCACACACACAGACACACACACACACACACACACACACACACACACACACACATACACAGGCACACAGGCGGTAATCAATGATACCCGGAGCCTGGAGAGACGTGGTGGAAGGAGATACACAGTCACTTCGAGGGTGCTGTTAATTTAATGAACAGGTGAAGCCAATCATATCAGCAAAGCAGTAAAATGTCTGTTTATAATGGAAAAAAGGAAATGGCATGGAAGAGGAGGCGCCGAGGAGCGATTGGCCATGAGAAATGGTGATTAAGAAAGGGTAAATGTTGGCAGATAGTAGAGCCTCGATGAGTAGAGGGACATGTTACTGCCGTACACTACACTACACCAGTTGAGGAAAATCAGAGACAAAAACCAAGAGCAAACATCGGAGCAAAACAAAGCTGTGAATCAATGGACTGCAGTGTAGTGAACACTGCTGAACAAGAGGGGGAGATACACACAACAGTAGATCACATAGATGGAAGAGTGAACGGTTTTTGGTGTGTGTGTTCTGATTCTGCCCTTTGAGCTCAACATGGAACATAGTCTCCAGTGATCAGGGTAAATTGGGATAAGTAAACTTCAGAGGGTGTGTGCAAACTGCCTCCGCTAGCTGTCATAGCAGGAGCCCTCAGGCTAAAGGCCAACACGCCAAAGTGACAGTGGCATCAGAGTGTCTCGAGGGACGTGGACAGAGATACAAGGATATACAGACAACCGAGCCTACAAAGTTGGACTAGCTTTGTTTGTCTGCCTCCCAGCTCATTTCTCCTTACACCCTTATCCTGCTCAGTATAACACTCCATGTGTTCAGTTCAAAAGCCTTGCCTGTGAATAAATACAGGAGATGGATGAGTTAGGGAGTTAATCATCACAGGGTGTTAATGTCACAGCCTACAGACAGACATGACAAACTTCTTGTACCTCCGTGTTTTGGCTGCTGTGCTCCCTCCCTGAGGCTCTTCCACAACTCACCAACAGTGTGCGTGTGTGTGTGCGCATATGTGTGTGTTTGTGTGTGTGCGTGTGTGTGTGTGTGTGTGTGTGTGTGTGTGTGTGTGTGTGTGTGTGTGTGTGTGTGTGTGTGTGCGTGTGCAAGAGAGAGGATGTATTAGTGTTTGTGTATCTAGATGGATAGGTGCACTACTTGTATTCCCCCCCCTCAGCAGAGTCTATTTGTTTGTGTGTTAGATAACGAGTCTGCGGTGGTTATTCATTTCAGATGAGGAAAACTATGTGCCCGTCCCTCTGCAGCACCACCATGTCTGCTTAGGGATTACACAATGTCTCTGAGGAAATTTAAAGCATTATTTATACGCCTAGTTGCATACTTTCAAAGAGATTAATTTGAAAGTGTACATCACTCACATGTCTGTGCATGAAGTACAGAGCTGAGGGGGTGATTAGCTTAGCACAAGGCAGGATGCCGGGTTAAACATCCGAGCGTCGTTACTGTACGTTGCGTTGTAGTTTTTACATAAGCGTTTCTCTACGAGTTAAACTAAAGAAATGTAACCATGCTTTAAAGGTGCTTATAGCCATATTGTTTAACGTATTTGGACAAAGCCAGACTTCCAGTTGTTATCCTAAACTGAGCTAATGGCTCAGGCTCCATTTAAACACAGACATAAAAGTGGACTCAATCTTCTCTTGTAATGCGAATAAGCATATTTCACAAAATGTCTTAACTATTACTTCAAGCATGTGTGATTTATTGTTATCATTCAGGTTTGTTAATGTTTGGTTTTATTTCAGAGCGAGAGGTTGAACCTGACAGATATGGAGACCCAGGAACTAAAGCCCACTCCAGCTCTGCCAAGAGGACAGTACAGGATGGTGAGTTCAGGCAACAACATTTTGGTAACACTTTATTTGAAGGGGTATGCATAAGACTGACATGACATTCTCATTACAGTCATAACCATGACATGACGCCTGTCATGAACATTATGATGATGATCTTTGTTATGACAACCTGACTTGTCCGACTTGAAAATATTATTTGTTAGCTGGAGTAGAATTATTGCCAGACAACATTATTTTGCACACTAGTTTAGTGTATAGTTTTGGAAATGGCTTCATCCAACATAATGTGCAGTGTTGGTTGACACTGTTACTGCTGATTTTGGCTAATCTGATTTAGCTCTAACACACTGTACATGGTGTTGGGCTTTAATGCTCTCAGTGCTGATCTATTTCTCTGATAATAGTGAGATTCACAGTCAAATAATTAGCAGATAACAGGTTTTAAGAGAGACAAACACTTTGATGTTCCACAACAGATTGCCTTTACACTGAGATTAGGATTGTTCTGCTGTGCCGTCTCAGCTGCACATCCCATAAAATGCTGGGCATAATACTGCAGCGTTTAGCACTAGTTAGTTCCCCGTCCCTGTCTCAGGTCGTATGCAGAGATCTCGGTATGGAAGAGAGAGATAACCAAGCTCTCAGCTCGTCAGCTGAACCAGATAGAGCCATGGCTAATGCACACAGGATGATCAAAGCTAGCCCCTTCAGCTCCCCTTCACTAACATGGAGCTATTTCCAGGGTTAGTTGGAGTTCTAACGTCATGCTGCGTTAGTGCAGGCTAACATGAAAATTGAAAATTTAGTTTTTGCAAGTTGGCAGTGATGTAGTTTTTGTGCTTGAAGCTTAGCAGAGTTTAAGCAGCTATCGTGTGTGTAATGGGCTGACAATGTAATCCTGTAATCTTGTTTATGTTTACCAAAGGTGACATCAAATACACTTAAATCAGTTCTTCTTGGTTTCCAGAAAAAGACCATGCTTTTAACAGAATTGAATAGTATAAGGAACATGTATTCAGTTTTTGATGATGTCCATATTCTTATGCAACACACAAATACAAATGTCTGTGCATGTTGGCATTATGATTATATATCTACACCATGAAATGCATTTATTTGACCCATTTTTTGTAGCCATTTATTAAAATACCATAATCAACATAATCCTCAAGTTATAGTTATTTATACATAGGCTATAAATGATTGACATGAGACACCCATAACATTTTTCTTATGGCCGAACTGAGTCATGTTTTGTAAGAGTATTCATGTAAACAAGTAGAAGTGACTGCCAATGAGCCTTCTCCTTATGGTAAATGGCAGATACATTTGGCCACAACAAGGCTCCTGTCTGAAATGATGATGAGTAGGCAAATGTGAATCTAAATTAAAAATCATGGTAAATCAAATGCATGTGTAATGCGACTGACGTAGATATTGTGTTCTCTTTGTTAGGTGATTAACTAATTACAAATGTTTTGATTGAATTCAGTGTGCGATAAGCTGTGTGGCGCCATACAGTAATCCACAATATCAAAGCCTCGATAAATCTACAGAAAGAGATGCAGCCGTAATGTGCTGCTGTGAGACACATCCTGAAGAAAGGCAGTATTGCGTCGCTTTCTCACCACATGTACTTGAGTTCAAACACAGATGTTTGGGTCTCTAGCGAAGGCTATTTTTAGTTATTTTACAGTTTTTCTTGCATTTGATGATCTGCTCTGATGAAAGTGTGTCAGTTACAACACAGTGGAGCTGTGTCTCTTACACTTTTCAGGGAGTGTTGCTCTCTTGTAGAAAGCTGCAGGAGAGTGAACACGTCAGGCACTGAATTTTGACCGCTAAAAATCTCAGTTGCCCATGTAGAAGTGTTAGTGATTCACTGGTGTTGACCCTTCATGTCCTATACGGTAGGACTGAATAAATTGAGTTCAGACAAACCTCGATTTGAAAAAATGCGATAAGAAAATCGCAAAGGCTGATATTTAGGACATACATAATGCATAGCGTCTGACCAACGGTTTATATTGTTCTGTCAATGGTTTTACAAACGCAGGCTGTCCTTGTGTTAGAAGTGGCTCAAGGCGACTGTATCCACTCACCAAAAACAAACACATGAAACACCAGGATAGCATTAAAATTTGTGATGCTGAGAATGGCCTGCTACGCTGGACAGTTTAGGGAATTGTTCGTGTTGAGACTCAATTAACCTTTAAATGGAGCAAATTGCGAGATTTTCAATTCCACTCTGACTCTCCATTCTTTCTTCTTCTAGTCTTAAGAATAATTCACTCTACACACAATAAACACGCTTGGAGAATGCATTCAGTTCAGCACACAGGTTTTGTCCTCTATAGAAAAAAAGTGTAGTCAAAGAGGAGATTGAAAAGGTGTTTAAATTGAAATTCAGATGAACTGAATAGACTTTTATTTTTCAAGGGTTTGTCACCTTACTGTCTGCTTGAGGTAAAATAGTTCTAATGGAGTCACACAGCCGTGCTGTGACATATCAGGTGCTGTTGTTTGGAAACAATAAAATGGAGAATACAAGTGGATAGTAACAGGAGAGGAGAGTAGATGAAGGTAGGGGGGATTCAGGGCTCTGATCCACTCTAACTCATTCATGCTTACACACACACACACACACACACACACACACACACACACCCTTCAGTTTCAGAGGAATGAATGCCTCAGTCTAGGACGGTGCAAAAACATTTAATCATCCCTGACACTGAAGGTGAAGCAAGAGGCCAGATCTGTCATACGTGTGTGTGTGTGTGTGTGTGTGTGTGTGTGCGCGCGTGTGTGTGTGTGTGTGTGTGCGTGCGTGCGTGCGTGCGTGCGTGCGTGCGTGCGTGCGTGCGTGCGTGCGTGCGTGCGTGCGTGCGTGCGTGCGTGTCTGTGTGCGAGTTTGTGCGTGCGTGTGTTAGCGTGCGTGTTTGTGTGTGTGCGTACTTGTGCATCTGTTAAGACCCAAGGAAAAGCAGGAAGAGAACACAGTCTGCCCATGAATAAGAGAATCAGGCTGACTTAAGGTCAAACTGACAAAAAGTCCTTGTCTGGCAGCAGCACATGGTCACTTAAGAGCCCACTTAAGACCACTTGACATCGTAAGAAAGAAATCTTGAATGAATAAAATAAAACGTTCCCTCCCTGCACAGTGCAAGCCATTCAGTCCTTCAACTATAGCCAAAATGACCTTAGCCATAAGCATCCCCCGAGTTTGATTCTCATATAAAAGTATACTTTTAATCTGCATTAAAATATCAAAAATCAGATACTTTGCGTCAGTACAGTACTACACATTGAAGTGAACTCTTGAGTCTTGTCTGTAAGTGCACCACTTTCAGCCAGACTAAAACATCTCAACAACTTTTGAATTAAATATAATTTGGTTAAAGACGTTTGTGTTTCCCTCAGGGTGAATTTTATTAGCTTTGGTCATCCTGTTACTTCCATCCATTCCCATCATCATGTCAAAATGTCAATGTTTCCAATGCTTTGGTTTATGTCCAAATACCTTTGAAACTGATGTCATTCCCATCTGCCTCAGCTGTACTCTGTGTATTGGTTTAGTGCTGATTAGAGAAAGAGTAAACTAAGATAGAGAGCATTATACCTGTTAAACGTCAGCATGTTAGTATTGTCACTGTGAGCGTGCTGATATTAACATTAAGCATAAAGTGACGTTGTGCATAAGTCCACCGTCACATAACAGCTGGGATTTCTGCAGACCTGACGATGTGTCAGCTTTAGTGGAACATGCACACACATCCCAGGGCTTTATGAATCTGCTTCCTAAACGTACAAAGATGTGACAAGAAAGGAGAGAAATATAACAGGAAAAAAGAGAAAGTTACTGATGAGTTCTGGGATCGGTCTGTGTTTGCGTTCAATGTAAACACACTTCCATGGTTTGTGGGTTCATCTTATAGCGAGTTTCAGTCTGTACTGTAAAAACTAACATTGCCTTCTGTCTACCTTCTGGTCTTGTTCAAATATGGACCCTTGGTATGATCAATACAGACATTGAGATGTGACAAGTTGAATGGGCATTTTTGTGAAAGCTCACCATTAATGTTTAATTCCATGTAACACGTGAGTGAAAAGAAAGCCGTGTTAAGCCACATACACTGACTTGTAAGCTGCTGTGAAGACTTTCAATCCTGCTTTTAACTGGCTTGTTTTCAGCTCAGCTCCTGTTCTTTCTTTGTGGAGGTTTGATACTCTCCTATGTCTTTATCAGGCATTGTGTGTGTGTGTGTGTGTGTGTGTGTGTGTGTGTGTGTGTGTGTGTGTGTGTGTGTGTGTGTGTGTGTGTGCATGTGTGTGTGTGTGTGTGTGTGTGTGTGTGCGTGCGTGTGTGCGTGTGCGTGTGCGCGTGTGCGTGTGCGTGTGTGTGTGTGTGTGTTCTCCTCCAACCGAGCCAATTTCATGCATATTGTAGCCTATTTTATTTCTGCTCTCTCAGTTCTCCACTATGATGATTAGAAACGTAAACACACCTCAAGCAGGACAGGTTATGTATAACTTCATTAAGAACGTTACAATCAGCAACTTCTACCTGAAATTAACGTCCTCTTTTCTTGTTTCTTTTTTTTTTTTTGCGCATGTTGTCCTTAAACAAATCTTTGCCTCTTTGCTTTGAAGCTGTCTTCAAAGACTCTTTGATTATTTGCTTTCATGGTGTTCCCCTGAAGAAAAAAAACATCCTCTTCAGGGATCATCCTTTTCACAATAAAGTGTGAGTGTGTGTGTGTGCTGTAGTCTGTGTGTGCACGTATAATGGTTGGCTTGGCAGTGATGATATTCACTTTGTAAGTGATAGTCAATAGCCCTTCTCTCTCCAGAGATTTCTCACCCCTAAGCCACTGCGGTTTCTTCTCTGACATTCTAATTGAAAGGGCCTGTTTATCTACTACTCCATTCCTCAGTTACATCCACAATAATATGATATGCCCATGTTTTCAGAAATTAATTTTATGGATGGTGACTCCGTTCTATCGCTGCGTCCTCCCAGAGGGCCCTCTCTTTGCTTTCATCCCTCCATCATTCCTCCCTGTCATCCCTCACTCCAGTGGCAAACAGTCATACCCTAAGGTACTAGCAGAGCGAACATTTTTATCTCTTCCTGATCAGTTCATCTTTCTTGTTTTCTCTCACTCCATTTATTGTTGTTCTCTGTAGCCCGTCCCCCCCAAGATAAAGGAGAAGAAACACATTTTTAATTAGTTTATCAAAGCTGGAAAGTGACGCTCATTTGTCTATTAACAGTCAATAATTTGTCCCTTGGGAATGAACGTTGTGACTCTTTGTTTCATTTCAAACTTGTTTATTTGCTATCAGAAACAGTAGCTAGGGAGAGCAAACAAGGCAGCAAAGTGTCGATAAAGAGCGCACACACACTCACTCCCACACACACACACACACACACACACACACACACACACACACACACACACACACACAGATCACTAAAACAACCCCCTGGACTCATGTCTGGCTCGGCAGCAATTCATCTGAGGTCACCCTCTTCTCTCTGACAGGGCTTGTTGGTAATGTGGCCTCTTATATTGGACTCTGACTATCTTGATTATCCAATCATTGCACTCCACCCTGGCATCCGTCCAGTATTAGAGGACACAGGACTGTTTCCCTTTCCATCGGTAACCAGTTTGTCCTGTCTCTCAAGGTATATTAAGGGGTAAAAAAGAAAAGGAGACAGGTGAAACATTCTTAAATAGACAAAAAGTGGACTAGTAGGACAATTTTCCGTACACTTCAATTGTGATAAAATGTTACAGCTTCAAGAGGGGAGAACGGGGTAATCTGAGCCACTTTTTACATTTGCTCCCCTCTAAGCGAGCTAAAATGATTTATCACTCAAATTTACACATTTCCCATTAATTCAGGGTGTTTCTTAGAAATGGGCATTAGCAGATTTTACCCCAGCTGTGGGGTAAACTGAGACAGACCAGAAAAATCAAGGGGGTAAAGTGAACCACTTACTTTTTCCACTCTGAAACTACCATAACAACACATATTGTAACAGTTAGAATCCTGAAAGCTAGCCACACATTCCAGAACTAATGTCGGACTAGTAAAAGAATGATGGGGTTTGGTCAATTAAGCAAAGCAAATTTTCTAAACACTTGAAAGTAACTCTGAACAAAATCAAATACAACATATTATAATTCAAAAGGTTTTAATAAGATTCAAATGAAAGATAGAACCAGTTAGTTTAGAACACAGCCTGGGGGCCAGAACACTGGACCCTTAGAGCCAGCTTGTGTCTGGGGGTCAAAGCATAGGAAAATCAGAACCAGCGAGAACAGCCTGGGACTCAGAACACAGGAGAAGACCCAACTGGATTATAACATCAGCCTGTCATACTCTACAACTACTCTACATTCCAGCCCTGAAGGTTACAGGGAAAGATGAGAAGGTGCTCTTTCCGTGTGGTTGCCCCAGGTCGTCTTCCTGGTGTATTTCCTTGGCATGATGGCTTTTCTACAAAGTGTATGACATTAAAATAAAACATATGTTATGTAATATTACATTAAAATATGTTTAAGACTAAACTTAACTTGGCTCACTTTCCCCCACAGCATTTGGCTCACTTTCCCCCACCACCACAATTTGAGAAAAAACTACCTCTCTAGCATTTCAGGCTAATCTTTAACTAATATCATCACATGGTTTTTATATGTTGGTAGTTTATCAACACGAATGATAGAAGTTTTTCTACATGAATACATTTGCTTTGGCACAACAGTTGATTAAGTTGACAGCAAGAAAATTTACTTTTACATGCAAAATACCTATTTTGGTGAAAAAAACATGCTTACCACGGCACCATGAGGTCCTCTCTTTCAGGGCCATGGGGAAATAAGAGGGGCTTGAAAATATATATCTCACATGACCACAAATGTTTTCCGTTGCCTAGATACAGGGGGTGGCTCACATTACCCGATGCCTCAGATTCCCCCGTTCTCCCCTACAATGTGCCCCTCTGCCAGGCATCCGCTTGGAAGTGTTGCAGCGATTTAATGGCCAGAAGAAAGAAATGTTCAGGGTCGGATGATCAGGGAAGAAGGATTTTTCTTTGCACACTGTAGATAATACGCTGCCATATTTGCAGCTTCCCTTAATGAATAATAGTGCAATAATACAGCAAGACCGAACCACTAAAGCAGTTAAACAGTGATTCAGTGACAGGCTGAGTCTACATTTCCCCCTGTGACGGCATGGATCAGAACCCTGGTGGACTCAAGGGGAGTGCCCCCACCTATATACCCCATATTCTTGAATCTTAAGCAGGGTTTGGGACTGTTTTAACATAAATGCATCCCCACTTTTCTGCCCGCTGGTTCCCTAATGCATTCAGCTGGTGCCCCCCCACTTTTTTTTTGCAGACTTTTTTGCAGACTTAAATCCGCCTACAGTATCCCATTGAGAGTACAGTATAGGTGTAAGCATTATAAATCCGATTTTGATTTAGTGACTTTCTTCCATGTCTATACTTACTCCAAATAAATATATAGTTATCATTATTTTTCTGTGTGTGTGTGGGAAACTTCTAATGATTGATCAATGTCATTTGTTTGAAGGCGTAGCTCTAGCTCTTCTCTGACTGGCTGGGTTTGCCTTTGGCTATCTACAGGCTATGAGGTTTGTAAGGGAAGAGGAAGGAGAGGAGAGGGAGGTGATGGAAGTCAATACAGTATATGAACCTACTCTATAGCTATGGTAGAATGGGCAGGGGGCAGAATGGTGCTAGACTGATAGTTTTATTGTTGCACTGCCAAACCTTCACACACAGAAGATTAAGGCTATATTGCTGAGAAATAAGTACAATGGTGAGGAGAGGTTTTGACTTGTAAGACATTTATTAAAACCACAGAATAGATAAAAAGACAAATGCTTGTGAAGCAAATTTAAGAAAACAAAACCTCTCATAGCGTTCCTTCGTCCATTTGAAGGTACAGAGTAGAGCTTTTGAATATATGGACTGGCGAGACCAGACTAATCTTGCGGGCCCCGAGAGAAACACACATGTGAAGCTTGAGAGATCAGGCAGGTCTCACAAGGCTGATGAATATATGCGTCTATATATATGGACATCATTCTACATGAAGTTTATAAAGATGACTTTGATCTCCATGTTCTGTCGGATAAAGCTTTTTGTTAGCGATTCTTAGATCATTAGATGCTGCATAACGTTTGATTTCAGCAGGGAATATATTTACTTTTATGTGCCTGCTGCTGTTCGCTGAGTACGAGCTACCAACCAGGATGTATATTGATCTCCCCCTCTGTTTATGAAACCAGATTGGACCAGATGGTAGCTGGGTTGATGCTTGGAGCAACAGAAAAAGCATTCAAAGTATGCAACAATACAGCAAAGAGGTCCATGTCAACAGATTTGGAAAGCCAGATTGTAAAGTCGTACAACTTGGCACTGACTATGGATAGTTTTGGTGATAAAAGACAGCTGTCGAACAACTAAACATTTCTAGTGTGAATTTTATCATACAAAAAAATATAATTTAGGCTAAAGATGCTGCACAAAAAAATTATAATACCATGGAAAAAAAGACCATATAGGACCATTTTAATTTTACATCAGTGCATTGAAATGTAAAGTGTGAGTTGTATTCACAAATAGAGCATAGGTTTAGTTGCATTAGCTGACGGGCATCAGCTGCTTCATTCATGCTTCACCAGCTGCTTGGCTATCAGCTGACTAGTAACATCCAATTGTCATTAGCACTGCTTTCAGCCACAGCCCTTTCTCACCAACCCCACCTCCTCCAAATGGCCCCGTTACTCTGTGTAGGCAAAAATTGACAACCACGTGAGGGAACTTGATTAAATCATTGTTTGTCAATCGGAAAATAGTAGTCTTTGTCATTTTTATTAGACAGTTTGGAGAGACAGAGGTGAATTGGAGCAGAGAGGGGAATGACATGCAGAGAACGACCATGGGCCGGACTCGAACCTGTGGTCTGCTGCTTCTGAGGACTGAGCCTCTACGGGCTAGCGCTCTTACCACAACACCATGAGCAGAAAATGGTGGTCTTAAATCACACATTTAGAGTTTTGGCCCTCCAAAGGCTGAATCAAAATTCTAATTGGTCAAAATTAGGGACCAAAGTCTGGCAAACTGACATGTCTCTGTGTGATTGCATTAGTTACCCATCTTATAATGTTAAATGGATCTAATAGTAGACCAACATGTGACATAGATAGAGGATAACCTTGTAAGGTTGTTGTTATGCAAAAGTCTATAGGCGTCTTTGTGTGTGGATGTGATGTTTATGCATGTGTCAGGGGGATTTTGTAAATCCTCATTGCGACTAAGGTTTTGTAAAAGCGTAATTAATACACACACATTGTCTTAATTTTTAAATTATCTGTTCTTGTCTTGTTGCCTGGATACCCTCAAGTACAGCCCTGTGTACTCTTCTGTCTGTGTCACCCCAACAGAGTGGTAACCCAGGCCAGGACCTAGGGTTCATTAGGCAACCTCACATATGGCTATGTCTAGACAAATCTGTATAGTGGTGTATGTGTTCAGAACTGTTGCTCACAAACCATAACTGTAACATTACAGAGAATGCACAGATAACTACCTGTTTCATACTCCCCTTATCAGCTCCCGATTTCAAAGCCTTGGGTCGTCACAGTTTTCTACATTGAGCAGTGTCTGATGAATAATCATATATTTTACTCCACACACACACACATATGCGGGCACGAACCCTTTGCACTTGTTTATTTGGCGGCTTCTTTCAGCGGCAGACAACCTTGGTCGCTTACATAAATCAACATTCTCAAGGTAGCAATGTGGTTGAGACTGTGCAAAGGAGTTTTCACTTGGCACTTAGGAATTGAATGGTTATGCAATCAGGCATGTCAAGTTATATTATTCATGCATATTGACTTATATTGGCACAAACGGAGGAGAATAAAGTCATAATTATGATTAAACCGAAGAGTGGGGGAATGAAAGGAGATGAGAGAGACTCGTATCGAAGTGAAAGAGAGTGTGCTGCAGTGCTCCCGCATTACAATTGATTAGCTGGTTTAACCGCCAATGCTGCTCACTCAAGCTTTAAATTGATGGATACAACTCTCCTTTACCCGACACTGTCCTGTTCGATTCTCTTACCTGCCTCCCCCTATCCCCAGCTTTATCCAGTCATTTTCTACTCCCCTCTCACTCCTTTTCTTGTCCTCTTTATAATCTTATACGATTTGAAATTCCAACCATCGTCGATACCCCAAATTACCTTTTTTTCTTATGAAAAGGTTTTATCCGTGAAATCATCTACATGCATTTTTTGCATATTTATGTGTGTACTGTGTAGGTGGATAAACTGATTGCTCATTGGTGATGTGTGTGTCTGATTTCCAAGGGTCACGCCGCTAATCGTAAATTGTCCTCCAAATCCTCTGTTAACCCTGATACGAGTGTTTCCCTTTTCCTCACTCTCCTCTTTCCTGTCTTCCTTCATCTCTCATTTCCTCACTGTGATGAAGTCATTTTGCAGCAAAGTGGTGTAAGATGGGTTTCCTTCAGCTCTGATAGACAGAGGTGAGGACAAGCTCAAATAAACAGGCTATCGCTATAGAAACACACAGCCGTGCAGACACCCATCATGAGGATGGTTGACATATCATATCTTTGTATTCTAGGGAATGTGAGAGGACACACAGGGTTGGTTAATGTATGTTTATATATCTGTGTATGTGTAGTACAGTTGGTAAGTAAACCAAGTAAAGTGTGTTGCTCAGTTATGATATATGTGTGCAGTGTTCTATGAATCTCTTCCCTTGAGACTATCTAAGCACCATCTTTACTGTGTGTTCTTTCTTATGCCTCTTTAAGATAAAGCAAGCTCTGCCAAATCCCTTGACAGCTCCAGATATGTTCAGAGTTATGAATGTTCATATGTGTAGGCGTTCATTCATTCTTATATGAGGTTGTTAAGATTACAGCATTACTGAGTGGAGGCAAGAAAACCGTCATCGCGTCTTGGCTGATTTAATGCTGATAAACCAGTCTGTAAACGGCAGTGATTTGCATGTGTGTGTGTGTGTGTGTGTGTGTGTGTGTGTGTGTGCGTGTGTGTGTGCGTGTGTGTGTGTGTGTGTGTGTGTGTGTGTTTGTGTGTGTTTGTGTGTGAAAGATCAGGTCAAAAACAAGTTGATGTTATCAGCAGATGCCAGCTGTGGCTCAAACACAACCCATTAGGCCCCTAATGGAGACAAGGCCACGCTTGTTGTATGATGTTAGCAGCCACATGCTAATGACTTGTACCTAACGCTCTGATCTATACAGTACACTCTGTGCTCAGTCTTAATTCACTTGGGATTTGAAGTGATTTTTATTTTTGTGCACCATAGCGACTGCACACGGTCTCTGTATGTGCTTTGTCTATGAGCTCATTTAATTAGCTTTGCCTGTTTTTGTTGGTATTGTTCATTATAAAGGATTTTAGATTGATTTAATTCAAACCTGGAAAAGCCACTCGGATCGATGTGTTTACCATGACCGCCAAATTCGTCAACACAACTCTCCGACCCCCGGACTCCTTACCCCCCCATCTCTACTGTACTTCCTTCTGCGACTCTTTAATGACATTTTTCAATAACAAAATCAGCAACATCCACCGCCAACTCACCAGTGACCCCCACCTCGCCACCAACCCCCTCCCTCACATACCCTGTGATCTCCAACTGCCAACCCAGTCTCTCTCTGCCTTCACACTCCCGTCTCCCTTTGAAATCAAGGACCTCATTCATAAATCCAAATCTTCCTCCTGTCACCTCGACCCCCTCCCCACAGTCCTCGTCAAAGCCTGCCTTCCCTCTCTGCTCCCCCTCATATCGGATGTCATTCACTCCTCCCTCATCACTGGAATTGTTCCCACCCCCTTCAAAACTGAGTTTCTTCTCACTGGTACCAAATCCACACTCGCCAAACTCAGCAGCTTCTCTATCCCAATCAATAACACTCCCGTTTTCCCCTCCCCTCAGGTTAAGAGTCTGGGTGTCATCCTCGATAGCACACTGTCTTTTCAATCACACATAAACACTATCACCCGCACTGCCTATTTCCACCTCCGCAATATCAACCGTCTCCGGCCCTCCCTCACCCCTCACTCCACTGCCATCCTGGTCCACAGTCTAGTCACCTCAAGACTAGATTACTGCAACTCCCTCCTCTTCGGTCTCCCCCAAAAAACCCTCCATAAACTACAACTGGTCCAAAACTCTGCAGCAAGAATCATCACTAGAACCCCCTCCTCTCACCACATCACCCCTGTCCTGCACAAGCTTCATTGGCTCCCGGTTCACTTCCGCATTCAATTCAAGGTCCTCCTCTATACCATCAAAACCATCCATAACCTTGGCCTCCCATACCTAACAGACCTCATCCAAATTGCCACTCCCTCCCGTGCACTCCGCTCCTCCTCCTCTGTTCACCTCACTGTCCCCTCTGCCCGTCTCAAGACGATGGGGAGCAGAGCCTTCAGCCGCTCTGCTTCCCTGCTCTGGAATGCATTACCCCCCGACATCCGCAACACTGAATCCATAACCCAGTTCAAATCCAAACTCAAAACCCACCTTTTTAAATCTGCATACCCCACCTGAACCTACCTTCCTCATCACCTCACCACCCATTGTGTACTTATTTTAAACTGTTTTTAATTATATTTGTGTACCTGCCTTGCTTTTAAACTGTATATGTTTTAGAATTGTACGGCGACCTTGAGAGCTTTGAAAGGCGCCTCCAAATAAAATGCATTATTATTATTATTATTATTATTATTATTATAGAAATTAATAGGAAGGTTTTGCTGACACAGCCCCTTCACAGCTCTGCAGCGCTCCAGTCACTAGCAGCATTTCTTTTGTTTTCACGTTCTACTCTGTGAAAAAAGAGGACAGAAGGCTTGTTATTTGCAATACTTGTAACCCTGCCCTCACACCAAAAGCTTCATGAACTTTGGTGACATTATTTTTCGGTTACAGATTGTTTACATGCACCAAATTGCACCAGAATAATCTAGGATACAACAAGTGGCACCGCCAAACACCAGCCTGGCATGCGTACTACAGCGATTTCGGCCTGTTTTGTGGAACCGTGTGCATGACGAAAGTCTTCAAAACAAATTAATCTAAACGTGGAAGTTTTCAAAAACCTTAAGGAAAAACATTTTCGTTTTTCAGCAATCTTTAAAGGTTTAAAACTCCAATTCAACATGTAAAGCAAAACACACAGGCATTTGTTCTTAGCTCAGCTAGTACTTTAAGTGCTGTAAAGGAAACCATAAAATTCCACTGTGGACAGTAATGGGTTTATGATCTCCATCAAGCTCACACTCAGCTCACCTCCATTTAAATCTGTCTGCTCTTGTGTGGGCTCATAATCTGCTCTGGCGACTAAACTCCTGATATTGATCCCCCACACTGAGCCTCCTCATTCAATGTATCCATGCAAGTATCCATGCAAGACCTGCCTGGACGACTTCCTCCTCCACAATTATCCAATCACATCCATTCATCCCTTGACAGCACCCAGTACTTCCTCATTTCATTAAACCTTTTAACTCACGACCTTTAAACTCAGTTTGCTAGTGAGAAAAGCTCTTGTCTCTTTCTTTTACTGCCACTGTGACTTTTTTCACCTTTTTGCTGTTAGCCTATACTGTGAAATGACACAATGCTAGAAGTCAATGAGCTTTTTCACCCCTGGACGCCAGCCAGCTGTGCCTGGCCGCCATGGCGATAATGTCACAGCGGAGATTGATTTGGATGGGGTAGATGCTCAGAGAGAATAGTCCTCATTAAGCAGCTCACACTGTGGAAAAACTCTACGTTTACTTCATATCTTGTACCGTTCTTCTTCCCCGTCTTTTTCTCAAACTCATTATTTGTGTCTGCCTGCTTCACTTAGTAGAATATAAGAATCTGCCAGCTGGAAAAAAAACAAAATAACAGCTTGATGTTTTTACCGCATCAACGTTCTACTTCAGCACTACATTGTGATGATTTTTCTTGCTCTGCAGGTTTCCACTAGCTTATTTTTAGCTGCTCTGAAATGAAGTATATCCCTGATTTCTCTCCTAGATACTACCAAGGACCCCTGTCTGAAGGTGCGATGCCCCCCTCACAAGGTGTGTGTCAGCCATGACTACCAGACAGCCATCTGCATCAATCACAGGCAGCCAACTCACAGGTAAGAACAAGTAATGTGGCATTGTATTGATCAGTGCTTTTACATTGCATTGCTTTACTTAAGGGTTGGCCTTATGTCAATGGATGAATGAGCTAATTGTAAAGCAAGTTCGATAAAAGCACTGCAACATAAACATAAATCTCTGAGACCACAGACAGAAGCAATGTAACAAGTTCTGCAGCAGACTTCTGAAACATTTCATCACTTAAAAATTATATTTATATGCAATTCTCGAGAAATAAGAAAATGTTATAAGTACGATACAATATTAAGTTGGGTTGATTGGTTGAAGAGGGCCCCAAACACATTAGAGTTGATTCAGAATCAGTTTTATTTACAAAAGAACAAATAAACAATGGAGGTGTGTTTGCTTGAACGTTCTCCCTCTTTAATATGGATTTATAATTAAATTGCACACTTGCAAATGAAAATTACTATGCAAAGTTGATCGTCAGTATGCTTCAGACCCTCTGGGCAAATTACACCCAGCAGAAACATGCAATGAGGTGTGTTATGTGTTAGCAGTGTGTAAGAAGCTAGTGCGCTTCAGTGACAGACATTCAGACACATATTGTCAACACCATATAATTATACCAAAACAATCTGTTTGCTCTTTAGACTCATATCATCACCCAATTACTTTGTGTTTTCAACCTTATTATGTTGCAATTCTAAGGTTTTTCAATTTCTCAGTTCAGGAAGCATTTCCCCCAGAACATATCTGAATGATTTGAGTCTGTTGTTGCTTTAATTGATTTCCTCAATTCATTAGCATGCAAGATTCTTGATTGTTGTGCTTTTCTTTGTTTTGTGTTGATAAAAAATCCTATTGGCTGCTTATCAGCTGGAATCTCAATTTTTTTACAGCATGACACACTGAAGCTTTCAACCATGGAATCATATTATCTACAAGTTATATTAGTTGAAGCTATTGGCATTCAGTGTCCTCTTAGAGGGCAAATCCAGCTTGGTTGCGCTCACGATGTTGCAAACAGGTGTTGATAAATACAGTTAATGAACATTATGCTGCTGCATGTATATCAATGAGATGAATCATCATTGTTAATTGCTACATACAAAATTATCTTTTTGAGGATGCGCTGTACACACTTTGTATCATGTGGTGTTTACAAAAATCCAAACGCAATTCTAAGTTTGTTTTCTACAAAGAGGCTGTCAACACAAATGTCCCAAACATCACTTATTCTTGTTAAAATGAATATAGTTTTGCACAGATTTCTTGACTTCCCTCATTAGTCAATGATGTTTGCCTGCAGGCTCAGACATCTACTTAAGCAGCAAGCTATTATTCCAAAAACATTCTGGAGGCTTGCAGTGTTAATTTGTGTGCACCATTGTCCTGCTGTGTCAAATTACAGCCTTTACAGATTAGAGCTACGTGGAAACTCAGCAGGGTGTTGAAGTACAGTGGTGGAGGGAGAGAGAGAGAGAGATAAATCACTTTCTTGCTTCTGTTTGAGGTTGATATCGGTCCCCTTTTGGCATGCAGGCAATATGTGGCCTAGAGAATCTGGTCCTTTAAATCACACTTACAACTCAAGCACATTTTGGTGCTTCATTGCATCTATGCAAAGTGTGCTTGAAATCAGATGAGGAGTAGCAGTGGTTTTGATGGGAAACTAGATGAGTGGAAACATGTCAACGTACCTACAAGTTTCATCATTCCTCCATCTTGCATTATTTGCCAGCACTGTTTTATTTATCAATGCAGTGTGCATATCTTATCTGCAGAGTCAATGTTTGTGGCTCAGTCTGGTGAGTAAGATGCTTATTAAGAACCAAGTATGGTCATAACAACTGCTGACTAGTGGTATCATGACAAAATGACAACCAAAAAAGCACATTAACCCATTGCAAATATACAGCAGTGAGATCATCAGCACATGCATTTAGCCCTGCCACAATGCCTCTGCTCTGCTATGGTTCTGCATTGTCTCATTTTTGTGGTACCGGATGTTTTTTTTCTATTGTTTCATTGTAACCCATGGTAATTTCGGGAATTTTCCAGAAGTCTGCTGGAATGAATGGAGCTGAGCAATTTGACATGGTTGCCCCCAGTTAACCAGTTAGTATGTTTTATAATTCAAAAGAAGTGTGGATTTGGCAAAAATGAGTGGCAAATAAGTCCTACTAAACATGTTTAATATCCAACTATGCAATATACACAGCCGGAACATCTAAGTGAGTACTCATGCAACTTATCTTTGGAAAGCTAAATGGTTGAAGAACAGCTTTCAATTCACTTTGGGTATGCCTTGGATATGTATATATATATATTTTTAAAGATGCCAACTAGTTGCCAACAGGAGATGTTTTTGAGGTCCACCTTTTGTCATACTTATTAAATTATGGTCAGCGTGTCTGCAACCCGCTGGTGAATTTATTACAATTTAAGTGGACCTACAGGTGAGTTATTATTAAACTTGATAGCCTACTCAGCACTGACTCTGCAGGTGGGAGCTGGGAATTTGTGTGACTCACTTAAACACCATTGATACATAATGTGAATGTCTTGCAGCCCCAGACGTATGGAAAAATCTCATAGTAAAACTCTAAATGTGATTTTTTTAAATAGATTTTGCTATAACTTATTATAAACAACACACTGTATTACAAGGTAGGGTAGAGTTATGTGCTTAAAGGGTTTCATTCACCAACTGACCGGACCGAATTAATTAAAAATAAATAATCTTCCAACAGTAAGTGAGACATTGTGTGGGAGTTTTTACAGTAGATGTAGATTTTAGAGGGTAGATTTGAACTTTTTGGAATAGCCCACCTGTTCACTTCAATAGCTGTTGTTCATTTGTTGTCTTCACAGTAGTTTCTCTGTCAGGAGTGTGTCTGGCTCTAATTTCTCCTCTGCTCAATGGATCAGAAGGCAGCGGGGTGTTCAGTGAGAGCACTTAGATAGAAAATGGTGGGAGATTAGGCTCAAAGATAATCACAGTCGTTATTCAAAAGGCCTCAATGGACCAAGCAGAATTCACTCTGCTTTAGCTCACCCTGACAACCATTAACACACTCAAGACTCAGCTCAGTAGGACACCAATTCTGTTAGTTTGAATAATATTCCTGCCTGAATAGTTATTACTCTAAATGTCCCTCCAACATGCATGAGAGTAATGTTGGAGATACTGTTTGCGATATATTTGACAATGTAATGTATATGCATGAGACCTGGGCTATATTTCACTGAGTAATTAAGAAATGAAGATTCATGACTGTGAAATTAGATAGTGTCCCCTTACTCTCTGTCTGTCTCAGTGTGAAACCCAGGAAGGGCAGTGCAGTCCACAGGCACAGGCCTGAATCTGGTGCTCATGGGAAATGTAGGCTCTGCTCCGCGCTTCAGTCTAGTCCAGTGTGTGGATCTGATGGACACACCTACTCCTCCAAGGTGAGACATCCCCTTTCCCAGTTGCCTTTTTTAAGTTTCACTCCCTTCTTCCTCTCTCTCTCTCTCTCTCTCTCTCTCTCTCTCTCTCTCTCTCTCTCTCTCTCTCTCTCTCTCTCTCTCTCTCTCTCACACACTCGTTTATGCTCTTGCCTCACTTTTAAGTGTGTCATTTCATTTTTCTCTGTTTCACATCAAATATTATCGATCAATTATTCAGCTTGTTTTCACCCATTAAAGCAATGACAGACTTGCTTCAGGACATACAACACAACTTGAAGAAGCTGCTGAGCTACGTACATAATTTATGGTGTAAATATTTGGAAGAATCTACAGTTATAGTCTTCCTTTTTCTTGATAGATATTAATATTGTAATCGTCCTCATCTTATGTCACCCTTTCACTCCTTTTACTTCGCTGTCTTTCTTTCTCCTGCCTGCACTGCTCCCACTGCTGCCCTACTTTATTTCATCTATGTATCGACTCCTGTCCTCCTCCGCTGGGTCGATTTGAGCCGTACTTTTATCTGTCTGTTATGCAAATGACTTAGAATAGGGTCAACTATCAGAAGTCTTGTCAGCAGTTAAACAAATCATATCTGGACAATTTGGAAAAGTTTTCCAAACTCCCATCTTCTCATCTGACTCTAGCCTCATTCCCAGCCACTGATCATTTCTCATGAGACATAAAGCAATGATGCATTGTGGGTGCATCTTTGGTATAACAGACTATGGATTCTTCTTGACAGCCACATTCATATTATTATGTTGTTTGGTTTCCAGGGGTGAAGCACAATCCAATACACAGGAACAACATACAAATGGATGATATAATAAATCTCTTGTGTGTCTTGACTTACACAGCTGAATGAAAGTATTTGAGATGGAAATGTTGGCAAAGTAAAGCGAGCTGTGAGCTTTCAGGCCACCTTCACCTTCACCTTCATGTGTTTGATCATTACAAATCTTATTTTAAAATGATCCTTGTTTACTTTTCGAATACAAATAGTTGTTGCTTCACTAACCTTATAACGCACGGCATAGGTCAAACATGACCCGGATTCGTAGGATTTGTCATAAATGGCTGACTGTTTATTTGCGCTATCCTTGAAATAAATGCATTTTATCATTTGCTATTCAACAGATTCATTAAATATCAATTGTTTTATCACCACAAAAAATGAGTTACTTTATATACAAGATTATTATTTTTTGTATTACTAAATCAAGTGTACTACTACTACATCAAAAATGCCCTTTGTATGCAAGTGTGATTAACCCAAAAATAGACATAATATAATAATTATCATTTTTAAATAATTATTGTAGCTCTGATTTGGACCAAACAAGAATTAGCATAATATTTCAAATATTTAATATGCAAAGAAACACTCAGCTATGTAGGAAATATCATAGACAATGAATGTGGGTCATGTTCGACCTATGTGTGCATTAGAAGGGTTAAACATTCTGTCTCAGTCATTGACATTCCTTTCACATACTGTGGAGAGAGGAGTTCAACTGCAGTCACGTTTTCTTATCCGGGAGGCTTGATGTCCATCCACACATTTGCTCTGCTCTGCTCTGCTGGAAAATGCAGGGTTAATATAAGCCTCAAACCCAGAAGTACATGAAATAACCTTTGAGTTCCAACTCCTTATGTATGAGGAAGCTGGGACATAGGGAACCTTACCTAATGACCTATACCTGCCTGAAGCTGTGCCGAGGAGGAGAAGAGTTGAAGGAGAAAGAGAGAGGAAGAACAAAAGGAAGGGGAGGGCATGGAGAGTGTCTCTGCTCTCTCAGGTCATTTAGTGGGAGAGGTTCAGTTAGCTGCTGGAGTGATGGGTCCCTGTGGCCCAACTTAAACTCTGCTCACCAGTCAGCTGCTGGTCTCAAGCTTATTCATGTTTTAATATTACATTACATGCCTCCCTCAACGTCACCACACACACACACACACACACACACACACACACACACACACACACATCCTATTAGGAAGACAGTGCTCTTATCTCCAGAGAGGCTTCATCCCACTAAGTTAAGTCCATTACTCCCCTCTTCTTAAATCATACCTCCTCTACTCTCCTCCACTTCTCCTCTCCTTCTCTATTTGTACACCACCAAGTCAGGTGTTAAAACACTGT
This sequence comes from Ammodytes marinus, assembly GCF_949987685.1. NCBI lineage: Eukaryota > Metazoa > Chordata > Actinopteri > Uranoscopiformes > Ammodytidae > Ammodytes > Ammodytes marinus. Next base: position 10,784,045 of record NC_137214.1, read on the forward strand.
TTCATCAAAACCACATTAACCCCGGGAGAGAGACTAAGATAAAGATGTATGGGGCCTCTCGTTGTGCTGACAGTGACTTGGGGGAGGTCATCCATTTCCTTGGCTTTCTCTCTCTCTCTCTCTCTCTCTCTCTCTCTCTCTCTCTCTCTCTCTCTCTCTCTCTCTCTCTCTCTCTCTCTCTCTCTCTCTCTCTCTCTCTCTCTCTCTATCTATCTCTGGCTTCCTCCCCAGACAGCTAATTCAATATGTTGAGAACAGGACAGAGCGTTGTTCCTTTTGTCAACAAATTTCATTAAGCAACATTAGCAGCACTACTGAAGAGGTGACAGGGAGGAAATGATGGAGTTTGAACATGAGAAATGAAAGTGCTGCCAAGATAAAGCTAAGCCTGTGTGTGGTGAATGACATGCAGGACAGCTTTATGCACAGTCATGCTCTCCCCCTGACAAAAACACCCTGTCATCATCTGACAAACAGAATTTACATAACTCATTTCTGTTTTCATTATTCCTGTTGGAAGGATCTTGTAATTGGATGTTTTCCCCCCAAATAGTCCCAAATAATTTCTTGCCCCTAATTTACCTGAAATGAAATTTATACTGCTAAATTACATTCCGACATAGTCCATCTTGCTTTTTTTGCATTGCATTAGGTTGGTACAGCAGTGTATAATATAATGTCACACCATACAATGTAATGGTGTCTACATGTCTGTCTACTGCATAATGGACACATCTGTTTATGGAAGATAAATGACCAATCCTGTCTCAGCAAATATTTCACTTAATCATCTTGGTGAAGAAATTTCAATGCTGATAGTTTTTGTCATTGGTTGGAATAACATATTTGCAGCAAAGTTAAGCAGATTTTATTGCGGGGGAAAGCGGTCCTGACTTTTAGCCTCTGGCAAGGTTAACGTCCAATTACGTTGGACCCTACACTTCCAAGAATGCAACTCAATGGTGCCTTTTCATTAGACCTTCAATGCCTGGTCACTGGCCATGTCTTCTAAACTCCAGCCTTCAAGTATGTCTCCTTTACCCATGTGTTTTTATGTTTTTTTTTACAGTGCAAGTTGGAGTTCGAGAGCTGCCTGTCTGGGAAGTCAATCTCTGCAAAATGTGATGGGTTGTGTCCCTGTTTACCTGGTCTGGAGCTCATCAAATCACTACATCAGACTGAAAGGACTGGTGAGTAATGTCGCTATCTGTGCAAATAAGAAACATTCTGTTTAAATGGGTATAGCTAGCAAATTGTATCGCTTTCAGTCCTTCTAACTAACTGATCACACACAACAGCATCTTTGGACTTGGGTCAAATTATTTGTCATAACACCATCTACACCACATGTAGATGGTGGGATGTGTATATTGAGGTGGCAATGTGGGATGGATAGACAATGGCAATAAATGTGCAGACAAAGCAAAAGTTGTCCGTATTTGAGCAATTTCCAGGTTCAGGTGAATGCCTCAGAAACACACCATCACAACTTCTTCACACACACACACACACTTTCACAGGCAATTCATCAAATTTTCCGGTTATTCACGGTGTTTCCATTTCTTTCCTGTCACCTCTTCCCTTGCTCATGTAATTGTCTTCCCCCCTCCCATCCCCTCCCATCCCTTCACATCACCCCTCCACCCGCATTATGACAGCTACAGAGAGCAGTGACAGAGCGAGTGTTTGTGTCTTATTGTTTGTCATGAAAATAGGATTTCAGTAGATGGATGAAGAGATTTCAGAGGAGAAATGCAATCTAAAGGAAAGCAGCACGGAATAGGATGGATTGTTATGGTTACAGACTTCCTCTCCCACAGATGGGGGAGCAGAGGGGTGGTTTTACTTTGTGTGTGTGTGTGGGTGCGGTAGTTCTTGATTATTTCCTGATTATTTCTCTATCTATCTATCTATCTATCTATCTATCTATCTATCTATCTATCTATCTATCTATCTATCTATCTATCTATCTATCTATCTATCTATCTATCTATCTATCTATCTATCTATCTATCTATCTATCTATCTATCTATCTATCTATCTATCTATCTATCTATCCAACCATCATCATCTATTGAGTGAATGTTTGGACATAGGGGAGAGCATGGTAAGTAGGCACACTTTTTACTTTAGTGAGAATTTCTCATCACCCAAACATCTTTCAATAGTCATTCCTACATTAAATTGAAGCTTAAGGTTGGCTTGAAATGTGAACCCCTCACTTTTTCTAACTTATTGTAATAAAGAAGAAATTTACCATCAAAGACACTCTAGCACATTGTGACAACCAACCCCATCAAGGTGCTAGCTGCCTTTCCTGCTCAATTCTCTCCTTCTCTGGGGTGTCAGTGAGGATACAGCTTGACATTTTATTTTGTTATTGGGTTCCTTTCCTGGCTGCACCCTTGGATAACATGTGACAACCAACCCCAACTGGAATTTATTGCTAGCATCAAGGCCAACAACCATCTGACAACTAATTAGCTTGCTAAAAACAATCTAAACTATAGCTTACCCTTCACACTTTTTTAGGGTAACAAGTGTTTTGTTATAAACCCATTGTTTAAAAGCCTAGAAGAAAAATACTGAGGAGCTAAATATTTTCAATTTTACATGAAAAACACTAACAGTCCTCTCACCTCGAATGCAGCAGTCTAACTCCAAGGAAGACTATGTAGGTGACCTCTTATCCCAGTTGTGGATATTTACATACCAACATTTAACAGACAGCGCCTTCTGGTTCCGAGATATAACGATTGTGACAACCTACCCGTGTGACAAATTACCCCGTTCTCCCCTACTGTATATATTTGGACAATATTTGGACATACTCCATATACACAAACAAACACATTCTTACCCTGAAAGGTCTTTTGTAATGACTCCCTGATAGGAAAGCATTAATAAGAATCCAGAGGCTCATTAGAAACATTTAGTACTAAAGAAAAGTGCTAATTAACGACAGCTTTTCTCTTTATCTCACACTGCCCTTCTTTAGTTTGTGACTGAATGATGGAGTGAGAAGAGAGCAAGTGATGCCGTGACAGCGAAGCGTTTTATCAACTTGACTGCTGTCTAATTAATTCAGCTCAATCTTTTGTTCAATAAAAAACTATGATTATGCGTTTGGTTTGCTGAGAGCACGGCTCTGTGAGTGCAAAGAGGGGATGAGTTTGTGTGGAGGGAAAGACAATCTATTTCCAGATCTTGAACAGTTTTTTTCGTTCTAAGATTTGTCTCTTTACTCTAATGCTGGGCTTACACTACACAACTTTTCACGCGATTTGACAGTCACAAAAAAAAAAGACTTTGAAAAGACTGAAGACTTACACCCTCTCACATCTAAAGACAATCAACTCACACCTGAGGACAATTAGTCATTAGTTTTCAGTCACAAAATGAGATTTTGAAAAGACAGGGGGTCTCATATTGCGAGACTACGAAATAGATTCCTTTTGAGATTAATATTATTTCCGCAAACGCGATCGTGATTATTTAATAAAAAAAAGTTAATTCAATATTCCGAGCAGGGGACTTCCTTTAGTTATTTGACCATCTTTATTTGCTGATCTCGTCCCCCAATAACTTGAACTCCTAACCCTGTATTTGACGGTAAAGTGTTAAGGTTGCGCGGCTGTCAGCCTGGTTCTCCAGCCGAGGCTTCAAGGAAAAGTGTACGAAATAAGTGCCTGCACAGGCGGACACAGGTCGCGACTAATGCCGCTCCTCCTGCGTCGTGCTTGGTGCATGCGAGAGTGTGACAGTGTTTACGTCATTTCGCTTGAGCCAACCCCCGTGATTTCAGTCCGACATTGGAAGATTGTCTGCGACTGTCAAATCGCGTGAAAAGTCGTGTAGTGTAAGCCCAGCATAAGAGTGATAGAATCTCTCATTAGATCGGCAACAGAAAATGGTAAACAGATGGATGTGGCAATAAGTGAGGAAAACGCTATGTGTCAGACCGGGTTCCTATGGTAACATTCAAAAGATTGCAGCAGTTTGGTGTTTGCCGTCACTCCTCTATGACTGGTAAACAGCTAATTGAGCCAGCATATCAATATGATTGTGTTCCTGTGTGACAGCTGTGTGTGTGTGTGTGTGTGTGTGTGTGTGTGTGTGTGTGTGTGTGTGTGTGTGTGTGTGTGTGTGTGTGTGTGTGTGTGTGTGTGTGTGTGTGTGTGTGTGTGTGTGTGTGTGTGTGTGTGTGTGTGTGTGTGTGTGTGTGTGTACGTGCGTGAAGGCAGGTGAGGAACGTTTCATATTGACTTGACAATAGGAGAAATAAGCTATACACTGACAGAGTTAAGCTCATTAAAGTAGCCATGCACTTTAATGAGATTATTTGAATAAAGCAAAAGTAATCATAAAGAGGTTTTGTTAGACGTCCTCATGTAGAATTCTGTTTTATTTCCTCACTCATATCCGTGACATAGTAGTACAAAATAATACTGTAGTTAAGGCATGGGAAGATGAAAATATAAATGCGCATTAGAGTTAATAAATGTTGTAGCCACACTCAAACCAGTGATGTCAGAGCAGATAGTCAGCCTGATTGAAAACACCTGTATATGCTTGACTGAAACCGATGTGGCCAAGACTGTGCTCACAAAAACTTCCTCATTCCACCTCCATATTTCTTCATATTTCTTGATTTCTTAATAGTTGTATGAGTACATGTCTTTCCATCTGTTTCTCACTCTTGGGTTTGATTGGTAATGGTAGATGGTACAAAGTGTTTGCTGTAGCATACTGTTTATTTGAAGTGCAGGGTAAATATGATTTGTTTCTATTTGAAGAGGCAGTGAGGAAGACTTCAAATAGCATACTTGTCGAGCACATTTGCCTCAACCACAATAATAACCTTATATATTCAGTTTCAGTGGGTTGTGTGGGGAACATGTCACATCTCTCCCTCATTCTCCCATCTCTATCTGTTGCTCATTTATTTTCCATCTCAAGCCTTCAATTTTGCAGATTACTATGTTAAAGTTCCACCGCTACGTTTCGTCTCTCTCACATTTCTTTCTGCTTTTTTAATCATTGTAGAAAAGGACTGTGAGGAATGCATATTTTAATATTACAAATAGAGTTGAACCCTTTTATTTAGGGTCAAATTGGTAAATATGGATCCTGCAAAGCATCTACAATATTGTGAAAGACAAAAGCCAAAAACTGTGTGGAACTGGAACATTTTTAAACGACAAAACCACTATAAAAGGTTATTTGTTACATTTGTGCGATATTTATTGATAGAATCTTCCTTGATTATCGAATTAATCACAATGATATGTTCAGAAAAATTCATGGCTCTTTGCCTGTTTGTCAGCAAAAGTGAACAAATGTACACAGAGGAACAAGGAAACAAGCTGACACAAAGCAATGCTGCTGGTGATCATGTGTTATAGGGCCAAAGTCAGTGCTGGTTATGGTCAATGAGATTTTATTGAAACAATTATGGTTCATTTTCTCACAGCTACACTGTCTAACAAAGACATTGACAAAAACAAATGGGAACTGTTAGAGGCCAAACGGGCTAAACCCCACCGCTAAATTAAATTGTTCCTGGTAATTCTGTCTCAAAACTCCACAGGGCGCACAGATTGTACTGTCCATTTTTATGCCTCCACACTTCCTATCCTCTACTAACACAAGCAGGGATTTTCTCTTGAGTGAAGAGAGCTTGCAGAGTATTTGTAGTACAGCCTATTGAAACTAGCCTCACTAGACATAAATCTGCATTGCTCATTTTTACAAACACTTAAAACAAACCATGTTTAGTTACAGAAAAATATTCTGTCTAGGGTGGATGCAAGGTGGGTAACATTTTACATACAATGAACTGTGGCACCAGAGACCACTGTTTGCATCCCTTCTCCCACCCAACTGTTTGTGTTGTCGTAACCATGGCACATTCACCTTATATAACTCAGACTGTAATTATGACAAGCATAGTTGGAAAAACGGTTCACACTAGCATCAAGTTGTTCTGAGGATATCTGTGAATATGTCAAGCCTAAAATATCTCCCACAATGTAAAAACAGAGGTATAAACAAATCACTGGTTAAATGGCTGTGAACTGAAGCCACCATTGCTAGAAGTTACATCTAAAAAAATAAATAAATACACAAATAACATCAATTCAACCAACCCAGCTTATGTAAAAGGAAATGCAAACTTGCTTTGTTATTTTACACTTTGTCAGCAAAAATAGCTACTTTGGTGTTTTGGTTATTAATCTGGTGTGCATGCAAGGAATGGAAATAACCTATTTGGAAAAATGCATGAACAATCCCAAGTCATAATAACAGGGATTTTTATTGTTAAAATTCTGGAGATATTGTTTCAATACAGCATGTAGTTTGTACAACCAAGTAGTTTGAGACACCTACAAGTTTCCAGACCCTAAAGTCATTACACACACATTGCACAGGTGTTTTCACTTATTCTTTGCCTAATGAGCCTTCCTCTAAGGACTGTTTGAATGTGTAAAGATGGTCTTGATTGACAATGATGGACAATGGGTTTTTTCACCGGAGATGGTTTGACATGACACACAGTTAAAAAAGCACAGGTGTGAATATTCAAGGTAATGATGGCTGAATTCCTTTGAGTTGCATCAGTATCATGTTACTGGTTTATAGTTGGCTCACTATTACAGTTTAATGGGACAATTTAACAAACAAAGCCATGGTCAATGTTATTAGTCATATCTGTGTTCTACTTCGATAGGTCAAATATCTACTGTGCAACTATCTACTATTCCCTTACAGCTGAGGTCTAAATAGACATAATACATGAATGTGGGTTTGCAGTTCCTTTCACTATAGATGCAGATGTTCATGAATCATTCATATGATTTTCTTTTGAACTGGTCATTTATTATTGTTTTGAAAAGTAGGGACATATTCCCTTTACAGTTTTGGTATGAGGATTGACTGTTGGTCATATCCGTTCCCTTGTCAACATGTACTCATCTTAAAGCTCATGTTAACCCGATAGTGAATCTAATTCAAAACCTTGTCCTCACAGCAAATGATTAAAGATGCAAATACTTGGTGAAAAAAATAAGCTAATTTCTGCTAAAAGAGTTTCAATCTTAAGGTTAAAACTCAAACTGGTTCCCTCCTTGTTCCTTTCTCTTTTCTATCTCTACCTGTCTCCGTTGTCTGTGCGAGGCAGTGCATTACTGATCATTATCTGGGCTAACCTTAGCTCTCGGCCACTGAGATTGTTCTGGAGAGAGCTGATAGCTTTTGGGCAAAGCACATCAAACCTATATCCTTGTATCTTTTTAATGAATCTGACCTTCTATCCTCCTCATATCTCCTATCTGATGACTGTCTCAGCCCATTTCTTTCTCCCTCTGTTACGTTGTTAAGGAGTGTCACCTCACTCCACCTCCTCCCATCTCTGCTCTCCCTCTCTCTCTGTCTCTCTCTCTCTCTCTCTCCATCCGCCCTTTATCTTGATCTGATCAGACCCCCACTCCAGATGTCTCAAGGTGAGACCCACCAGCCATTTCCTTACCTTTTTATATGGCAGACTTACTCGATCAAATAGAAATGATAAGGGGTGGCCTATGGACGGATTGAAAAGCCTGCCCTCTCCTGATAGTTGGGAGTTCTGCTTGGAGGACACATTTATCTCATGACCTGTCACTTATAAGGAATTTGGGGAAAGTTGAACTCAATCAACCTCCGAACAGTCAAGGCTGTTACATACTCCGCGAGAAGAAAGAACAAAGTTCTCGGTGACAGAGCTGCGAGAAGTTCTTTCTGGTCTGACATTACATACTTCACGAGAACTCAACTGCCGAACTCCTCACTAATATATAGGCTAGTGTTTTGTTGTTTAGCTTTACCTTTCCACATACAGATTGTAGTTTAGGGGTGCATCAGTAGTGAAAAACTGATGGCTTCTGTTTTTTTTGTGTTGTTTTTCTTTGTTTAGCTGTCTGGTTCTGAGTTAGCCGACATGAAAGACAGTAGTGAGGGACTGCAAGGTGAGAGGGCAGGAGGAAGGAAGAAAGGATGAAGGATAAAAAAGTAATTCCCAGCCAAGATTCAGTGTTTGATAGCTGATGCAGCGCTGATCGATTCTGTGTGAAAGCAGTCGGTTTTGTCTGGCTGGCTGACTACTATCACTGGAAAAGTTCACTGTCAAACGTTTTGTGATGGGTTGGAAGTGAAGCCGATAACATCTGTTCTGGCATCCATAGCACTGTATCTCACTGTGTCTCTATGCACATGAGCATATCCACTGGAATAATTGGGAGGTATAACTGTTTTGGCTTAAGGATACACAAGAAGGCCTATTGAAATGAGATTTTTTTTTATTCTTTGGATCTGGAGACTTAACAGCCAAAGGCTTCTTACTGCTGCCAATCTAATAAAATTATCTATTGTAGTTTTAATAGTAACATGAATAATGGCAAAGGCCTTACCTACAGATTGTAGTCAGTCGCACAAATAGTTTATGCTGTGGTTTCCAATCGTTTTTGTGCTATACAACCCTCTAAGATGAAGCAATGTCTTGTTTAGGCCCCTAACTAAATGTTACAAGTATGGATATACCAGAGTGTGTGTTTATCTACCACTTGGAGTAGGGACATCCGTCAAACCAACAAAACAAAACATGACTTTTAAACTGTAGTGCAAATGTGATTCTAACTTATAGGAGTAAAAGCAACCTTGGTTGCAGCCTTGGGATGAACCCATTTCATTATTTAAGTCGGCCTAGTGATTCTGAGACACCATATCAGCTTTTTCACTGTAGGAAACAACACCACTTGTTGAGTGCCACATCAAACCCAGTTCTACCATAGTATTGTAGAGTCATCTTTGTAACTGCAGGGGAAAGCTTTGATGTTGGCTGTGTGTCTCACATTAATTTTTGAAGAGGGCACTGAGTTGGAACAGAAAGGAGGGCAATGAAAAAAAAATGTTGTTGATGCGAGGAACACTCCAATAGATAAACATGGGTGAGTAAAGTAAGAGCAGTAACAGACTCCACTTCTGCCAGAGGAAGGAATTTAATTGAACGTCGATAATGTTTAGCAGTTGGTATTTTGCTCCCTCTTTCTCTACTCCAGACCGTCGAAATGAGGAGCACTCGATAACAGGAATTGTTATCTGTCTGATCCTGAAGGATTATACCAAACACGCATGCACACTCACACAGACCAGCATGGAACTCCTGGTGTAATGACTTCAGTCCACTCCTCAGCTCCCGTCTGTCACCTGGGGCACCGCCTGTTTTATAGCGTCTGCAAAATTGACCCTATCCCCAACCATAACAAAAAAATATGTACCTGTGTGTGTGTGTGTGTGTGTGTGTGTGTGTGTGTGTGTGTGTGTGTGTGTGTGTGTGTGTGTGTGTGTGTGTGTGTGTGTGTGTGTGTGTGTGTGTGTGTGTGTGTGTGGTTGAGAGAGAGATACTTTGCATGATATCTCTATAAGATTCATTGTATTTCCATGTGAGTAATAGTGTTTTTTTTCCTCTTTAGAGATTTCTCAAGCCATATTCAAGATGTAAAAATGAATCTCAAGTTCTGATCCTTTCTGATTTGTATTTAAACATGACTCTTTAAACCTTTGCATGCTTTGCAAAGCAAACTGCCTCCATTCTAAAGTAAGAGCGCCACAGGAATGTCAACAGCCTCATTTTTCTACCTGTCAAAGCTGGAGCGTTTTGATTGGCTCAATCAGTATACGAGTTGGAGAATGCCTCTTGTCCTTCAGGCACATGTGTGAAACTCTTGAAAGAAACAGAATGGGGAGAAAAAATATGTCAATCACACACAGGAGAGAAAGAGAAAAGGAGGCCTGGGATTGACTGACAGACAGGCGGAGGCAGAGGTCCACTTGAGTTGCAGGCAGACCCTGTCAAATCCCTACGGGGCTGGAGGAACAGGAGATTTGATGGGCAGCACAAGAGGCTGGTTTATACTTCTAATTAGGGGTTTCATTTAATATGTTGTTCAGTGTTGTGCTCTCAGTGGGGAGTATCATCAGCATCAGCTCGTCTGACAGTTCTAGGATCAGCTTTCCCTTTCAGTTGCACAGATGAGTGTGACCATGCATAAAAGAACACAAACGTGCACAGATAAATATCAGCCGTGGATGAAATGCAACAAGATGGCAAGACATCGTTTTTTCCCCCCTTGAGGGCAAGATGACATTAGGGATCAAACGAGACCTTGGTCCCTGTGTGTGTGTGTGTGTGTGTGTGTGTGTGTGTGTGTGTGTGTGTGTGTGTGTGTGTGTGTGTGTGTGTGTGTGTGTGTGTGTGTGTGTGTGTGTGTGTGTGTGTGTGTGTGTGTGTGTGTGTGTGTGTGTGTGTGTGTGTGTGTGCGTGTGTGTGTGTGTGTGTGTGTACTTATACAACTATCTATATGTGTGAGAACCAATTTGAGTTTGAGTGAGGACATTGTGCTTGTGTGTGTGTGTGCATGTCAGACTGGGTTCCTATGGTAACTGTCAAGAGATGGCTACAGTCCAGTGTGTGTTATCACTCCGCTGGGTTTACTCAAAAGGAAGGGTTGGATGAGAAAAAGAAAAGAAGGAAAACAGAGAGGAAAAGTAAACAGCAGTAAACAAATGAAGTTTTGTGTGTGTGTGTGTGTGTGTGTGTGTGTGTGTGTGTGTGTGTGTGTGTGTGTGTGTGTGTGTGTGTGTGTGTGTGTGTGTGTGTGTGTGTGCATGCGCGTGTGTGTGCGTGTGTAAGTGTGTGTGTGAGTAATCAAAGCCCTTTCCTGTTGTGTGCAGCCTGCACTGACATGGAGCTCCACAGTCTGGCTTCCCGACTGAAGGATTGGTTTGGAGTTCTCCACCTCGACGCAAACAGAGACCTCAAATCCTCTGACAGCTTTGACTCCGCCACTGGACGTAAGTAGACATGCGCATGTGTGTGTGTGTGTGTGTGCACGTGCGTGTGAGTGTGTGCATGCGTGTGTGTGTGTGCGTGTGTAAGTGTGTGTGTGAGTAATCAAAGCCCTTTCCTGTTGAGCAGCCACCCTTGTCAGTCCTTGTGAGGGCCAGTGACCCTGCTCTGTTCTCTCTAATGACAACATGCTTGAACACTTTTCAACTGTTCCACCACTGCACTCACTCACACACATTCAGGCATCATTGTGTAATTAAAGAAAATAAGTAAAAAGTTACCCATAGCCTACAAGTTTCAGAAATATTCACTTTTATTATGTCATCTAATTTTGAGCCACTGTGTTTCTTTTTTCTTCGCTAGACTTTGACACCAGCATCCTGCCTATCTGTAAGGACTCACTGGGCTGGATGTTCAACAAGCTAGACATGAACTTTGACCTCCTGCTGGACCAATCAGAGCTGAGTGCCATCTACCTGGACAAGTATGAGCTGTGCATGAAGCCCCTCTTCAACTCCTGTGACTCCTTTAAGGACGGGAAGCTGTCCAACAACGAGTGGTGCTACTGCTTCCAGAAGCCCGACGGTGAGAGGGGAGGGACTGCTGGAAACTGATGTATAGATAAGAAATACTACTTTCATTTAACTTCTAAATACAGGCTTTAAACAAAACCATTTGTTTTATTAAACGTATTCAGAGGGGAAAGAAAGACAACATTAAAACTAGTTTTTTGGTGGAAATGTGTTTTGCAGATGATTTACTGGCTGAACTATTGTACTGCCTAACACTCAGTTTAACTGTGCAATAAAGAATTGTTATAGACTTTTTTAGAGCATTTATTCTTGCCTCAGTTGAAAAGTGTTCCCTTTTGGGATCTTGTATAGTGTTTCCCCCACAGATCCCCAGACACTGTATCTATCCATCTATCATCAATCAATCAAACTTTATTTAAAAATGTGTTGTTGTTTTGTCATTAAAAGTATAGCAGCTCCTTTCCTACAAATGAGTGCAATTCAAAACGTTCTACAGATGAGCTGTTAATAAGATAGTTTAATAACAGTTTAAAATGTAGTAACACATCAATTACAACAATAACTATGCTGGTAGAAAGACAAAGTAAGCTAAATTAATTCAACTATGTTGTATGCTTTCTGTTCGTAGGACTGCCTTGCCAAACTGAGAAGACCCGTATCCAGAGTCAGAGTCGAAGGAAAACCCTCATAGGTAAGTCTGGATGATTGACAGCTTCTAGTCAAAAAGAATCACACACATGGGGGCGCCCTTAGCTCAGTTGGTAGGGCATCCCCCCCCCCATGGGCCTCGGCCAGCAGCGGACCCAGGTTCGATTCCAGCCCGCGGTCGTTCTCTGCATGTCACTCCCCTCTCTGCCCCATTTCAACTCTGTCTCTGCACTATCAATAAAGCATAACAATGCCCAAAAAAAATAAAAAATAAAATAAAAAGAAACACACACACACACATTCACAGACACACAAACACAAGCATGTGTCTCATTCCGGTACACAAACTATAAAGCACATCCTGATATTTTTGTACTTGTGTGTCATCTGTCCCCGCCGGGCAGATCGTTCAGTGTTCCAGCTCAAAACAAAACAGCATGAAAAATGAGCTTGGATAGGTCAAATGAAGGTGAAAAAACGAAGCGCGCAAGTGTGTGAGCGTGCGTGCATGTGTGTGTATGTGTGCAAGCGTCTTTGCAATCCGTGCGTGTTTGAAAGTGATTGCTTCCCTCTAAGCAGGATGTATGGTTATTATCCCACAACCTTCACAGCGGTAATTGATTGTTGATCTCCCTCTGTGAATACACAAGAACATCGGTCACCGCTACAGGAGTCAGGGGCCTCTGCTGACAAGAACTTAGATTCTTACCTCTCCACCCTCTTTCTTTTCTCAGTTGAATGTTATCAACCCTCCCCAACCTTTTATAATACCACTGTTTATTGTATTCTTCTTTTACCTTTTTTTCTCTCGCCCTATTGCTTCCTTTCATCCCTTCTTCCTTCCTTCTTTATCTATAGGCTCCTACATCCCTCGTTGTACTGAGGAGGGCTACTTCAAACCAACCCAGTGTCACGGCAGCACCGGCCAGTGTTGGTGTGTGGACAAATATGGCAACGAGATCGCTGGCTCCAGAAAACAAGGCAACCCCAATTGCGGTAAAACAACAACGCACATAGAGAGACAGAGAGAGAGAGCATAAACCAACACCCATATGTTCTACAGCTAAACTATGGCTTCGGTTATGTTATGTTTGCTCTTGTTGGCTCCCATTTGTCCATGTGTCTTTCAGAGTGAGTGTTGTGATCCAGGTGGACTGTCTGTCTTCTGTCTCTCTTTGCAATCTTGATCTGCTGCAGACCAGACAAAACAACTCTCTTAAAACAAAGCATAGCACTGAAGCAGCAGGGAGAGCACAGGGGATTCCAACTTTGTTCTCTTTCTTTGCTCAGCATCCGTGTCTGTCTTTATCTCTACACATCAGAGATCATTTAGGAAATGGATAATACTAGACATGACCCTCCCTGGAGCCGCGAGTCTGGCTATCAGTCCGATGTCTGATTCTATCTTTCTCTGGTATCCTGCTCCTGTAGCTTTTGATCAAACACCAGCGTCTTGCAAGTCAAGCAGGAAAATACACCACGCTAGTCAGCAGAGAGCAGTGTAAAGAGAAGTCAGAAACATGAATTTGCAGCAGTGAACTGAGTTGCACGTATTGCAAGAGAATAAACATTTGAACTACTGGTAGTGGTTGTTGTCATCCAAGAAGATGCATACAGTCAAATTATATATAATTAAGTGCTTTGTTAGGTCAAAGTCATGTTTAGAGATGCAAACGGAATAGGCAAAGAGCTGATAAAAGCATTTTGCTACAAATCAATGGCAGAGGAATTTCTCTTTCTGGGGAAAAAAAAGAACAATAATTAGCAAGAAAGGATCCTGGCAGGCGGGCTGATTAGTAATCAAACGGCCAACACCAAGTCAAAGATTACGGCTCACTCCGATGTCGAGTCCAATGCCAGTCATTTCAGCTTCCAATATTGATGATGTCTCTCTCTCTCTCTCTCTCTCTCTCTCTCTCTCTCTCTCTCTCTGTTCATCACACACACACACGCACGCACGCACTCACTCACTCACTCACTCACTCACTCACTCATTCACTCACTCTCTCTCTCACACACACACACACACACACACACACACACACAGTCACACACACACACTCTGACACTGTCTTCAGGTCTAACAAGCTCTTCTAATGCTGAGTGGCCTTAGGCTGGAACTGCCTGGAGTTCTCACAGTGGGCCTTACATAGAACAAACAGGTAGCAACGCGGCACATCTCCGCTCCATCGCCTTAGCTCAAGGTTTTCAAAAATTCCCAAATCGACAAAATGCTAGAGGCAGCAGCCGAGATAATGACTCCTGTTGGCACTGGAGCTACACTGATTCAGCCAGACACCACTGAAGCTGGTTAGCTAAACAAACCCTTAACTCTGCACTGTAGAAAATATATCCTGGTCAGTCTCACCGTTGGCTCACCATGCTCTGACTCAGCACTATATAAGAAGACCAAAAGCAGTGGTGGAATGTAACATTTTCTCATGTACCTAAATACAATACTGTATGGAGTTCTGGTGCTTATTATGAGTGTCTCCATTAAATACTACTTCTATATACTGTACTTCTATGCTAAACATCTACTCCACTTCATTTATTTGACATTGGTAACTAAGTAATTTGCAGATTCAGACCGTTAAAACAAACTATGAATCAACTCATAAATTATGATTGATTTCTATGGATATCCTGGCAGTAGCTATAATTATAACTTTCATGTGACACATTAATGCATCATTAATTATAATTCATTTATATCAAATAAATGATTCTGAAATGGTCCACAGCCATGATGATAGTTCTGTTCAACTTGAACTATTTCACAAATGTTATATTTCACAAATATGTGACAAATTGAACACATTGCATTCCTTTAAAATCCCATAACACAAATATAGTAGCATCTTAATAAGTCACAACTCTAGTCTGTTCACAGTGAAAAACCTTAATGTGAATTCACTTAATCTGTGTGGAGTACTTTAAGGGATTGTTGAGTATTTTTGAAGTGGGGTTGTATGAGGTACTTATGCATAGTGAGTGTACTACCTTATGGAGATGGCCATCAGTGCAGTCATTTTAAGGAGTTTGAGGGAGACGTCGCAGTAGCAGAAGTCCGCCTTGTACTGTTGCAGAGGAGGCCTGCAGAAAGACTTTTTTTTCACCACATATAGAGGTATAAATGCTTACCTTTAAAAATAAATATCTGTTCATTTGTAGCAGCATTTACCTATGGAGAGAGGTCAATTGTGAACCACTAAACCGACACTACATGGATCTTTCTGTGCTTCTAACTCAGTCCTTATGTCTTTTGTGTTTGTGCATCTCCCCCCCCCCCCACACACAGACGAGGACCAGGAGACATCGGGCGACTTCGGCAGCGGGGGCGCGGTCATTCTCCTTGACGACCAGGAGGAGGAGGAGGAGGAACCATCCCATCAGAGTGGGCGGAGCCGGCAGAAGAAGAGGCGTGGCCGGATCCACCCCAGAGGAGCCATCCAGGACGACGAGGAAGACGAGGAGGATGATGAAGGGATGGGATATTTTTGGTAACTTTCTCGCTCTCACACATTTTATTTGCGCCATCTTGCCGGCTTTGAGAAAACTGGTCCGGACTCATATAATTTCAAACATATAATTAATGCCAACACCACAGCACTGGTAAAGAAGGCACAGCAGAGACTTAACTTCCTGAGGATTCTAAGGGAAAAAAAACACCTCACAAAGAGACTGCTTGTGTCCTTCTACCACTGCTCCATAGAGAGCACACTGTCCTACTGCATCTGTGTGTGGTTACTGGTTTACCAGCTGCACAGTAGCAGATAGGAAAGCGCTCCAGAGGGTCATCACAAATGTCCCAGAAGATCATTGGCTGCCCTCTCCCCCTCTCCAGGAAGATCTTCACAGTTCCCCGTTGCCTCAAAAAAAGCCAAAAGCATATTAAACAATCCATCTCACGCACGGACACACTCCGTTTGAACTGCTGACGTTACAGGACAATTAAAACACGGACCAACAGATTAAAAAAACTGTTTATTTCCAAGAGCTGTGATTGCCCTGATCGCTATCTGAATCGTGCAGTACAATGTCTTGTCTGTGTTGTGATTTCTTTAAGATATTCTGTCTCTACAGAATATTTGTTTTTACAGTGTTTGATAGTCTATTTATATGTACATGTGTTACCTGTTATGCACTTTTATTACGTGTGCACTGATAGGATTGCATCCAATTCCGCTGTGCATGTACAATGACAAATAAAGACTATTCAATATCAAATTATTTAATTTAGAGACCAGGACAGACAGTCAATCGTCCTGAAAGTACTTGGCTGCATATCAGGGAGGATCAGCTTTCCACACATGTAAAAGTTATAGTCAGAAAAGAAAAATATTTAAACATTCAACAAATTCCCACTCTGCGATATATGTTTTCCTGTCTCCCTTGTAAACGTTGCTGTCACCCAAATGCTAAAGCTTTGATGCTTCCCCCTCCCATGGAAACTTCATTTGCTCCTTAGCACTCGGCACAGATGAAGGAACCTTTGAACTCCTCAGAATTAAGCAGCCCGTATTCTCTGCTGACTAGCGAAGCTGTGACTCTGTGTGTGACTCAATGTGAGTGTGTCACTCAGGCTCTTTTTTTGTGCCCGCCCCAGTGAAAGAGGACCATAATCGTCAGCACTTCAATAGTTTTCTGGTGAGCTAAACCCATCCTCTTATGAAATGCTGTATAGAGCTATGAGAATGTACAACTGTTGGGCTCTGCTGCACCACTGGGAGATTTTTGGTTCTGGGACAAGCGCATAGAATTTGGGATTGCTGAAGCAGGGGTAAAAGACTCAAATCTCTGAGTTGACATTCTTTTCACACCCCCGGGTCTTTTTATTCTCTCCACAGAGGCCGAGGGAGATTTACAGTTCTGTGTCCAGATATTAAGTGGATTAATCAGGAATGGAGAGTCAGGGTTGGGGTTGTCATAAATATAAATGAGGTCTTTTGAGGCATAGAGCGAGACATGCTGCATGTCCACACAGCGTAGGCTATTAGGAGTTTATCAGCGCAGTGGATTAAGACCAATAACCTCAATTTAGAGGCCAGGACAGACAGTCAATCTTAATGATGCATTGGAAGGGGTTAAACCCCAAAGGTAATATGGGCCAGCTGGCCTTCAAACACCACTGACTGACCCCGGGCATAATCCAATTGTCTGTCATGCCTCAGGGAGTGAGGAATTCAATGGATTTAGCAGCAGGGTTTTGCTTTATTTTCTGTTGCTGTAGTGAGACTTTTAAATATGAAAAGAAAAGCAGAGTTGCTTGAGCAAAAAATGTGCTACCCATCACTGTTAGCCTGGAGGATAGTCCTGTGTTGCAGCAGTCAACACATCCAGTTGATAAAGCCTGGATGCCACCTATCACTCCCCAAGGAGAGATTACTACATATATCTCACAGGTTTTCCAGGGCCTGATGGTATGTCCCTTTTGCCTGCAAAATGTGTAAATGCAGAAAAAAACATGAATGAAAATGCAGCTGTTCTGTGACATCTGTTCCATTAACACCTGCCACAAGCGGAAGTGCTGCAATGTGTTATCAGATTTATGAAATCCTCTGGGACAATTAACAAAAATAGAAAGTGTATGTGAGTCAGATTATCCTTTATAAATTAGTTTGGTGCTGTTTTTAGATGAATCGGTACCAGTAAAAAAGTATTGTAGTGGTATCTCTGGGCACCAGAAGTGTTGAGTTATTGAGTTTCACAAGTTTTCATACCAGTGAGTCCAGTTAGTACATGCAGTAATCCATGCCCTCACTCATGAAGCACAGCTTCAAAACCAGTCTGATAGAACCGTATCTGATCCACCACCGTGAAAACCTCATAGATGGACTGATAGGGACTGAAGATAGGAAAAGGGAATGGGAACACGAGAAAATGGTCGTGAGGAAATTGATTTTCTTGGAGCTGCATTAATCAAATTCGCTAGAGAAAGGGCATTACCAGTACAATGGATTTAATACAGCACACCAGATGAAGACAAAGACGTGTCTGCTGAGGCGAGCTTACTTTGAGTGATGATGATGGGAATGATCAAAAGTCGATATGGTTGACATACATACGGGTAAGAGTGAAAATTATATGTGAGAAAATTAATAGAAATACATGACTCAGCCTCATTCACCCTGTAGTATATATATATATATATATATATATATATATTTTTCTTTTTTTTTTTTTTTTTTTTTTTTTTGCTCAAATCAACGTTTGCGACTTAGCTCAGATGCATGCAAAAGTGTCAGGTGAACAGTGTGTGTATCTGCTGCTAGCACAAATAGACTGCTGAGAGACAGCACAGGACAGGAAGACTTGCATTCATTCAGATCGACATTGTGGAAATGTCACTGTAAAATCTAAACATGTTCAGCATTTAATTATACGGGAAAAAAAAAAAAACACATATTCAATATGCCTGGATGTAGAAAGAAAGGAAATATCTTACTACAGTAACACAATGTAAAGAGTGATATAATAGTCAGACAGGACTGGATGAGATTGTTAGAGGGAAACAGGGAAGACCAGACTGTGTAGCTGATAGAAGACAAGAGCAAGAATGGGCGTGGTATGAGTCTCGTTAATGAGTGAATATAATATCATTTAAAATGACAAAATCACAAATTTGGGATGAGGTGAAAGAGTAGCAGCCTTGTTATAGATGTAAGTGAGCCAGAGAAGCTCCACAGGAGGGAGACATAAGCACAACATAGATAGGAAAGAGAAGTGTGAAATAGGAAGGTGGGAAGTGGTGTTTTATATTTTTTGGAACAAACTTTATTGGACAACTTTAATTCTGACTGAAAATGTATATTCTACATTTACCCTGCCTCACTACTAGCTACTAGTTTGGCCTTTAAATGCAAGAAATAGCGGTGCCATTAATCAATTAAGTTGTGACAAGCACACACTATTTGGTTTTACTGCTGGCTGCTTTACTAATTGAACCAAACAAGCAGTATTTCCTTGCTTGGGAAGAGAGTGCATTTATGTAAAGTCCTTTTCAACCGTTCAAGCACCCACTCACACGGTGGGGCAAACCTTAGCCATTTAGTGCAATTTGGGGTTTAGTATCTACTTTAAGGACACTTCAACTTCCGGTCAGAGGACAAGAAGGATAAGATGATTTTGATGTGGGTGTTTCATTGGATGCATATTGTTGTTTGCAATGTAATAAAGTTAAGATTTTGATAATCTTCTCAAGAAATGTCTTATAATCTAGATACAATATCATCATTCTATGTTGTGAAAGATGTATGTACAACTTGACCTGATCTTTCAAATGTCATTGAAAGTAGAATAATCATGCATTTCTCTGTTTCTTGGACTTTCTCTACCATTCAAGATCCCCAATATAAAAAAAATTGCCAGCATATCTCAAAGTGTGTGACAGTGATGAATAAGCACTGTAAAACTCTTAGTTTCACCAGTAGGCTCACAGACTGAGACCAGACATTCACCATGACACATTCAGACACAGAGAGACAATGGGACATGTTGTATCAGTTTTCTGGGTTTTAGAAATGTTGAGATTTATGTGACAACAGTTTTCTTGGAATATAAAATGGTCTGATCTTGTTTTGTAATTGTTAAGAGTCAATTGTTAGCTCAGTAGTGTCACACAAACGCAAAGTTGGATCTGAACAAAATGTCTTATTGTTTCAATTCACCAGACAATTATTTTTCTCAAGAGCTACATTATTATTCAACACTTCATCATACAAATATATTGAATCAAAGAAACGATGGGCTGGATTCAGTCAAAGTTATGATCTTCTTTGTTTGGTGGTGGGTTTGCTCATGGGCTCTTTATAGACACTATTTTGACAATAGTATCCAGGAAGATTATTAAGCAGAGTAGTGTTTGTGGATGGGATGACTGGACTCTTGGTCAACACAGGGAATTATATCATATCCACTGCAAAAAAAAAATCTCCGGTCTGTCACGCTTCAACTGCTGAGAAATAAACAACAATAAACCATGAACTTTGGTTGTCTGGTTTTTCTTTTGTTACAATCCTCTTACAGTTTTTTTTTCGATCACTAACCCACAGTGGACACAACTGTAGCTCAATGTGCAAAACTCTAACTACAGTCTGCACTACCAACAGTCACTGGAGCTGAACAGTTCACATCACCTGCAAAATAGGCTCAGTGCAGCAAACACTATGAACCAGCCTCATTGAGATAACACACACTGTCACTCAGAACACACTCAGAGTGAAAACACTAGCATCAAACCCCAATAGTTACATCTTTTTATTTTATATTTTAGTGGTTACTTTTCCAAATGTAATACTTATCCGTGTAAATATTCTTTAATTGTAAAACAGAAATCAATTCCTGTAATGTTGTCATTTACTGTAAGGATGCAACTCCTAAGTTTTTGTTTGCTGGAAAATTCGTATTACAGATGCAACTTTAGATGCAACCCTGCCTCTCTCAATGAGAGACCATGATTCACAACAGGGTCTGTCAGTGTCACCCTTACTGTATTCCATCAGAAATTACAGCTCTATATCTTCTAGGTCTTCCTCCACACATACACACATACACACTCTCACTGCCACTCTTCTCCCTCCACCAACCTGTCTTCCTTGGTCCATTTCCCCCAAAAAACATTTTTGAGCTTTCCCTATAAACTGTATATACAGTCGCTCCAGTTGTGCCCACTGTGGTTTAGCGAACGAAAAAAACTGTAAACAAGCCATTAAAATAAACATCTAGCTCTTATGAGGCTTCCATGTTGGCTGATATATTTGTTTGCACTAAAAGGAAACAAGTGTTATGTCACATTTTGCAGTTGGCCAAGTTGAAACATTCCCAGTAGCATTTATGAAATTGATGCCTTCAGCGAGTTCATCTGCCCAGGCAAACATTACACAATCTGATACTCAGTTTACTTTGGTTTGCTCAGTTATGTAAACACAATGTCAATATTTTTGCATTTTTGGTAATGACCTAAAACCCCTTAACAAGCCTGGAAGGACCAAGTATCACCATGTCCATGTCTTTATTTCAGTTGGTCATTATATCAACAAATTGCAGCTTAACGTTGGCTGATGGGGCTGTAATCCTGTAATCCTATGAATACAGTTCATTTCTGTGTTGTGTTGTCTAGTTGGGTGTGAGTGCCAGTGTTACACTCCTGTGCTCCTCTGGACTGCCTGTGATAACAATATGTAATCCTCCCTTTGACTTCCTTCAGCAGATGATGCTATACAAATACAAATCTAAAACATATTGCTGCCTGTGCCTATATAACATATCCTGGAATGAAATTGCAACTTAACCATTCAACATTGTTGTAGGACAAAGGAATGTCAGGCAACAGCAAAAAAAAAACGCTCAAAAATACTTTCTTTTGGAAATGGACCAATGAAGACAGGTTGGTGAAGGGAGAAGAGTGGCAGTGAGAGGGTGAAAGATTGGAGGAAGACCTAGAAGACAAAGAGCTGTCATTTCTGATGAAATACAGTAAGGGCTACACTGATAGACCATGTTAAGAATCATGGTCTCTCATTGAGAGAAGCAGTGTTGAGGGTGCAACCCAATCTGCAAATATCTAAAGTTGCATCTGTAATACGAATTTTCCAGATTTTTATTTATTTGTGTTCACCTAAAAAAAAACAGATAGCCTATGTTATAAAATAAACAATTTCACATGAAATAATTTCACTCTTTCCTCAAATAAAATAGTACGTAATTTGTGTGAAGTAACTCAAATTATTCAAACTGTAAAGATTGAAAGTTTGTAATTTGTGTATTGGGGTTTGATGCTAGTGTTTATACTCTGAGTGTGTTCTGAGTGACAGTGTGTGTTATCTCAATGACGAGAAAGTTATCACTACTTTGGCCATAGGATCCAGGCGTAGAAGTTTAATTTGAATTTCAAATTTAAACAAAAAGGACTGTTTTATTTGGAATATCAAAGTGTATTATCCAGAAGCTAAACTTCCCCTTTAATCCTGTAACTGAGACTCCATTCTGTGTGTGAAGCGCTGCTGCTCATATCCAGCCCTTGAGCTTCCTGATCTCAAATCAGTGTTTAAAAGATCATGGCCCCTGGTGACGGAGACAATATTATCTCCTAAACCTTTATAAACTGATTCAATATCAGCCCTCTGGCACAAAAAGCTACACCTCTTATCCTATCAAACATTATGTAAATCCTTTTCTTGCTGATCCAGGGTCAGCTGAGAGGGAAGACTTGAAGCCCCTGCAGGATCTGATGGAAGTTCAAGCAGATGTCTGGTTCAAACCACCCACAGGGCAAAGCAAGGCAGTCTGCGGTATACGGCAGGACTGACCTCAGAGCTGCCTGTCACCTTATCTCCCTCCACAGGACACACACACACACACACACACACACACACACACACACACACACACACACACACACACACACACACTCACACATACACACAACCTATTTCCATCTCCATGTATTTTTCTGCTTTCTGGGAGAGCTAATCCTTCCACAGTTTATAGTTAGATGAGGTTCTCATCTGGCACTCTTACATTAAGTGAAAGAGCTTCACCTTCTAGATCAGCAACATCATAAAAATAAAAGTACACAGTACAGAGCCTGATCTGTGACATTACAGTTTTTTTCGATCGCTAAACCACAGTGGGCACAACTGTAGCTCAATGTGCAAAACTCTAACTACAGTCTGCACTACCAACATTCACTGGAGCTGAACAGTTCACATCACCTGCAAAATAGGCTCATTGCAGCAAACACTATGAACCAGCCTCATTGAGATAACACATACTGTCACTCAGAACACACTCAGAGTAGAAACACTAGCATCAAACCCCAATACACAAATTACAAAGTTTTAATCTTTACAGTTTGAATCATTTGAGTTACTTCACACGAATTGCGTTATATTTTCTTTGATGAATGAGTGAAATTCTTTCACGTGAACAAACCATTTTTTTAGATAAAAAAAAAATTAAAATCAGAAATTGCTTCAATAGATACATATTATGTATATGTTATTGATAACATTTCCAAATGTAGTATGTATCTGTGTAAATATTCTATAATTGTAATACAGAAATCAATTCCGGTAATGTTGTCATTTACTGTAAGGGTGCAACTCTTACGTTTTTGTTTGCTTGAAAATTTGTATTACAGATGCAACTTTAGATCTTTGCAGATTGCGTTGCACCCTCAACCCTGCCTCTCTCAATGAGAGACCATGATTCACATCAGGGTCTATCAGTGTTGCCCTTACTGTATTTCATCAGAAATTACAGCTCAATGTCTTCGAGGTCTTCCTCCACACATCTAGTCTCACTGGTTCTCTTCTCCCTCCAACAACCTGTCTTCCTATTTTTGAGCTTTCCCTATACTGTACAGTATGTTCACTAACAAGTCTAAAACAAGACACCTTCTTAGTGTTTCAGTTGAAATTGCAATCACTAGTGTTTGAAATGTGTGGTCTACAGTTGTGACAGCAGTGGGTCAGCATTTGAACAAAGTGCTAGAAATCCACAGTGTTGTGCAGGCTGTGGTTAAGCCATGAGATAAGTGTGTAAAGTTTTGAAAATTGTGTTTAAGCAATGAAAACCGATCTAGAGTTTGGTCCACATGAACCGCTGCTGTGCATAGTGTAGTTAGAGTTTTGCACTTGTCGTTCCAGTTGTGACCACTGTGGTTTAGCAATCGAAAAAAACTGTAATGTAATGTAAAAAGGGAGCAGCATTAGAATATCAATGAGAGGATGTAAGTTAGATAACATGGGTTGACATACAATATAGTTTCTCGAAATAGAAAGAGTTGTGTAGCTGGCACAATGTTGTTCGGCGGTGTAGACCAGATTAGGGGGACTGTTCTATCATTGTGAAGTCAGGAGAGAAATGAGGTGAAGCTGCAGTTGAAAAAACAAAATTGCCAAGTGGAAACAAAGAACAAGCTGTTCAGGCCTGTACTCCTGCCGACAAGTATGGGTGGCTTTGATTGTAATTTGCAAGCAACATGGATTTGAAATTACATTTCTCAACAGGTCCTCGGGATCTAGTGGAGTGGGTTAAGGAGAGGACAGAAACATTAAAGAAATTGGAAAGGTTGAAGAGAAAAGGTGCTGTGTCAATGTAGGTGAGTTGTAGAAGGGCAAGAGAGAAGGTTTTTGGGGCACGGCTAATAGGATGTACTGAAAGAGCAGTTCAGACAGGAAATGACTATGGCTGGGGTCAACCTCCAAACAGGTTGAATGTGTCTCAGCTTTTAGAGCAACATTACAGCATATACAAGAGGCCTGCATGCACCAGCCACTCAAATACATGCAAGCACAGATGCCAGGTAGATGAAAATGATGTTGCCTCGATAACTTATTTGACCGTCTGATAACATCGTAAACTCTTTTTACCCTTGTGTACAGTCAGATTTTGGCAAGACAAAAGTTTTGTCGCCTACAGAGAGTAATGTGAAAATTTAACAAATACTTTACTTCAAATACAAAATTATGTTGCATAACATCAGTGAATTAAGTAGTGGTGCTGTGAGATCCATTTTTAATATCTTGTATGAGCTTGAAAGACTGCATCCATGCGGTTCGACAATGATTCATACAATGTATTGATGAAATCATCAGGAATAGCAAAGAAAGCAGTGTTACATGCCTCCCATCATGCTGATGTGGGCAGAGATCGACGTAAATACAGATTTATTTTTTTCTTCATCTAATTTGGTTGATATGAGCATAAATAACCACATCTCCAAATAAAACGAGAATGAATGAAAACTGCTCACAGATGATTGCAACAGGCTTTAATTGTGTGCGTCTGTGTGTGTGTGTGTGTATGTGTGTGTGTGAGTTTGTGTGTGCATGCGTGCGTGCGTGCGTGCATACATGCATGCTTGTGTGAGTGTGTGTGTGTGTGTGCGTGTGCGTGCGTGCGTGCATGCGCGTGTGTGTGTGTCACAGCAGTGAATCCTTGGTCAGCTTTTAAGTGAATCTCTTGCCTTCATTTTGTATTCACAGGACGGAGCTCGGCACCTTAATGAGATCGGATGTACATCACATATAAGTGACCCCATTCCCCCTCTCTCTCTCTCCTCTGTCCTCAGCAATTATTTAAAGTAAGTGCAGTTAAATTATTAATCCGCTATTGTTATAGCTTGATAAGTACATTAAAATGCACCGCAGGATCCTGCCAAACCTAATGTTTCTCTTAGGGGGGATGTTTTTCACCAGGCATGGCTGCGGAGCTGTATCTGAATACACAGTTAAGTTGGTTAGCCGGCCAGACAGCATTCACTGGTTTGGTATTGATGTTGTCTGACAGGGGGTGACTCCTTTGAATAGGCTTTTGTCTGTGAATGACATGTTAACATACTGTACGTGCACCTTGTGAAGTACTTTTATAAGGCACCCTTGAAGGTCTGCCCATTTTTATGATAATGCATTGTTAAATGCTCCCTCACCATCACTACTCCACTCTGTCTTAAGAACTCCCTGAATGTCTCAAATATTCAGGGGAAGTTAGATCAATTAAATCACTGTTAATGGCCTCCCGGTTTGCAAAGTTACACTTTTTTTTGGTTGGAATTTAGCCTATTGATACAGACATTATGTTAATAGATATTAGGATCACCCACTTACATCTGATAGCTTCTGGGTTGTACTACGTTTAGACCTTCTGATGGACACTTTTGACATAATGCTAGATAATGTCATAAATGGACAGTTTGGCGTCAGGATTTATACATGCCCTCCTCGACCATTGTGTGCATTTCGTCGCAAGTCGAACAACTTCCAAAAGCTGGATTTTTTCCAGCGGCTTTCTAAAGAAGTCAGAACTTTCAGTGAACAAGTGTGTAATATAATATTGTGATAATATTGCAATTCCCACTTTCATAAAGGTTAATTAAGTCCAACTCAGTCAGACGGGGAGAACAAAGAGATGGAGAGAACCCGAGAGAAAATAAATCTTGCAGAGAGAAATGGTATACAATGAGAAGAAAGACATGTAGAGAGTGAAGTAAGCACCTAGGGGGATCATTTGTTCAGGCAGTTTTTTTAAGTGTGTGTGTGTGTGTGTGTGTGTGTGTGTGTGTGTGTGTGTGTGTGTGTGTGTGTGTGTGTGTGTGTGTGTGTGTGTGTGTGTGTGTGTGTGTGTGTGTCTGTGTCTGTGTCTGTGTCTGTCTGTTTTGATTGGTCCTCTTTGTCCAAAGGTTCTGCTTAGTCAAGCATGGCGTCCAGGTCACTGTGCCTTTCTCTTTACCTCTGTTTCTGATTATAGTTTTATTCTAAACATGGAAACATATCATGCCTCCTACTTGAAGTCAATACTTGCTTATCCAATATTTAACCAAGACCAGTTATCATACAGTTTCAATCCAGTATGTGGGTTTAGGCTCAATATGTGGATTTAGTTTTTTTTATCAATTCATAATGTATATATTTTTTAGATTAGTTGAGGACTTGTATCATTCTACACAGCAGAGGTATTCCTTGTGGCAAAAGCAGCCCTGGTTGAGAATCATTAGTGTAAACCATGGAACGTGGATGGGAACCTACCCCAGTGTTTGTGTTTGGTAAGGAACTTAAATGTGATGCATCATTCGATAACAAAAAAACAATATATAGCCTAAATTATATTTAATTGTGAATAGTCACGACTACTGAAGTGAATTGGGACATGAAATGCGGCATCTTTTTTTCAAGACAGATAACGGGTAAACCCACCACTTATCTTGTCTAACACTTTTTTGATTGGTCAGACCTCTTGTGACTGATTGTCGTATGCTAATGAAGTGGAGCTTAGTGAATATCATACATGTATCATTGAAATACATGAATGTGTGGGAGGTACGGGCTGCTGTGTTATCAGTTGTTAATCTGCAACAACTGCACGCTATGGCAACCGTGACAGGTCCTTTATGTTAATTATGAGAACATAATGGCTCCACCAACTTTTTCTTGACCTACTGTAACACTCTCACACCCCCATGATTCGGGCAATTCAAAATAGCAAAGCTTGTTGTTTTGTGAAGAGAAAACATAGGAAGTAATAATCAGTGAGTTTTCCAGAGGCTTACCTCGACTTTTACGAGCTGTACACACTGAGCCAAAGGGTGTATTATACTCCTGTCTTATCTCACTAATGGTGTTGTGTTATGATCTTGTCAGGATTGTGTTGTTGCCAATGCCCCGGAATTGACTCAGGTGTGAGTAGATTTTCCATTTTAAATGTATTTTAAACTGCACTTGCTCACTCTCCTGTTTGTTTTTCATAAAGAATCCGTCTTTGTCTTGTTTGCGTTGTCGGTGTAATTAGCTTTCTTCCCCCTTACCAGTGTTTTGTTAATGTGAATAGCGTTGTTGGCATTGCACAGTATTCTTTTCAAGGCGGGTCATTTATTAAACAGACAGTACCTACAGTAATGGCTACAAGAGCTTATGTACTTGTATTCTTTGTTGCAGAGGGAGGACAATGCATTAAGCCTCACTCATCGGTTTGTTTCTTATCCTAATTATAGTCTCTCTTCCTTTGTTGTCCTTTATTTTCTATCCCTCGTTTTTTTTAACCTCTCACTTTCAATCTTTCTTTTTTCCTCATTGCGGGCTCTTCCTCCGCAAACTCTCTTTCCTCTCTGCTTCCATGCTCTTGCACGTCTTTATTTTTTACGTTTTTTAACAGTTTCCACTTTAACTTGCTGACTGCTTGCCAGACATGTATGACATAACATAATAAGAGATACAGAGGAAAGAGAAGAGTGGCAGAGGTATGGAAGAAAGATAGGTAAAAAGATGGCAAGAAAAATGAGGATGAGGAATACAAGGAACTAGCTGAATTCTTCATTTCATTCATTAAATTAGGAAATAAAAAGATCATAGGGATCCAATACAAATGTTGCAATCACAAGTTAAATGTATATGCAGGGTGGGAGTGCTTACAGTAATCACCATTATTATCTTCAATTTGAGCAGAAGAGGAAGTTACATACATATGTAAATGTAAATATTTTATGTATTAGCACTTCTTCATATACATTTTATTTATTTTTTTAGATGGGGAGGACACATTTTCCCTGTCTTGACTGTCACTGCATGCTGGACATATCTAAATCTTAGCAGTAACTTGTCAGCGCGAGATCCTGCCTTCAGACTGAAGAAGAAACAGTTCCGCTGCAGACTTCTGAAATAAAACATGTGGGTAGTCCAAATAATCCACAATGTAGCATCATTGAAAGCTGCTTGGATGTTTGCAGGACTCAGTTTTTGTGTGAACCTGTGCGTGGAAGTGTTGTTTTCTATGCTGACCATCAAAGCACAGGACAGCTCCCAGTAAGAATCCATTAGTCAAGTTACACATACGCCTACAGCTTTTCATAGGATGATGGGTTTAGGTCACAAGCAAGCTATTGAAGCGCTGACAACTATGGTCCTCTTTTCCACTAGGGAGGGCAGAGAAAGAGAGCCTGAGTGACACACTCACACTGAGTCACACACAGAGTCACAACTTAACCAGTCAGCAGAGAATACGGGCTGCTTAATTTCCCCCTGAGGAGTTCAAAGGTTCCTTCATCTGTGCGGAGTGCTGCAATGCGCGCACTGAGGAGAGGCAAATGAAGTTTCTATGGGAGGGGGAAGCATCACAGCTTTAGCATTTGGGTGACAGCAACGTTTTCAAAGGAGACAGGAAAACAGGTATCGCAGAGTGGGAATTTGTTGAATGTTTAACTCTTTTAGTTTTTTGACTAACTTTGAAAGCTGATCCTCCCTGATATGGAGCCGAGAACCATCATGACCTCACTGATAGTGTGTCTATGTATACCTTTATACCAGCGTTTGCTTAGATGGATCTTCACTTCCTCTGTCTTTTTAAACAATTCAAATGTCTTAGTGTTGACAAGCAAGACTGTCTCCTTGAATACCCCAGAGTCCCTCTTTCTACCTTAAGACATCCATCTCTCCTCTAGACTCTACTTAAACAGATGGCCACAGATGGGAAGATAGAGGCCTGGGAACCTGGTAGCATCTGCTTTTGGGTCATGCTCTCCATATTATCTGACATGCGTATAGGCTACCATGAACATCACCGCCACATGGAGCGCTTCCATCTTTTAGCCGGGTCACTATGACAACGCAGACTATTCGTTACTCCTATGACATCATTGTCTGTCTAGGATATGAAACCATTCTTGATCCAATGCAAATCCGTGTGTAACATCCTGGAAAGGGCAGCTATAGACTCCACATTTATTTAACACGTCATTTTTTTTATTTTTTATTTTTTAACCTTTATTTATACAGGTAAATCCCATTGAGACCGAAGACTCTTTTTCAACGGAGACCTGTTTTCCTTTCCCACGTTGCCATTCACACACACATTCATACACCGATAGCAGGCTATCTATCGACATTCACATGTAGATAGACATGATATAAAGGCTATATGTGAGGAAATGTGTAACAAGTTGCAGTTTTTAATGTGTGGAAGAAGTTCAAGTTTAGTTTATTTACCATTGAAATGGCACAAATCTGTTCAAACAAAAACATTTTTTATTCTCTTAAAGGTTGTCAAAAGTGATACAATGTAAATGCATCTAAACAAAAGTTAAAAAAAACATGCAAACCTAAAATACTGAGTTAAGTCAAATATCTAAGCATGTTCAAATAAAGTTCACTGAACAAATGTAAAGATTTAAATATATATATATATATAGGCTATATATAAATACTTATATAAGTATTTATATATGGCCTAAACACACACAATCACGTGTATACTTAATGTACGTGTATATAAACCCCTGTACACTGATTGTATTCCTTACTGCTATAACAAAAAAAGTGTTTCTTATTTAGCTACATGGGCTGAGGTTTCAACAATCTGTCAACCTTATCTGAATGCTCATGTGTGACAAGCAGGTGAATTGAGGATGATGTGGCCCTGGCCAAGACAGCCTCCATCCAGAGCTAGTGCCATCCATTCCCAAGCAACAGATCATTACAGCTCTGATGGTGGACAGATGGTGATGCATTGGCACTGAAGCCTGTGCTGGACAATTTTGGAGGCAGTCAGTTGCACAAACTGCTATAGGACTTATTTTCCATGATGTAGCCATCATGTGAGAAAGTGCCAGATCCAGACAGAAGCTCCACACACACCCCCTCCCACTCCCCCAGTTCACCAGAGATGGGTAAGGCCACAGGGATAATCCAGAGGCTTGCTGTTTAATGATCAAACAGATGTTTGTTCTGATGGAAAGAATCCCAATTCACCAACTTAGACACAGACTAATATCCAGCATATGGCAACATAATAAAGTCGAACAAACTGCTTGCGACAATTAACACAACAAATACACAACGAGACCTGTCTTGTGAGAGTCCCATCGAGCAATACACACGCAAAAAAAATAGAAACTCCAGGAATGTTAGGCTCTTTCAAGAACTAATCAAAAAAGAAGTGAACCTGTTTAAGCAATTGAATTGTCCTTAGGCAATGCTGACATCTGGTGGTTTAAATGTGTACAGGCATCAGAAAAAGAAAATATGCAGAATGCCTCTGTGAAGATATTGTATTGAGAAAGGAAACATGTCCGACTTAGTGCTTTCTCTTTCAAGCTCTCACTGCTACCAGTGTAAGTAGTTTCTGTAAATATACCTTTGACTTACCTACTTAGAAAAAGAGTGAATGTGACAGCCATCAGACCTCTAGCCAAATAAAAAGTAAGAAATACAATTAAAAAAGGGATGTTGGAAGTTCTCTCAAGCAGATCATGAAAACAGCAGGTTTTTAAGGTATTAATAAGCTTTTTTTTCTTTACTTTTTATTTAGTGATAAAAGCCATACCAGGGCAAGCAAGACAGACACACAACAGAGAACAGTACTTTGGGTAAGCGATAGTAAAATGGCAGCAGCAGTGAGTGAAAAAAATAAACAACAAAAACAGGCAATTTACATATTAGGAATCTCAATGTAAAGGTAGTGTGTTTGGGGCGGTGAGACATGTGTGTATGTGCGTGTGTGTAACCTGTAGCAATTATGACAAAGTAATAAAAGGGAAGATTAGAACAAAGGTATAGTAAATAAACTTACAAGCAAATAATGGTGAAAATGAAAGTGACTCCTCTGGCCAAAGAAAAAGTTAAATATAAAATGAGATAAAAAAAATTGTTGGAAGTTCTCTAAAGCACATTATGGAAACAGCACGATCACTATAAATTATGAATTCAATAAGCTTATGAAAGTGCTTGTACAACTTCTCTCTCCTGACAGTGAAATTGTGAAAGAGGGGTAAAATGCATAGTATTTACTTTGAAACATTTTAAATGCAATCTAGGATTAACCATAACACACACAAACATTTTAGTTGTATTTTGAGTTCAAAGTGTAAACTAGTTCCTTTTTTATGGCGATTTCAATTTTTTTCTTTCTTGAGAGCACAAAATTATATATTTCTTTAAATATGACTCACCATATTTACAAAAGGCTCTGCAGTTAAATGCTGTGTTGAAGAGTGACCTATAAACCTTACTAAGAACCGCACTATTATACTGCCAAGCTGCAATCTTAGGCTTACACATACCTCAGCCAGCATCTCACCCAATAATTTGCATGTTCATCAGCACAGCAAACCTCATCAACAGACAGGAGTGGGCTGGTTTGAGTCCCTGCTATATTTTCTACGAAAAAGGACTCTACCACCAGTCACACTAATTGGACAGCTGACCTTTTTTTGGTTGGAAGTTGCTCACTCAGCAGTTGGCTACATTGTCCCAACACTCATAATAAGCTGAATGGATGGCTGCACTCTGCTGACTTCAATATAAAAAAGACGGCAAAAATAACCCTATGTGTAACATTCAAGACATATACAGAGCTGCTTGAAAGTATGTGAACCTTTTAAGCTGTTTGGAATTGTATTTAGTTTAACCATTATTATTTATTTATTAATAAAATGTATCAATTATATTATATTTATCAATACCAGTATTTTTTATATTACATAACAGGTGTGTGTTTATAAATTCAAATAAAACAAAATTACAGAAATCAATCTTGTAGTCAAAAGGCTAAAATATAGAAATGATTTGCCAACTTTTGTATGTGCAAAAGTTAGTGAACCCTTGGCTTCATGCTTAAATCGAGTAGGTAAACACAATCAGGTGGGACAAATTGAGTGATGAAATGGACCAATGTAATGAGAGATCTTTAGGGAAGAAATTGGGCAGCACTAGATAAGACAGAGATTAAACCAGGTCAGTTTAGGCTGACCAAAGTGAACCCATACAGGTCAGACATGCCAAGAGGAAAGGACATCTCAGAGGATCTCAGGAAGAGAGTTGTGATGTTGCACAGATCACATTTCTGCCAGTAGTTTGCAGTAGAGTTACATTGTAACTACGTTGTAGGATATAGGCTAATAAACAGATAGCTACATCAAAAAGTATCTCTGTTTGTAGGCCATGCCCAGGAATATTTTCTTGATTTGTTGAGAGACTATTAAGTTTAACTCAGCGCTCAGTGTAAATGCTTCTCTCTTTCTGATTGAAAATAATAAGTTTATCTGGAAAAAGAATGTTTTCAAAGAGGCCACCAGATGTCACTCTTCCCACTTACATAGGCCTATAGCCCTAGCCCAGTGCTTCTCAAATGGTGGGGCGCCGTGAGTTGTCAGGGGGGGCGCGGGCTGCCTTGATTTCCAACTGACAAAAAAAAAAGTGCTAGCGAGCAAGATGTGTGCTTGTGTATGGTCATATTCGCGCGAAGGGCCGCGATTTGCAGTAAATAAATGTCCACATGTGTCTCCAAGTGTCTCTGTAGGCTATTTAAAAAGAAATCAAGCAAGTAGACTATAACATTAATGAATTATTGGTTATCGCATCATAGAAGGCCTATTGGCCTATTTAACTATGTCTACAGTTAAAAATAAATTGGAATGAAATGCAAACCTCAGTGAATCATTTGCTCTTGTTTCTCTGTCCTGAGATTCACACAGACAGCTTTGAATTTTTTTTGCTGCAGAAGTTCTAAGCTAATTTTTGTTGTCTAATTTGATAATAAGGTGATTGTATGCAGAATGCTCGTGCCAGAAACTCATACAGTGGTTTTGTACAGATAAATAAATAAATATTAGCAGGTTGTCAATAGTATTTCAATTTAGGGGGGGGGGGGGGGGGGGCGAAAAAATGTCGGTCCCCTAGGGGGGGCATGACAGAAAATAATTGAGAACCACTGCCCGAGCCATATGCTGCTGTTGGCTACAGTATTTATAGAAAGATTTCAGATGACAAAGAACTATGAAATAGCCTATAGGCTCTCAAAGACCACAACAAGAAGACGCGGGGAAAAGTCTTTAGATTAGTGTAGGCCTACAACCTCTCGACAAACGGAAGCCATAATAAAAACGGCAGCCATAACCTGTTAATTCAACTCATGATAGCCTACAATTCAACTGAGTTCTTCTCTTTCTGTCAACACCAATAACTACAAATCCCATAGCATAGAGTTATGGACGCCCACCCTATTTCAGCGATGATTTTAGCCTCTGTCCAATAATAATTTCTACTTTTTTGATTGATGTGCAAGCCAAGAGCTGCCATTGGTTTCTATGTTGTTTCCAGGAAGTGAACGCCACAACTACCTCCCACATGTGAGCTCCATCTACAGCAGCACCACGCGCAGCGTGTGGAGGAGAGAAACCGGTCGGGAAGGCAACGTCACGTCATTCCTCGGACCACCGATTCGACGTAGCGAAGAGGACAAACAGCGGAGCGGAGCGGCGTTGTCCGAGGCAGGTACCGGTACCATTGCCGAAATATGTTCAACGTTTAAAAATCTGCCTGTTGGTATCAAGGAGAGCAGGGGGAAAGTAGGTCGTATTAGATAAGAACAGGGTGGACTCTAGGGCCTGGCAGACTGAAGGCCTTGTTTTTCTCCGCGCACTGTAGTGACAGTGGCAGCCCGGGCATAGTCTGTCCCTCGCGGTCAGTCCAGCCGCCTGTACGAGTCAGGTGCCTTAACGGACACCGCGCGCCACTTGTTCGGGGAGGTACTTGGTCCAGCTAGTTAGGGCGAATATAATGTCAGCCCAATGACACAACGAATAACGGTCAGTCTGATTACCAGCCGGTTTACTACATGTGTTTTACTCATATATTTGTCTTTTCAGGTGCTGAAGCGACTACAGCAGAAAGATGGCGGACGACCCCAGCGCGGCGGACAGGAACGTGGAGATATGGAAAATCAAGAAGCTGATCAAAAGTTTGGAGGCTGCCCGTGGGTAAGGGATCGATCTGAGCTGTGTAACGACGCTGTGGCCGTGTCCATTGTAACGGAGTTTATGGCTTCAGGTGATGTGAACGTTGACCGCCGCAACAGCTGGAGAAGTAGGGCCGAATTTGGGAGTGGTTAGCTTAGCATAGATAAATTAGCTTGCCGTTACTTTTGCCGCTAGCTTGGTAATCGCTAGGACGCTAACGGCGGTCGCATTCAGCCTGTCTGGAGGTTGAAAGCATTGTGTAAAATTGGAGGGATGTGCGTTTTGATTGGTCTACGTGTATATATTTAGGTTGACATTGTGGTGAATGTTGAATTAAGTCCTACGAAGGATAAAGCTAGTAACGCTAATGTTAGCTGTGTTGCTAATGAGAACCGCTGATAGACGTCATATTTGGAAAGAGGCCGCCATGGGTGCCTTTAACAAAAAGCACGTTGAATATTAAGGAAGGCCGGGTAGCTCTAGTTGCGATAGATTAATTCCACAACTCAGCCTGACGTTTCCATTGCCTTTATGTACATGTACATAATTATGCCGGTCAGAGCTTTTTTTAATTCCACCCAAGAGTCAAGAAAGTCGGTTACCTCATGGCAACCGAGCTGCTCAACTTGCTACTAAATGGTTAGATGACAATAGTCCTTGTGGCCTTATTGAAGTGACTAGGTGACATGTTCAGTGTAGGTGTTGCTACACTGGTTTGTAGCTTTGCGACAGCTCGCTGGCTATTGCTGTGCTTTGCTCCACCGACTGCCATGTCACACCCAGACACAGTTGACCATTTTCCCTATATTCATACCACTGCTGCTACGTGTGTGTGTGGTGTATGCCTGTACTGGCATGCTTTGTCTTTTGATACGTGCTGAATAGAGAGACAGTGTGTAGTTAGTGGGGCTCAAACTAAGTCCTCGGCTTCAAGGGCAGAGGTTGTGTACTGTGTTACTGAAAAGCCCACCTGGTTTTTCCCCTTTAACTTTGCAGCCCTTATCAAGGTAATATTTTCCACCGGGAGGTTGTTTGTTTACTGAATGAGAAGAGAGTAAGGCTGAGTAATAAGTCAATCTAGTAAACGAACAGTTCCCAATAATCAAAAGTTTATTATGTTAAGCATTTATAACGCCTATCGTGTCGGTCAGTTTGGCATTGACATCAATTACATTATCTTGGTGTGTTGCCGGTCACACTCTGTTTATCTTGCTTGAGCAGGTTTTTGTTTTCATAACGTTACCTTACTATAGTAAAGAGCAAATGTTTTCACTGCTTAGATAACCATAACATCTTGTCTTTATGCCTACCTGGTATTGTAAGCATTTATATTTAATCGTCTCTCTCTCTCTCTCTCTCAATAGTAATGGCACCAGTATGATCTCGCTGATCATCCCACCCAAGGACCAGATATCAAGAGTGGCCAAAATGTTGGCTGATGAGTTCGGCACTGCTTCCAACATCAAGAGTCGAGTCAACAGGCTCTCTGTACTCGGGGCCATCACTTCTGTACAGCAAAGACTAAAACTCTACAATAAGGGTACGTCTTACGATAAAAACTTGTGCAAAACCTTGCCCACTTTCATGTGGGATTTTGTTATAAGGGGCAGCTGCACCCTATGACGTGCAAACAAATGACATGCGAAAGAGAAGGTGTGTGTGGATGTGTGAGACGGGCGAACGGACGCGCAACTAATGAGCGGGGGTGGGGGGGGGGGGCTGCATCGTTAGTTCAGGCGTGCGGTTTTCGTGTGTTTGTTGACAGTGAACTCCATTTTTATAATGAACAGGTTTTCAGTTACAGCAGATCTATATTGAATTTAAAACAGATTTCCTAAATATTTCTCGCCATGTAGATTTGTATTTTATTATGCTAACTTCTTATTTTTACATTTGACTAGAAAGATGTATGTTGCATGTCCTTGCATCTTGTGACCATCTAGTAATAGTGTAGAGGTTAATATTTAACTGGCAAAATGTGTGGCGCTTACACACACTATTTAATTGCAATGTAGGTAACATTTGGCATGGGAGCAGGGTGTTTGTTACCCATCAGTTCAGGGTAATTTTATGCAATCCATCATAATAGAAAAAAATTCCAGGCTTAAAGGCCTACTTCACCGGTTGGAATATGAAGGTGTATTGAACTGGGAGATCCTATTTAGTATAAATGTGCAAATTTTTTTTTAAATCGGATCATCTTAGCCTGAGAAAAGGCAGAAAGAGTGTTTTATGGTCTCACTGTCTAACCCTACAGTTTCCTTCTTGTGACATCACAGTAAGGGTTGGATTAACAGAACAGCTGGGCCAAGGGAAGACTGAGGGAAGAAAAACCTCATTCATTATATTATAATAGTTATTTTATAATGATAAAACGCTGGTTCCGTATGGGTGAAGTATTCCTTTAACACGTTTGATGTTTTGTCACAAAGTCGTGGCCTTAGAGAACCTAGACAGCAACATGTGCAGTGACATATTTTAGAAAACTATGATGAAACTAATAGATTGTTTATGCATCTGGACAAAGCCTGATATTTGTCTAATGACATCTGACATTTTTTCTCTTTTCAGTGCCACCCAATGGTTTGGTGGTGTACTGTGGCACCATCGTGACAGAGGAAGGCAAAGAGAAGAAAGTCAATATCGACTTTGAGCCTTTTAAGCCAATCAACACCTCCCTGTACCTCTGCGACAACAAGTTCCATACCGAGGTGAGCACTTTTACATGGTTTCTGAAAATGTTGTGTCTGTAGAGGATATTGTTCTTTTAGAGAAGATTCTTAAGACCTAAACCTCTCGTTGGGTATCTATATTGCACTTGCTTACCGTCACGTTCTTATCATCTCTCTCATTTACCACAGGCATTAACAGCCCTGCTCTCTGACGACAGTAAGTTTGGCTTCATTGTCATCGACGGTAGTGGGGCGCTGTTTGGCACACTGCAGGGCAACACCAGGGAGGTGTTACACAAGTTCACTGTGGACCTACCCAAGAAGCACGGTACTGACTTTGATGTGTTCAACTACACGGCATCATTTAGTAATTTGTTAAATATGTAAATTTATGATCGTGTCTTTCATCTCTCTCTCAGGCAGAGGAGGTCAGTCGGCTCTGCGTTTTGCTCGTCTCAGAATGGAAAAGAGACACAACTATGTAAGGAAAGTGGCTGAGACGGCTGTCCAGCTCTTTGTTTCCAACGACAAAGTTAACGTTGCAGGAATGGTCC
Source organism: Ammodytes marinus (assembly GCF_949987685.1). Taxonomy (NCBI): domain Eukaryota; kingdom Metazoa; phylum Chordata; class Actinopteri; order Uranoscopiformes; family Ammodytidae; genus Ammodytes; species Ammodytes marinus. The sequence goes on from NC_137214.1 coordinate 10,821,563, forward strand.
TAGCTGGCTCTGCCGACTTCAAGACCGAGCTCAGCCAGTCTGACATGTTTGACCCGGTAAGTCTGTGTCTGTTTGTTCTTGTAAAATGCAGTGCCAGTTAAGTACTTACTATGTAATACATCTATAATGAATTATTTCTGAATGTCAACAATTCAGAAAGTAGACGACTTCCATTTAGAATCCTAGTTTAAGTTCTTAAACAAAACACTTTGTCACAGTGAAGAATGGATACCAAAAAATATTGTAAATGCACAAAACACATGACAAACAAATACAAAATTAAATCAACTAAGCTTTTTACTCAAACCACAATCATCGACAAAAAAAATTATTTACAACCTTAATATTGTTATTTAAAAAAACATACACATTACATGTAAAATAGTTAGAAATAGATGCATGTTATGAAGACCCGTGTAAAAATTTGGAGGAAAAACAACAAAGCAGTTTGAAAATGATCTGCATATCCCTGACTTTATTGGGAGCTTAGGTCTTCCCTTCCCACCTTTTGAAGAGAGTTTTTCACAGATGCTACAGGACTAGTTGGAACTACATTTTCAATGTGTCTTTTGTTGACAGCCTTTGATGTTTTTCCCATGTAAGGCACTTTGGTGAAAAGTTGCAGAATTTAGTTTGCCACGTTGGGGAGGGAAAAAGTTCAAAGCTCTTCATATTAAGCATGTCTCTTTTATATTTGTACATTGTGTTTAACCTACGTGAGTGTATTTGTTTCTCTACAGAGGTTACAGAACAAGGTCTTGAAGCTGGTGGACATCTCCTACGGTGGAGAGAATGGTTTCAACCAGGCTATTGAGCTCTCGGCAGAGGTCCTCTCTAATGTCAAGTTCATCCAGGAGAAGAAGCTCATAGGTGAGTCATCCCTTGTGACACACTGGAAGTAAAATAGTTTTTTTTCTTTGGTGTCTTGAGTAACGGCCAAAAATGTTTGTTGTGATGGATTATTTTTTTTCTAATGGTTGTCCCTCTCTACAGGACGGTACTTTGATGAGATCAGCCAGGACACGGGGAAGTACTGTTTCGGTGTGGAGGACACACTCAAAGCCCTGGAGATGGGAGCAGTGGAGATCCTCATAGTCTACGAAAACTTAGACACCATGCGTTACATTCTTCATCTGCATGGGGCCGAGGCTATCGGATTGGAGAACGGTACACATCCCACAAATTTCACATTTGACTGCTGCTGAGAAATGAGCAGTGAATAATTATGTAATTGCGCTATAATCCCCATGCCTCTTCTTTTTGTTTATTTTTGTAGATGAGAAGACTTTGTACCTAACGCCAGAGCAGGAGAAAGACAAGTCTCACTTTACAGACAAGGAGGTGAGTACAACATAGAAAGGGCATCCCTTTGATTTATGTTCAAAAACTTTTCCCATGATGCCATGTGTTCCTGACACTCCTGACTTGTGTTTTTCTAGACGGGGCAGGAGCATGAGCTGATCGAGAGCATGCCACTGCTGGAGTGGTTTGCAAACAGCTACAAGAAATTTGGTGCCACACTGGAGATAGTCACGGACAAGAGCCAGGAAGGGTCCCAGTTTGTCAAGGGCTTCGGAGGCATCGGGGGTGAGGACCCTGTTAATTTACGTTAGGGTTTTTGGCCCCTGAAGTTATGTAAATGTTCGAATGAAGTCAGGAAAATGGAAGATATGTGTATATTCTCCCTGTGGCATAGTACCTCCATTTAGCTAAGAATAGGCAGGTTCTCCCCGCCATGTTTCCTCAGGTTTAAACCTTGCTGAAATTCCCATGTCCTAAATAGTAAGGAAGCCTTACAAAGCAAGCCTCCATTATCTGTCTCATAACAGCTTTGGAGCAATCAAAGCAAGAGCATATTTTCCCGGAAATGTGTTGTATGACACAACCTACAAGCTGCTCTTCCTTCATTAATATTATGCTGAAGTCAACGACAATTAAGACATCGATAGCCATGGCTGCATGATAGCAAGAATGTCAAAGACTAATAATAAACCATTGGCTTAACTCCATGAACCAACAACTAAAAACTATACATAGAAGTTTAGGGCTCTGACAAATTCTAATGAAAGGATGCCATTCAGACTACTTTTAGTGACTTAAAAAACTAACTAGAGTAAAGTAATAGACTCCTACACTTTTAACTACACTACTTGAGTTTTGGCACTTTGCTTTTAATTTTGATACAGTAGAGGGGACACACTGTTCAGTTCTCTGGGACACATGGTGGATAGGGAGGTAAAGAAATTAGGCTTAAGGGGGCGCCCTTAGCTCAGTTGGTAGGGCGTCCCCCCATGGGCCTCGGCCAGCAGCGGACCCGGGTTCGATTCCAGCCCGCGTCACTCCCTTCTCTGCCCCATTTCAACTCTGTCTCTACACTATCAATAAAGCATAAAAATGCCAAAAAAAAAAAATATCTTAAAAAATAAAATAAAAAATGAGGCTCAGTGAAGGCAAAATAAAAGCTCCCTGAATTCTGAAGGATACCATACTTTGGAAATGGAGGCACTAGAAATTCCCTTTGACAAATTGCCCAGGTGTTATGCAGAATGTTCTGCAGAACTATTGTAGAATTGTTGAGGGTCAGAAATATAAAGCTGGTGAAAGATAGACTCATTATTTAATGACGGTTAAAACAAAACAAAAAAGGTTTCCTATACATCTAAAAGTTTAATTTATCAAGTTTAAGCAGGTAGTACCAAAAAAGATTTTAGGAATACCTGCTTTTTAGAGAAATGCTCCCACCTCACAGCTAATGTAGATTAGTTTTTCCTAATGCAAATTCCTCAGCCGTCACAAACCCCTTTTGTTAATGCATCCTCTTTGTGTTCCTCAGGTATCTTGCGGTACAGGGTGGATTTCCAAGGCATGGAGTACCAAGGAGAGGACGATGAGTTCTTTGATTTGGATGACTACTAGGTAGTCGGGGACTGATTTTGTGAGAAAAAAAGAAAAGCAAAAGGAATGAAGGAAGAAAGAAGGAAAGAAAAAATGCCACCTCTCTTGCAGCAAGTGAGAGGTGCAACCGTGTTGACCATATATATATGACAGACACACCTTCCAATTTACCTGTCGCATACACAAACTTGCACATACATTTCATCTGTATACAAGACAGATACAAGTACGTCACACAGGCTGAAGAGGAGTGCGATTTTCTTTCATCCAGAGGGAGAAAGCCCTTCCTGAATAAATCCCTGCCTTAGAGTGCTGGTTCCTTCCCCTAGTTGGATTGGACTCGACTCATTTTTGTTATTTTTTTCTTTCTCCTCCCCTCCATTTTGAATGAACACAACAGCAAGTTCCCAGATTCCTCGCTGCCCCTAACCTGGTCTTAAAAAGACCATTGGACTCACTCCTCACATATAGAAAATATATTTTCCTTCCTTGGCCTCATCATGTCCCTTCCCTCCCTCCCTCTCTCTTCTCCCTTCTATGCTTTCTCTTTTCTCTTTTTTTTTTTTTTTTTTTTTTTTTTTTTTGCATTTCATTTTTTTACTGGTAACTGCTGCTGTTGTATTTTATGAGAGTGGGGGATTTTTTTTACCTGGGTTTCTGTAGAGAAAGGGGGACAAAGTATTAAATTTGAACTGCTGAAAACCATTGCTACCTCCTCATCTGCTGTGGTCTCAATCCTGTGCTGTGTCTGTCCTGTTCCTGGAAAGGCTGACATTTTCTCCGACTTCACATGAATTATATTTTGATTCAGTTGTCTACTTGGCTCTTCGGATGTACCTCCTCTTGTGGAATTTTAATTGATTTTAAATATAAAAAAAAAATATATGAATTGGATATAGATATTCATTAGTGTCCCCCTTGATATAAGATGATGTCTTCTGATAAAATTAAATTAAATGGTAAAATGTTCACAAATTTGAATCCCAATTATAAGATTCCACTTGTGACACATTTGAATGCATTTGTAAATTAATGTGACAGCTGCAGGTATTTAGAAATTCTTTCAAAAACTGAATTTGTCAATGCAATCCTGCAGATACAATTTTAAATGTAAAACATTTGTCATTTAGAAAATAAGACTTGACATTTGTTTGTAATACAAGGGTTGGTTTTCATTCATAGTCCACTGTGAGGAAATTAGGAGCAACTAACTACCAAGGTAACTGTAAATACAAATCCATTCTTTATCAAATACAATCACTTTGATTCACAAGATAGCTGTGGGAGTTAACCTGAAATAAGGAGCTTGTTTTGACAAATCTCAAAGTAGCAACTTGAGTGTTAAGGAAGTAAACAAAACATCTTGCAAGACTATAAATAATGTCCTCTGAATATAGCATAACATATCTGAGGATGGGAATAATTCAACAATATTCCCTCGATTGACTGTCAACATCACTTCTTTATTGCCTGCGGGGTTCACATGAGTGCATCAGCAAAGGTAAACTAAGGTTAAAGATGACATAAACTGCAGTTGTGCCAGGTGCAGATTTCTGAATGGCATTGTTTAATTATAAAGCCGTGGACTGGTTTTCTTGCATCAATCCATTTTGATGCAGTTCCAAGTTTTACTGACATAAGCCACAGGCAGGGGCATTATTTCTGCAAGATGCCCCCTGTTGTAACTGTGTTTTGATCCCTCATTAATATTTACATTCATTAAAATGTGCAATTGGATAGAGTGGCATGATGCACCCCCCAACCTCTTTTTTAACAGTTCATTTGACCATTTCACAGGGCTATAAGTATACACAATCTGGAATCCACAAGGACTCACTTCTTTTACGGTTTTTTGGAGCTGCATCTGAAAGACCAATTACTTTCATCACATACCATATTAAAATTGCCAATATCGTGCAGCGTCTCATTGCAAAGCTATGCGGATGATTGATTTTGCCTTACTGTGTTCCTCTTCGGGATAGCAACAGCATCTTCATCCATTTGCCCTTTTGTTTGGGGGAGTCACCGGGGATGCCTTGGTAGCACGGTGAGCCAATCAATAAAAGGCAAAGCTGCGAAAGTACGCCCCCTTTGTCAAAATCCGCCCTATCGGCGCGGATTGTCTTGCATGGGCGTTCCCATCCCCCACCCACCCTTTCTGACACTGCCCTACCAAAGCTGTGTGGTTGAGCGAAGTGAATGACGTCTCTGCATTTGCGGGCCGCCGACGCAGGGCTGGGTTTCCATTTTCAGAGCGAGTTTCGGGGGGGATCGTCAACATGGAGCCGGAGATGGAGGACAAAACGTTGGAGCTGATGGTAAGATTCGTCTCGGTAATGGACATCCGAAGGGTTCGGTGTCGCTTGTGTATTGGGTGGGGAAGCGCCGAGGCTCGATTCGACGGCAGGGACGGGCTGAAGCGGCTTGTCGGGAGAGGTGGAGGAGAAAGGAGGGGGGACCAGAAATCAGAGGGAGGGCCTGAAATTATCGATACATTTAGCCGAGAAAGCTCCGCATACTGGCCAGATTGACAAACAACACCGAGGCTTCAGCGTCTAGTAAATGTAAAACGTTTCGTCTGGTATCGAATTGGTCAATACCGGGGGAAATTAAGAGGTTGATGTCCTGTTGACGGCCGAACACAGCCGAGGATTCTCGGGGTAGCGCTCATTGCGGTGACGCTGCGCCACTTTAACTGGGCCCTGTCTGATACTTAGCCATCCGGCTAGCACAGGCTAGAAAGCGATGATCCACGTAAATTTTCGGGTATGTTATATTATCTACTTTACGTAAACACGGCTTGCATGACAATTGATATGTGGAGCACTCAAACAAATTCGGTAATACAGAGGGATGTTGGTGAATTCGCCACAGTGCGTTACTTGTCTGTTTATATTTTCGAAGTGCGTAGAAGGAAGTGTATTGGCTTTTCATTCACACAGCGATACCACGATTAGCGAGGTAGCAATTAGCTTAATAGCTAGCAAGCTAAAAATGCTAGGTATATGACAGTCATTACCATACCAAAACAGTCAATTAGTCGGGGGAGTAGAATAACTTTTGGTAACCTGAAAGATAAACTATCTTCACTGTATGATGTCCCCCTATAGACTATCAGCATTGGTCAAGAAGTAATGTAGTTTTCTCGTGAAATGATTGGGTACCTTGATAGGCTAGCTACCTAGGCTAACTTTAGCTTACCGATAGCTAACATTAACATCACAGGGGTCAAAGTGGTCGGAAGGAAGACGTCAATTAAGATAAGGAACACATGTGTTTGGTTAATAAACTCACAGACAGATACAGTTAACATTCATGTTGGCAGGTATTCATACGCATATCTGAAATACCGCACATCCTTCTCTTCTTTCTCCTAACAAACAAATCAATTGTTTCGCCGTACTTGCTATTGACAAAGCAAGTAAGGCCTGCAATTAAGAATATCTGAAAAACTCGTCAGTATTGTATATGGATGAAACGTTTCCAAATGAATAGGTTATGGCTATTTGTGTTCTGAAGGGTCCAATCCACAAACACTGCAGATGTGTATACACCGTGTGAATAACCATCTTTAGAGACAATGGAAGCCAGTATAAAGGGACATTTCTAATGCACACAGCACTCCAAACCTTACGAATGTGTTTACAACTTGCATTGATAGTTTGAGCTTTATTGTGGTATTTTATTAAAATAATTATAAGAGCTGAAAACTGGAGTGTAAACATCTATGTTCTCAGATAGCCACAGACTAAAACCAATGTTATGAGATGTTAAGTGTTGATATATAGGCCTATATAGCCCAGGGCTTTATGGATTATTATCTGGTCCTCACTGTAGAATGAATACACACATTTAAATAAAATAACTATTATACATTTGCGCAGGGTTTGGTGCGTCGTAATCTTACAGGCCTAAAAAAAAGAAAAGAAAGTTTACATATTTGTTTGGGTTGTGTCTATTTTATTTTATTTATTTATTTTGTCCCAGTGTTATTCACTAACCACTCATGAGAGTGGGGATGGCAGAACAGCGGGTGGGGTTTCTGTCGAAAAAACAAGAGCGACAACAACCACAATTGACAGTTATTCCCATTGCCCCTCCCTCTCCTCTACCTATCCCCACCCAGTTCATGTCTAATAATGCTTCTGTGTGTCTGTTTCTCAGTCTGTATCTTGTGTTGTGTGTGTGTCAAGGAGTGTGTGTGTGTGTGTGTGTGTGTTCCTGCGCTCACTGTGCCAATGTGTGTGTAGCTCTAATACTGGTTTCTCCCCTCACTATCCCCCCCACCTCCTTCCCTCTTCTTCTTTCCTCACCTTTGGATGGTTACACACTCACTCCCCCCCCCTCCAAATTTTAAACCAAACCTGATTTATTTTTTTATCCCCTCCCCCCATTATGTTTGTATTGTTACTTTTCCCACAATTCACCTTGTCTTGTTCCAACTCTTCACCACTTTCGTTCCATCCATCCATCGGCCCATTCATTGATCCATCCATTCAAACCCCATCTCCTTTGGTTTCCTCCTCCCCGACTTCCTCATCGACCTACTTCCTCTTTTCCTTTACTTCTCATCTCTGGTCTCTCTGGCTCTTCCTCCCTCACCCTGTCCACTCCTCCTCCCTTCCTCTCTCTCTCTCTTTCACACAGTGCTCTGTGCCTCGCTCTCTCTGGCTGGGCTGCTCCTCGGTGGCTGAGAGTTTGTGTGCACTCAGGTGCCTGCAGAGCATCCCCTCCACCCGGGCTCACAACCAGGTTCTGCCTCTCTCCTCTTAATTCTGCTCCTCCTCTCCCTTCCCTACATCCCCTTGCCATCTCCTCACCCTTTCAACATTCTTTGCCCACTCCACATGACTCCTCATATACCACCTTGGCGCTGGACAGTGCCCACTCACCTTCAGTTGTCTTTTTTCCTCCCCTGTTGGAAGCAACACTGCTCTTGGGTTCTTCTCTGGTGCGTTCCTCAAACTCCCCTGCTTAAAAACAGAATTTTAGCTGTATAAACTTTAATTGACTTGTTTTTTTAATCATGTCTAATCACACAGCTTTTGCTTCTAAATGAGGGCCCCAGAACCTCTTTAAAGGTGGAGTCAGCAAATGCTTGTTGTCAAATTAGCTTTTGTTCAAAATTACTGAATATCTAAAGATACGTTACCTGTTCCTACTATGTGTGCGCTTTTTTTTTTTAAATCCAGTGTTGTTGATACACAGCCTAGGCGCTGTAAACGGGGCCCACCGCAGCTTGCAACATACCTGTTTACAGAGCCTAAACCTGTGTATTAACACCAGATTTTCTTTCAACACACAAAGTACAGACAGGTAGCAGATTGTGAGGAGATATTCACTGATTCTGACAAGTATTCTCCAGAATCGCTTACTCCATCTCTTTTTTTTTAAAGTCAGACAATGATTGTGTCATGTGATGAAACATGGAGACATCTACAGTCAGTATAATTTGAGGACGGAAGCAGGGGGTAACAGATAATAACCCCGCACTGAGGAGTAGCGTTTTCTCCCCCTTCTACCTGGAGGTGTGAGGGCCGAGGTGGGGGGTCTTCCTACAAGCTCTGAGAGGCTACATGCTTGCTTGCCTGCCTGCCTGGCCTAACCTGGTCTGTCTGTCTTTTTAATTTATTTCTCTTTCCCTCTTCTTCTTCTTCTTCTTCTACTCTGCATGGTCATCAACACCAGCAAGCCCATTCTGGCTCCTTGTCCTGTCTGCTTTGGTCTTTGGGTCTCTGACCGTTTGTTTGTTTGTTTGTGTGGTTGTGTTAGTGCCAACCACTGATAGAGGAACATCTCTTTTGGTTTTTGCTCTCCAAAAGTAGCAGTTTCACAAAAGTTAGATGGATAACTGCACTGAGCAAAACCTGGGTCCTGGGTTTTACTGAGAAAATAAAATCTAAATAATTGATCTTTTTTTAAGGGTATGGCCCTTCTGGCCCTATTCAACCCTTCAAATGGCAAACTCATTGGCCTCTGCAGAAGCACAGATATGCTATACAGACAAACAGACCGCTGGCTTTTTTCGCCAACAAAGCCATTTTCAAAGACTGACCTTGGCTCAGTCATCACCTACACGGTTATGCAATAGAAATAACCCTCTCCCAGGTACTGTCCCTGTGTGTCCCATATCCCTCCAAAAATGAGTTTAACATGTGGTAAAAAAATATATATACATTGTTTGGGGAATAATCTAAATTTACGATTGGACCTGCGAATCATAATGATGCATTTGTCCTTCAATGGTGTGTTTCGAATGTAGTTGGTTATGCTTTGACAAGATTGTACGGTTCCTGCTCATCTCTGGAAGAGTTGTGAGAGTCTCTTGTAGTTCAGGAATGTGCCAGTTTGATGAACATGTTAATTTGACAGCATTTTTGTTCAAGGTGGCACCCTTAAATCAATAGTTAAGCATATCTTCACAACTAAAACCAGCAAATATCTATCCCCTGAGTATAATAGCAGTGTTCATGTTGGTTTAAATGTCTGTAATGAGTATGATATTGCTGCCGGACTGTCCTTGACTTCCAAAGAGGTTTACATGCTTTAAAGAACTTGATACTTTCCAGGTATTTTATTATTATACTTTAGTATTTATGTAGTGTTAAGAGCAAGGCTACATGGAGGGCCTAGTCTCACTCAATTACTGTCAATAAGTGAATTGTTCCATAACCTTGTTGTTTTTAATTTGTTGTCGAATTGATGTAAGACCTAGGTCATGCTTGAAATGGGTGGGATCCGGTTACCTCCCTATCCTAAATGCTCTATCTGATTTTGGTTTCATTACAGTCATGCCTGAGCTGCTGCTGCTAGTGACATATCCAAGATGCTGCACTTTTAATTTCCTGTCCAGACTACTTAGCCCACATCAGACAAGCAAGCAAATAGATTCCTTTTGTTGCGGTGCTCAAGTTTATTTTTATTTTTTCACTCCATATGTGTGTGTATATATGCACGGGTGTTTTTTTTGCGTGCACGCCAAAGAGCTCATGATGGTAACCCTTTCCTTGGCTGTGTTTGTGGCACTCTAGTGTCCAGCGCTGTCCACACCGCTGCCACTGGCTCTAACAATGCCTTTTTCAAAACACGTGCAAAGAGAACAAAACACTAACCGGCTCCTTCCCTTTGTTTTCTTCTCTTTCAACAGAACACGTCGGGGATGGAGTCACAGAACCTTGTTGACGATCTGTCGCCAAAGAAGAACACAGTTCTCAAGGTGTGTGTGTCAATCTCTTTGTGTGTGTGGATCTTTTATGTATCCAAGACCACACCTTGTTGAAAAAATTAAGATTTAAGTTTATTTAAATTTACAGTATTTAAATTGTGTATGTTGTGCAGGAAGGACATATGAATTGTTTACTTGTAAATTCTAAAAAAATTAATTGCGGCTCAAAATTTCACAGGCTTCAGAAGCATTGGAAGTTTAAGAGTAAATATTTATTTTGGATTAGCAATGTGACATCAGCATTTTTTTAAAGGGATATCCTGCTCGGTTCATGGCTCCATCTAACGAAAAACCTCTCACTGATGCTGACAAATGCTGTTGACATGAACATTTATTTTCAAGCATTTTTTTTTCCTGTTCCCACACAAACACCCCCACCACTGCAGGCTTTTAGTGGTTTAACGAGCTCTAACCCCTCAGCATGTAAAATTGATTTTTAACGTGTGTCCATCCTGCAGTAACAAGAAACTCCTCTCAGTACTGTAAACGCATACAACAACTTTCAGTTTCAGGGCGGTTGCACAGATTTGATATACAGCTGAAATTATAAGATAAGGAACTTTATTGTCCATAACATGAAATGGAAATTTTCCATTTGCATTCTGGCACACAGAATAAAAACTAACAGTAAGAAAGGATAAAGTTCCTCCTATGCAACACCCAAAGTCTAAAATAGTGCCCCACCTTGACTGATTTGCTTCATATGCATTTCTCAAAATACTTCTTAATTCTTACACACTATCTTTGCACATTTAATTCATCTCTATGCACCCTTGATCTTTGCAGCTTAGTAACGGTCCCGTTGTGGGCTCCCGTAAGCGTCCGTCGGAGGGGAACTATGAGAAGGAGAAGGAACACTGCATCGCCCTGTTTGACCAGTGGTCAGAGGCCGACCAGGTGGAGTTTGTCGAGCGGCTGATCTCCCGTATGTGCCACTACCAGCACGGCCACATCAACTCCTACCTCAAACCCATGCTGCAGAGGGACTTCATCACTGCACTGCCAGGTACACACATACACACAGAAATGCAATGTTTACAATCCAACCGCCCCAGTGTGAGCGCCATTTTTTCTAACTGCACATTTCCTTCAAAAAGTGCCCGGATTTTAGAACGGGAGATCATCACTTAAAAGGGATTTTAAAGTTGCACTATACTGTTTCAGGGGAGGTGGATTTGCTTACATTTGTAGAGCTTGCAGTTAGTTTACAAAATGTATATTTACTCTACATGTAAGTCTTATTATTGAATAATTCTATTATCATAAATCAAAACAAAAGTATTTTGAGGCATCTGGAACCAAACATAAGACTAGGTTGTTGGTACAAAAAAACTGTGGGCCCTGCTGCTGTAAACGACAACACCAAACAGGTAGCGTTCTAACTTCAAACAGTGTTCCAGGGATCCAATATTCCTGTGAGTAAAGTTTGTTTATTTAGTTGTTAAAATTAGGGCTGCAACTAATGATTATTTTAATAATCGATTAATCGGTCGATTATTTTTTCGATTAATCGATGAATCGGATAAAAAAATAAACATTTGTAATTGTGTGATTACTACCGCTGCATTGTATGACTGTTGATGCGCCGATGCCGGCTCTTTTTTGGACTACACAGATACTGAGTTGAAGGAGTTTTTTTTTAACCCAAAGACAGCAAAGGTACAACACTTTTATATAGGCCTACAGTCCAGTGTTAGATATGACCAAAATACAAGCTGTGGCCGCTCACACTATAGCTCTCCCGCACCGCTTCACGTGTGGAAGGCTCGCTGTGGGCGTGCATGAACCGGTCGGCGGCTGGATGTAAACAGTGCCGCGCCTACGTGTGACGTGTTAATCGCGCGACTCAACGAATCGATGACCAAATTTGTTGCGAACGCTTTTAGTAATCGATTTTTATCGATTTCGTTGTTGCAGCCCTATTCAAAATATACCTTTTTTTGAAACTTTTAATTTAACTGACACACCCTAAGTTACATAGTGCACCTTAAGTTTATGTTTGCACATCTAGAAGTTGTTTTCTGCTGCTTTTGGAAAGATAAACATAGCAACAGAAACAACGACAAAAACTACAGCTTTTTGGGCTACAAATGATATTACTGCAACCATGTTTTTGTATTAGTGATTTTCATTACCAGATTTTTTAAGGCAGTATTTAAAATAAATGCCAATAAACACATTTTAAGACAAAAACTCTAAATAATCATCCCCATGCCTAGATGATCCGACCAGATAAAATCCTATTCATTTTTGCATCAATCATTCACTCCCTCCAGCCCAAGGCTTGGATCACATAGCGGAGAACATCCTGTCTTTCCTGGATGCACGCTCGCTATGCTCGGCAGAGCTGGTGTGTAAGGAGTGGCAGCGCGTCATCTCTGAGGGGATGCTGTGGAAGAAGCTCATTGAACGCATGGTCCGTACAGACCCACTCTGGAAAGGCCTGTCCGAGAGACACCAGTGGTGAGGATGGACTCAAACCCTTTACACACACTCTTACATACTTTAGATTTACACAATGCTCTTTGGGGATATACTAGGTGAACTACTGGTTTTCAGTATTCTTGTAAGTCTTCTATTTTTTGGCATTGAATTTAGAATAAAGCAAAGGCTCAAGAAGAGAGTAAGGTGACACGGTCATACTTGGTTGGTCTTGAGTCTCTATTGTAGGTGGAAAAAAAATATCCCAGTAGATACAAAGCAGATGTCAATTATGTATATATTTTTCTTTTGGCCCCAGGGAGAAATATTTGTTCAAGAACCGCACAGCAGAAGTCCCGCCCAACTCCTACTATCACTCCCTTTACCCCAAGATCATCCAAGACATAGAGGTAAGACGGCAAGATGGAGTTCGCTGTTAACTCAACACTATTTCTTTGTAGATTCTAGTTGTATTGTACAGCTTTTGCCTACGCTTGTTCAAAAAAGTAAAACAATGTCAAATTTACTTGTCTGAATGAACTGTATAATAAAAGACAAAAAATGTGATGATGCCTTTACTTGACCGTAGATCTCATCCTTTCTGTTCCATTTAGCAATATAACACATTTGCCTACATTTTAGTACAACTATGTACAGTGCTTCCTTTTCCCTTCAGTTGCCTTGTGGGTTTGTCTTTCTCATTTTTTCTCCCTCTTTCCTGCAGACTATTGAGGCTAACTGGCGATGTGGCAGACACAACCTGCAGAGGATTCAGTGTCGCTCAGAAAACAGTAAAGGTGTTTACTGTCTCCAGTACGACGACGACAAGATCATCAGTGGCCTTAGGGACAATTCCATCAAGGTGAGTGTCTATTGAACACACTGAGGTCTGTTTAAATGTCATCCCAATAGTGTCACCATTGTTTCAATGGATTATACATTTACAGCCAGTGCACTGATGACACCAGCAAAGCAGCATGTTAATGTATTTATATAGCCTATTTAAAGACCACAGTAGTTGTCCAAAGTGCTTAAACAAGCTCAAAAACAAAACGCATGAAATACGCAAACAAGGCAAGACAAAAAACAGTAGAAGAGACCAAGGTGTCAGAAACTTAACTCGAGTTAAAAAGCCAAAAAATACAGGTATGTCTGAAGCAATGACTTAAGTTCATGCAGTTCTTATTTAAATGGGTAAACTATTCCAGTCAGCAGGATATGAAACACTTCTTTGAAAATCACAACGCATGGGCCCACATTTCCCACGGACACAGATTAGCAATAATTGCATTCTTTTTACTGAAAAATGCTTTTTTTTCTCTCTCTCTCTGAAAGTGAACATTCTTATATATTTCTGACATAATGACTCTGATTCATAGTCACAAAGCATGGAATATAACTACAGCATGTTTAACGTCAATATTTAAATTGGACTTTAACATGGTTATGAATATAATTTTCAAGTTTTTCCAGCTGCTTGGGCCATGGAAACATACACCAGGGATGTATCGGTCTATCTTACTGGCACCAAACTGAAATGTAAAAGACATCAACATCGATCCCATTTTTATTTTTTTAAGCACAAGCAAAGGTTCTCGCAGCCAAACGTTTTGGCTGTGAAGAAGACATGCTTGCTGTGTGTGTGGTAGTTTTCTTCCAGCCTGGGTTTGTTTGCTTTGTTTTTGAATTGAATCTTTTCTCGTGGCTCAGTGTGGCTTATCATCTTATTGTCTATGACTGAGCTCAACCAGCAGACACTGAGACAGAACACAAGTGAATTATGGGATAAGAAAGGGCCCAACTCCAGTCAGACCCAATGTGCTTTCCACTTATCTGTCTGGCCTGGGAGGAGAAGAGTAGGATAAGATAATAATGATGATGATGATGATGATGAAGAGCAGGGAAAGATGGAGGCAGGGAATGAGAAGAGAGGATTTGTAATCTTATTGTTCTTGAGAAGCCTGCCGCGCACCCAGGGAAGAACTAAGTGGCTCTTACATACACACACACGCATGCATAGAGCATAGCACAGCAGTGGTGAAATGGGGCATAAACGCTGATGTAAGAATAGGCCATTCTCAAGCGTGACCTAAATCTGCAACCTTTCGTAACCACTTTTTTTCTCATTGTGTGTCCTCCCTTATTCGTTCCTCCATTCTCTTCCCACTCCTGTCCTTTATTTCTTCCTCACAGATCTGGGATAAGCAGTCTCTGGAGTGTCTGAAGATACTGACCGGACACACAGGCTCCGTGTTGTGTCTGCAGTACGACGAGAGGGTCATCGTCACCGGCTCTTCTGACTCAACCGTCAGGTACGATACATCTCGTTACAGAAGGGAACGCACTGTGTTTTTAGGAGTAGGCTGCCAAAAACTGTGTCCACAAAGATAACAAAAGGGTTCTTCAAATCGCTGAATAGAGAGTTTTGTAACTAAGTGGTTACTAGGCAGAATCTCTGCATGACGAAATGGGATTCACTGCACAACTCGGCTTGAATGAACTGTTACTGTAATTTATCTGTTGTTTCTCAACACAATGTAAATCTCGGGTTAACTTTGTCAACATAAGACAGAAAGCAGATGGGCATTCATACATACTAAATCTAATCCCAAGCAAAGTATTATTATGCTAAAAGTCAGGTTATGAACATTCATTTTGGGTTAATGACTCACAAAGGGTGTATCAGTTTTGAAGATGTTCAATTTGTTTCATGTACAAATGTGTACCAAATATTGTTATGTTTATTTTAAAAGCTAAAATGTGTGCTTAATGAAAATGTGTTCCTCCAGTACAGATTATTTTACTGAAAGGAATGCTTCTGTTGGGTCAGATCAAGGATAGTCACACATTATAATACCTGATCATATCCATAATAAATAGATTGTCATACCTATTTTATACAATCAAAGAAGCCAACGCTTACTTAGCCAAGTCCTGTAAAACTAATCTTTTACCCAGGTTTATTTCTCACTTCAATACATTTCGCAGTCGCCACCAAAGCCGAAGGAAAACAATGTGACGCCAACAAACACTGCTCTATTCAAATATAGTCATACCGACGGAGGCAGTTTTGACCATAATTTGGCTATTAATTGGAACACGAAGCGTCTTTACTTTGGCAACTAACATTGCTGTTTTAAGCGTTTAAAAACTGCTGGATGGTATGTTATGCTTGTAATATTATATGCAGTATCCTCTAGAAACTGGATAATGTAGGGACATGGATGTGTTAACAAATTCCAAATATTTCAAATAATCTGATAGAATGTGTTAAATATCTTGAAAATTGTCAGAGATAAACATTCAGAACAAACATAGAACTATTTATATAATTGATAATTAATCCACAACAAAGTGAACAGAACGGCATACTGTACTGTTTTTAAGAGGAGATTACTTATATCTTATCACCAGAAACAATGACTGTTCTGTTTGAAATATATAACGCGTATCTAATGCAAATCACAGCTTTAAACCACCTGCACTATGCTGTTGTGATGGCAAGCAATGTTCATTTGGAAAATAACACAAGATTAACGTTGACATCATAGGAGGATAAAGGAACATATTTCCAGATATATGTATAATATTTATGACAAATGTAAAAAAAAAAATGTATTTTTAAATAATTAGTTAGATTTTTATTTCACTGCTAGTGATTTTTAAAGACCTGGCTCGTGTGCGTATGTTGACACTTGCTTGGCTACCGCACACAGAAGCTCAACATTTAATTCTCTTATTACTTCACACTTTCTCCCGTACTCGCTGGGCGGTATCCAAGGAAAATGTGACTTCACTTCCTTAGCAACCGCTTTGACGAGCACTTTGTTTGTAGGTTCGGGTTGTCAACTTTTCCAGTATGTTCTGCATTTGACTCTTACAAAAGGTCCCGCGGTGCAGTTCGGTAACATGTTCTTCACAGCCGAACGTGTGTGTGTGACACTCTCATTGTAAAACTAATAAACATCTTTCTCTAATGTCTCCATTGTTTTCCCTTTTGTTCCCCTTACACGTCTTTTCCACTCTCCATCCTCAACCTTTCATTTTCACCACTTGTTCCCGACGTTAATTTTTTCTTTCCTACTCAACCCTTCCTCCTGTCTTTTCTTCTCACCCCTTTGTCATTTTGTCCCCTCTTTGTCCCTCACACC
Source organism: Ammodytes marinus (assembly GCF_949987685.1). Taxonomy (NCBI): domain Eukaryota; kingdom Metazoa; phylum Chordata; class Actinopteri; order Uranoscopiformes; family Ammodytidae; genus Ammodytes; species Ammodytes marinus. The sequence continues at coordinate 10,838,255 of NC_137214.1, forward strand.
CCTCCCCCTGTCATTTCACATCTCCATGTTGCCTTTCTTTCCCATTCTACCCTCTTCTTTTTTCTGCCATACATTCTCCTTCTACCTCTCCTTGTGCAGGGTGTGGGAGGTGACGACGGGCGAGGTACTGAACACACTGATCCATCACAACGAGGCGGTGCTCCACCTGCGCTTTGCCAACGGTCTGATGGTGACCTGTTCAAAGGACCGCTCCATCGCCGTGTGGGACATGGCGTCTCCCACAGACATCAGCCTTCGCCGTGTCCTGGTGGGACACAGGGCCGCCGTCAACGTGGTGGACTTTGACGACAAATACATTGTGTCCGCCTCAGGGGACCGCACCATCAAGGTTAATAGGGCAGCCTTTTAATGAATGAATTCAAGACAGGGAGCTACTAAAGGTGGAGTCAACGACGTGTGGAGAATTCTTGTAGTTCAAAATCACTTCATGCCAAAATCTTTGAATATCTCCCCACAGTCCGCCACCCCTGGAACCACTGCTGGAATTTTCTTTTGTGGAAATACACAGCCTAGGCTCTGTAAACAGGCATGTTGCTAGCTGCAGTGGGCCCCTTTGTTTACATACTAGTTCACAGAGCCTAGACTGTGTAATAACACCAGTTTCTACACACATAGTATGCACAGACTCCACCTTCAACAGCCTGCCTAGAAAAACATGAAATGTTAAAGATTCAATAGAGAAAAAGGTGTTCTTAGGTGTGACTTCTATGGATTAAACCAGATATGTCAAACCTATTCCAAAGTTTGAAACTGTTCAGATTCACCTGGTTGTTTTTTTAGGTGGTTGTTTGGTAAGCTGTACTAAATACAGGCCACTGTTTCACAAAGTTTTGTGTTGCGCCCCCCCCCCCCCCCCCCCTCCACTTGTAGGTATGGAGCACCAGCACCTGTGAGTTTGTGCGCACTCTAAATGGTCACAAGCGGGGCATTGCCTGTCTACAGTACAGAGATCGTCTGGTAGTCAGCGGCTCATCTGACAACACAATCCGGTATGTGTGTGAGAAGAATACATAGAATATCGCACAAACCTGTTGAATCCAAAAACACTTGTAGTACAGGCTTATATTGCTTCATTTAAGGATACAAATGTCATTGTATGAAATAATACTCTACTTCAAGGGATAGTTCAGTATTTTTTTAATTGGAGTTGAATGAGGTACTTAAGCATAGTTAGTCTGACCGCGACGACCGCCATCTCCATGAGGTAACAGACAAACCAAGAACTGAACTATCCCTTTATATCCACTTTAAAAAAAAACTTTAAAAGCAGAGAAGGTGCTGTGTATTGGCCTCCATGTTTTGCTGAGGCTTCACTTACTTTCTTTCTTCAGGTTATGGGACATCGAGTGTGGGGCGTGTTTGCGAGTGCTGGAAGGTCACGAGGAGCTGGTGCGCTGTATTCGCTTTGACAACAAAAGGATTGTCAGTGGTGCCTACGACGGGTGGGTCTCTCTCTCACACACACACACACACACACACAGCATTGTGCACAGAGAAGCATTTTGTTTCTGACTTTGTCGTGTCATGTTTCTCTCTGCAGTAAGATCAAGGTGTGGGACCTGCAGGCGGCTCTTGACCCACGAGCCCCTGCAAGCACATTATGTCTGCGCACTCTAGTGGTGAGTGGCACTGTTATATGGCTGATACTGATGACTTCATCTGCATTACCTATTAAAGCACTCTAGATTTTGTCTACAAGAATCCCATATAGGGTTTTGAAAAAACTCAACTAACTTCTCTCAAAATAGAATGGGATTTTCTTTTTCACATCAGGTTTAACTGTAACTAATAGTATATTTCAGTTCACCTCTAGTTTGTATCTTGATGCAGATTTAAGTTTCAAAATGTGTTCTCATACACACCTGTAGGTGAAGTCCAGCGTACCATACCAAAGTTGACGTTGTATTGGTTTTTCATGGGATGTGGTCTTGCAAACAGAACTTAACATTGAGAATCTTATTCTAAACACAATTGTTATCAGAACAACAACAATTAACAACCCCTCATTAATGTTTTACTCTGCATTGTAGATCTGCAATTGCGACTGTCTTTCAGTGGTGGCATCACAGACGGCTATGGTCTGCCTTTTAAACATTGCATTTGAACATCACTTCTCATTCCTTGTGTTTCCAGGAGCACTCAGGCCGCGTGTTCCGTCTCCAGTTCGATGAGTTTCAGATCATCAGCAGTTCTCACGACGACACCATTCTGATCTGGGACTTCCTGAACGTCTCGACCAACGGCCAGTCAGAGGGACGGTCTCCCTCCCGCACCTACACTTATATTTCTAGATAGCAGGTATACCCAACACACATTCACACTTTGCTTATAAAAACGTCCTTATCTCCTGAGGGTTTTCTGAAAAAATCCTACGAATTTTCAATGTCTACCAAAACCTTAATATCTAAGCCTGTGTAGCACATAGAAACATTTAAAAGGTAAGGGTCACAGGTTTCATTTAAACATGCTCCCTTAGCACTTACATACCAACACATTTTTCTAAAAATCTTCAAAATAAGATGGGGGGGGGAGAATAAATTATATAAAATATAATATAATAATATATGTGCTAAATGAGGTTATAATCCTGCTTCCTTTAAGCATGGATAGTAGTAACTGAATGTGCAGTGGATAGAGAAAGATAGAGGGAGGAAGAGAGAGCTTTATTTTATAATTTGGTTCAGTTATCACTGGCGCCATAAATCCGACTTCCCAGTACAACTGGAACGCAGACTGACTCCCGCTGTCTGGAGCTGGTCCAAACGGCTGTAGGAGATAAAAACGAAACTGAAACTTAACTATCGCCTGGCTGGGCTGACTTGAGTTGGAGCAGCTAAATATAGCCTAAATCAATAAATATTGTTACTAAATAGAAGTAATGTGTTGTGTGATTTTCGTCAGTATCTACAGTAGACCTAATTTCTGCGCTAACTGTTCTGTAATACGCTATCGCCGATCACGTGAACACACAGCCAGCTTATTCTTTATTTTTTTTTTTATTGACGTGATTTTCGGCAAACCACGCAACATTTAGGTGGTCACATGATTTAAAAAAATCAACAAAACCCACCTGATGTGTATTTGAACCAGTGACAGCGCATTCTATGCTGCATGCGCCATGAAAATTAGTTAAGACAACAATGCTGCGCCACGCAGCAGCCGGCAGGAGATACAATGTTGCGTCGCGCAGCATCCGTCATCAATTGGTTTGCCCTCTCTACACAAGCCATTTTTTTGTGTTTTTGCATCTGTAAGTAACAAGCACAACCATAGATGGATGGGTATAACAGTCATAATGAAATAAACCCTTAAATCCCTTATTTTCCTATTCGAGATGCATTTTAAATCGGATTTTGGAGGAGTAGGGAAGAGGAAAAGGTGCTTATCGTGCTGAACGTGCCGAACATGTCGCTTGATTATATATTGGTTCATCGCGTAGATTTCCTCTCGCTATTTTATTTCCCATTATCAACTACGAGATCAGACCCGGTACAACTGCAACAGTGCACTGTGTGTATGGTGATATAAAAACAACAACGACATGGCCATCAACATTGCCTAAAGGCAAGATGGCTTTCACTCATGACAGCCTCCACAGGCACACACAGCTGGGTGTTTCACTAATGCTAACTTGGCTAACTTGGCTAAAGCAAAGCAGATAGCTGAACACAAGCAAAACACACATATCCACTGAATGAACCAGGAAGCCCAATCTCCTTGCTCACTCTCACCAGCACCTACTCCTTCGTGTAGCGGTCCCTGTGTAGAACACCAAGCTGGTGTCATACAGCACACAGCCATAACAGCTTTTTCCTCTGTGTTTCTCAGCATCTTTGTGTCCTCTGTCTACACGTCAGTGATGTAGGGCAATCAACGCTGATTGGAGCAGTGCACAGAATGCTAGAATATTATGAAAAGTCCTTAGACTAAACAATATGGACGTAGCCTCTGTCATGTGATATTAGAAGACCAATTTTTACCTCTACGAAAAATATCTAGGTGTTTTAATATCCCGAGATTTCGTCACACCCCTAGTATGTGTGCATTGTTTTAGAATTCATATTCAGTCAGTATAGTTCCGTTGCTGAGAAGGACCCATGTGTGATTGCAGACTCTTTTCTACACCTGCAGGTGGCGCCATCCACCGCACCATTTCTCGGAGGAGCCCAGGGCTGATTGGCTGATGGCTGCGTCCATCATTTTAAAGGAGCCCATCTCTTCTCCTTCCTCCTCGGCATCTCTCGGTCCACCTCCAAACCCCGCCCCCGCCACTTTTACCTTCCCGCCCGTTCTGACAGACTCTTGAGCTTGTGCCCATTGCCTGCCAGTACCTTGACATGCACTCTCTCACACACACGCACACACATACACACACACAGGTCAACACTGATGAGGATTCCCTAATACGAACCAACTCTTCCGAGAAGTTTCACCTTCTGCTACTAATTTATGTTTTGTAAAGTACACTAATGACAGTATTAACCTAGACATTATGTAAGTCACAAGCTCCCCTTTTGTCCCCCTTGATACAAACCTAAAGCAGCTTCTGCTCCTCAGTTTTCAGCCCCCTGCCAATGCAGGGATTTTTCCACGGACATGGAATCGCTTATAGGTATATATTTATATATACACATATATCAAACACACACACAAACAAACACACTGTGGCACACAGTCGGGCAGAGGATGACCGGAGCTGTGATGTGGGAGACAGAGACTCTTTACTCAGCTCTAGGAAACAGGAGGGAAGGATTGGAGATGGAGGGAGTGATAGAGGGAGAAATGTGTCCGGGGAAGAGGGGATGACTTCCCTCGCTCCTTCTCGCTCCCTTTCACTCCTCCCTGTCTCTCTCTCCACACCCCACACCCCCTCTCCCCCCATCCCCCTTTTACCCCCCAGAGATGCACACTTGCTTGGAATACGGGGGGCGCGCGCACACACACTCAAGTTTTCTTGGGTGTGTGTTTGTGTATGTGGACTTGTGAATCGGCAGAACAGAGCAGAAGCGTCAAACAGACAGACATGCATGTGAGGTTGCCTCGGATACAGCGTCCCGGTACACCTCTGCTTTTTTTTTCTCTTTAACTCTTTACTTTCTTACTGTTTTTTATTACTGTTATTTTTCTCATTTTATTTTGAGTATTTTGGTTCTTAGTACAAAAATCATACTAAGCGTAGTCCTCTTTCTCTTTCCCTCTCTCTGTCTTTTTTCCTCATTCTTTCTTCTAACTTTGACCCCTTGTTCATCTGTCCCTTTCACTCCATCTTTCTCTCCCCCCACCATCTACGTGCTTGCTTTGGTTATGAGAGAAGCTGGAACTCAAGAGCTCAAATTTAGCTGTAAACGGAGTTGTCTTGTCAAAAATTGTGTTGTATATTAAAAATGATTTTTTAAAGAAGAAAATGACCTTATTGTGAATAAAGTACTTGACAGTGGTGGAGTGTTGAGCCAACTGTAACATGAATGAGTGTCTAATTGTCTGTCTGTTCTTGTCTGTGTGCATGTTTGGTTGCATTGGTGATATTTATCCCTATCATGTGGATGCAGCACTCATTGAGCCTGCAGTCAGGGAACCAGTGGGCATCTGTCCTTTTTTCACAGGTAGCGAATGGTGAGTAGATATTAGCTGATACTGACAAAGTTTCCTGGATCTCAATCGCTTAGTATGTCTTTTTAATATTGTTTGACAAAGAAATTGACTCAAGATCATGTAATTAGTTTTTTCTTTTGGAGATCAAGGCATCTTTTCTTAGTTGATTCCATCTGCTGAGATAGACAAAGGACAAAGATGTGATTCAGAGCTCGCTGGAAAAATAACTAGTGGAGTGGACCTTGAGTGAAGAAATACTTTGTTTTTCAGGAGAACTACCATTTCCAAGGTCAAGAAGAAATGTTCATGCTCCATTTATAAGGTGCTTATACATGCACACTAATTTGTTGCTTTTGAGTCTTAGCCTTGTTTTGATCTGATTTGTGATATGTTTACACAGAACATGATACACCATAGCTATGCATATTGCTACAGTGACTCTTAACTGTATCCAGATTTGGGACGGATCATCTTTGTACAGCTGTGTCTAGATTTCTTAGCATCTCTGATGCCATGTTTTGTACAAATGGTATTCTTGTTTGTATCAGAGTTCTCATAGTATCATATCTGGTTTCTGAAAAACCAGCATGATGTTTATAATAACACATAACCAGGATACTTTAAAAAAAAACAGAATATAACCAAGACAATACTGCACACACCAATTTCTGATTAGACGAGAGAATAATTGTAGATAACTGATGTAATGTGTGAAGTTGTAAAGGTTTCAACTCGGGACATAACTCAGAAAACCTGCTGCAGTTGAATCTTGATTGTCTTCTATTGGTGAGAAGTCTGGAGTAGTCTCTTTGTATTGAGAAGACAGCAACACCAATGTATGCAGTTTTAAAATCATCTTTGTTTTCTCATCCTATTTTATATCTCTTCAACTGAAGTTGAGCATCACCCACTTTTTCTTAATATACACTGGCTTTTAGTTACATGTATTTAATTGTGTACACGTTTGACCCAAACACCTAAAATATACTGCACGTTATCAATCACTTGTACTGACTTCATCTTTTACCTGAGATCTTTTTTGGTTAAATATTAAGTTAGACTTTCTATTTAAAATAACAAAGTACAAGTGATTGAACAGGATTCAGAAATCCTTTTTTATTTATTTTTTCAAAGTTGTAAATTAACCAAAGGGCCATTTTCCATCACCTATAAGTCACAATATTAAAGTCAACTTTGTTGTATTTGTATTCACTTTTGCTGTGTAACAAATTCACTGTCGACAGTTTCGATCGTTGTCAAGATTTGATGTCAGTAAGAATTTTCCAGTGTGCAAAAACTTATTTTCATAATTCTCACTTTCTTACATTTTTTGACATGAAGTCATTTAACGAGAAACAAATGTTTGGTTTGAACTGTGTTGCATTATTACATTATCATGTTAAGGATGGCCACCAGGTGGGAGTATAAACCCAGCTATGTCTCACACGGCCTAACGTGTTTATGAGACTCTTGACTGTTTGGAAGCCAAGTTGGGAGTCTAAATAACCTGTTACCGTAGATCACACACTCAAGTCTTGTAAACACTGTAACTGTGAAGAAGGAATGTATGTTTTGAGATGCTCTAAGCGGTGCCTTTATAGCAAAGACCTGGCTAGTGTATTTCAACTCTTATGATAGCCTACATCTGTCTGGTTATCGTACAGTGTGTATTCTCTCAATTTAGGAGAGGGAGGGGAGTTTTCTAGAGTTTCTGGGTTCAGTTTAGTATCGTAGTTAAATGTTTCAAATTCTAGGGGAATAAGTTATGTTGGATAGGATTTTGTGCTTGGTTGGAGAGAGGACCATTAGTATATGATGTGTGTGTGTATGTGTTGGATATGGGTGTGTGTGCTTCCTCTGGGTCTGTGGGATTTTGGCCCATAATTCCTGCAGCTCTCAGGTCACAGCTCCGTTCTCACGCACATATTTGGCATTCCTTCCCCGACATGATTACCATACACCTTCCACTCACTCTGGGGTTTTTTGGCTACGCAGAATATTTCCATCATTTTTCCCCGAGTGGAACTGGGAGCAACGTTCCAGAAAAAAATGAACAACTCAACCCCACCACCACCCCCTATACACTCCGCTCTTCTTTATCCCAAGCAGCCCCCCCACTCTCTCTCTCTCTCTCTCCTCCCCATACCATACCACCCCCCATGGCCCCCCTCTATCCACTTCAGAACTGATTCCTGCTGCCTTGCAATAGGAATACTCCGGTACAACCCTTTCTTTCCCCCCCTGAGTCAGCTGTTTGTGTCTGCCGGCATGGTTGGGTCATTTGGCAGCGACATCTCTTCAGTGACCTCCTGCTAGGCTGGGGAAGGAAGGGGAGGCATGGGGGAGAAGAGCAGGATAGATGAAACTCTATCTCACTACTGCATGTTTCCCTTCCAAACAGTTATGTCCGCAAAGAATCGCAGCAGGGCAAACGCAGATTTCCATAGGTCTGCAGGCAATCCCATGCAGTAGTTTTAATATCTTATTGGAGGAAGAGAGTTGCATTACAGTCTTTCCAATCACTTTGAAGACAGCTAAGGCTACCACTAAATCTGTTTCATTTGCAATGAATCTGTGTCTTTAATGTTTTCCAATTGAGTATTTTTCTTTTGGTCTATAAAATGCAAAGATAGTGTGGAAAAGGAGAGGGCAATATGGATCAAGTTAATCATGGTATTTATAATTGTGTATCAAATTATTGATTTTCTGTCATTTCGATTGATGTCAATTCAATTGAGAAACTGAGGGCAATGTTTGTATTTGGTTAATAATCCAGTGAATTAATAACCCAGAGAATGTAAGTAAAATTGCTATAGATTTGTCTTCACTCTGACTGATTGCAATATTGCCCACAGCTGTCTAATAGAACCATATCTATTAAAGGGATAAATAACCCGCGGTAAGTGGTAGGGCAAAAGCTCTGATGGTTACATTGCATAATATTGATATCATATCGCCAAACCGTACTACGAACTGACATTTTCTCAAAGCCCACTATTATGTCTTTGGATAACCTCTTTTGTTTGACCAACAGTCCAAAACCCAAAGATTATCAATATGGAATGATATAAAACTGTGAAACCCCTCAAAGAATCCTACAGTACCTGGAAAATGTTTGGCTTTTTTTGCTTGATACATGACTTAAATTATTGTTAATGAACAAATCTGTGGTTACTAATACCTTGTCAATCAACTGATTGAGCACTAAAGCCATCCGACCATTTCTGAACCCCTGTGAACTTGATTCTCTTTCTACAATATTTTCCCTTTGACCGAAAAAAAGAGAGACAATGTCAATAAGCAGTTCAAAGAGGCCGGGAGACACACAAAACAAGTGTTTCTGTAAGGTTTACTGAGTCGAGAAAGACTGCTGCACACAGAGCTGAAATAAATAAATGAAATAATTTTATCGTAATAATTATAGTAACCATCATAGTACGATTACTTAGTTAGGGTTTTGTCTTCTTTTTATATATATAATATATATATAACTTTCAATAAATTGTTCCCTTTAATATTTTTTTCTCCTTGTATGCATGAGACTTTGGTTTTTTGTTCCACTGAATGTCCTGGTAGCAGCATTCTGTATCCACGGTATCGCACAGGGGCATCGCCGTCCCCCTGGGTCGTTTCTATAGCAATGCTCAATCGACAAGGAAGGCACCCTCCCCTTGCCACGCTCACCCACTGCTCTCGGCACCCTCTGCACCTATAAGCCGAGGGTGCAGTGTCCTCGAGAGGGGGGGAGGGGTGACGGGTAAGAATCCTGAAGAAAGATCTTCGGTTGTCTTTGGTCTGTCGTTGGTTTTGGTTCGCTGTGATGGCTGGCTTGTTATTTGGTGCAGCTTGTTAAGTTTTTTTTTGTTATACATTCTGGTTCCTAAAGCTTCAGTCCCTGCGGTGAGTTGTCACAGGGGTTCATTCATGCAGGGACTGGATGGTCCCTTGTGATGATCCAGCTTCACTCATGGTTGTTGGTGCACTCCCTCACTCTCTAAACACACACACACACACACACACACTCTTTTACATACTGTACATTTACTCCTCTTCTTTTTCTTACAAACATACAATTATTCAGTTAAGTCGCTCAACTCAATTATTCATCCATCCATCCATTCATCCTACAGTCTCACAGGTTCCCCACCAATTTTAGCAGTGAGACAAATAAGTGCGTCACATGTCAACAATCCTTTCATTTTGGTCCATTTGATCTGTGAAGATCACTCTATCCCTTTTTGTCCACTCCACCGTTTTCCTTTCCTTTTTTGTCCTTCTGGGTTTTCCTTTTCATCCCGTAGTAGGCTAAGCACCCACTTGTTCAGTCAGTCAGTCTTTTTTCCCCAACCTTGTCCTTTTCTCTGTATGGTCCAGTTGTAATCCCATACTTGACTTTGCCCAGCTGGTCCAGGAACAGGAGACACAAAGGCCTTGTGGTTTGTGTGGTTGTGTGAATGAATGCCTTTTTCGTTAGAGTCTGGACTCTGCTGGGCAGCTCTGCATGTTTCCTGTCAGTATTTTTCTGGCCTATGAAAGGGGGTAAGCAGACCACGTCCATAGAGAGCTTCCAGCAATGGACCAGGAATTAGTCCAGTTGGATCCATCCAGTATAAGGGAACTAAAAAACTGAGAGGCATGATCACTAACTTAAGGGGGGTTTCTGTAGTGGCAAATTAGCAGGCGTAAAGGCTACTCCCCCACCCCCCACCCATGAATGATTCATCAAAGTTTCTGTTTGTCAATGTTTTATCCCCAAGTAAAGGGAGGTTGTTCAGTCGTGTGTGACACAAGAGATGACTGGGTTTAGCCATTGGCAGGCTCAGGTCAAGGCTTTTTTTTGTTTTGTTTGGGATGACAAGACAGTGGGTGCTAGCGTAGCCTATTAGCCTACTACTAGCGGGGCCCGGTAGCGCGCACTCTCTTCCCCCGCTTGCTGACGGTGGTGAAGCGGAAGGGGGTGGTGAGGTCCGGCTGCTCCCCGGGCGGGAAACGCTTCATGAAGTGCACGTCCTGCTGGTTGGGCAGCGTGTGGGGCCCCCGGCGAGGGCGGCCCCGTTTAGTGAAGCCCACATACCAGCCTGTGTAGCGCGCCGACATCAGGGCCGTGTAGTGGTTTTCCAGAACCTTCTCCACGAAGACGCAGTCGGCACTTCGATTACTGGCCTTCTGAGAGAGCAGAGCAAATCCCCAGGTCACCCCACACACAAACACACACACACACACACAGACACACACATTGGAAGGAACAAAAGAGAGGCTGGTCAGGAAACTGTAAGGATATTCTTGATAATAATTAATCATATCTCTGAATGAATGAAGTCTCACCTTTCCTACCAGCTTGCCACGGCGGTTCATGCACAGGTAGAAATTGGTTTCTTTGCCCCGGATTCTCACCTGGCTACCAAAGGTATCGGCCTCCACTACGAGCTGGGCTTGTGAAGGGACAGACAGAAGGACAGACAGACATTAGAGCCACAGGCATTGAAGAGAAAAAAAAATCAAACACCATGTTGTGTTTAAAAGCTCAGTGTTACAGGGGCACATGACCCTGCTGCGCCTACCCTAGAACCACCCCTGTTTATAAGGTTGTATCACACCAATATTAGGGGCTAAAAAATAAAGGTAACCTAAATTAAGACCTGACATAGTTTCATGAGATTCATTGGCAAAGCAAAGAACAACATTCAAGTTTACAAGGGGCAAAAAAAACAAGAAAATAACACTGCCAAGTATAGTGTGACACTAATTGCACAGATTACCAAACCACCATTAAATCAGATTTGGCTATAAACCCCCGATAAGACATTCACATTGAATCCAGAGGTTTAGGATTCATAGTTGCTATTAAACGTGTTGATAAATCACAGACAGATGTAAGTGTCTCTTGCCGGACAGATGGTTGTCAGATAAGGCCGGTCACACACATGGATGTGAGGCCGCTGACCACAAATGGGCCTCGTAAAAAAGATAACAGCCAGGAGAAGACAGGGCACGGGGGGCTGAGAGGAGCGGGGAGAACACTCAGACTGAGTGTCTGCGATACTGTTGTTTTAAGGTGTGTGGTATGTGCGCGTGTGCCTCTGTGTGGTTTGTGTGTGTGTGTGTGTGTGTGTGTGTCTGTGTCTGTGCAGGTGCATGCACGTTCATCCTTCCAGGCAACCGTCGACTACACATCTTCAGAGAGCGCTTGTGCCTGTTTAAAAATAAATCCCTAAAATGGTTCCTACATGACCTTAGTCAACAAAGGGGTCAAGAGAAATCAATACCTCCCTCCCTCTTGCCCTCTTTCCTCTCCCTCTTCCCCCAACTCTCTCTCTCGACTCCCTTCTGCTCTACTGCTTCGTGTTTGTACATTCATTCCTCTCCTCCTTCTTTGCCTTATTTCTACTCTCTCTTTTTTTCTTTCTCTTGGTTCTACTGTGTTGTATACCTCATCGCCATAGTTGGTCAGTTCTGCTTGGATTGTTCATCCTTAAGAGTGGTATTTAGATTAGATGGAGATTCACTATATAGTCATTACACAGTAAAACAATTAAATGCAATCAGATATAAGGATACAAACTAATTGGCAGAAACTGGCGGTACCCAGCTAGTATGCGTGCCGCCATGTTGTAAGCAGTTCATAAAGAGATAAAGGTTTTTTCACATCTTTGCTCCCATCTATATGGCTCGAAGTGGCTCGTTAACAACCTGACATGTTTGTGAATGGATGAATGGGATGGGTAATATGAGCACACACGCCGGAGCACATGAGGAAATATGAACTCTAGCTTTCATGGCTAGTCTTTCTCCTGTCCATTGATTCCGTGCGCGTGGTTTAGGAATGGGTTAGGCATCATTACAGGCAGGAGAAAAGGTAGAGAAGGAAGAGGGAGTGGGGGATGGACAGAGGGAGTGTTAGAGGATGGATGGAGGACGGGAGGGAGGGAGGGAGAGAAAAAAGCCTGCTGTTTTAAATCCAGAGGAGACAACGGGGAGGATGAGAAATCAATGGATGGATCGATGGAGGAGATGAGTTTTTAACACTCGGTCCGACACTACCTGCCAGGCTTCTACCACTAACTCAAACACTTTTTTTCACCAACACCTTCTCTCTCTCTCTCTCTCTCTCTCTCTCTCTCTCTCTCTCTGGCTCTCTCTCTCTCTCTGGCTCTCTCTCTCTCTGGCTCTCTCTCTCTCTTTCTTTTCTCTCTCTTGTGAATCATTGAGTCAGCAGCCAGTCGATGAGGTCTTTGTATTCCCAAGACAAGCTCCACTGCCCCTCTGCCAAAGCCCGGGGAGGCGTGTGTGTGTGTGTGTGTGTGTGTGTGTGTGTGTGCGTGTGTGTGCGCGCTTTTGTGAGTGTGTGTGCCTGCACAGTTGCATTCTGGATCCGTTCATGCGTGCTCTTGGTCAACCCCGAGTCTTTGTACTTGCAACCGTTAGTCGGTCGGGTGTGAGCGCGCATATGGCTTTTGCGAGTAAGCAGCATCTTAAACTGTGTGCACCAAAAGTGTGTGTTTTTCCCCCTGTGCTCTATACTGTGTGTGTGTGTGTCTTACCATATTTGTCTCCATCTTCTCCTCTGGCGCTGATTCTGCGCCCCAGCACCTGGACGTGTTTGCCACTGGTGCGACTGTAGAGCTGGTAGACCCGGTGGTGTCGCCGACTCATGGTGTCTCGCACCTGCGTCTGGTTCTCCACGTGTACGCTGAAGTTGACCCCATCCACGCCAAGTACCTGCTGGGAATACACACACACACACACACACACACAGAAAGACACCCAGAGGTACACACATACAGATAAGGGAGGGTCCTAAATAGGCTCCAAAGATTACACGTACTACCAATACACAACTTGTCTCACCTGTAATGGATTGCACATCACCAGCAACATCTGGATACATCTGTGGGGGGAAAAAGTAAAAACAGATGAGTTTTATAAAATATGTAAGCAACACTGAATGTTGGAAGAGTCATGCCTGACACCATCATTTCCATCTCTTTCTTCTCTAGCTGTTTCTTTCAGTTTAAGACATCTCTTTTCCTTATTGGGTGATTACTCACACTGCTGTGCTGGGTGTGTGTGTGTGTGTGTGTGTGTGTGTGTGTGTGTGTATGTGGGGCTGCCTGGCACAGCCACTTGACATACAGACAGGCAGATGTCCAGGCCATCAGCAGACAGACAACACCCAGAGCAGTGTTTATGGTAACGCTACCAGCCTTCTGGCCAAACCCACTTGCTGACCCATTCGTGACTTTTGCCTTATACCAAAAATCTGGCCTCCAAATGACCTGATTGGACTGTGTGGCGAAAATGGCAAACATGCCGAGACAACTAGAACATGTTTTGGTTTGGACATCTGAGGAAATGGTCTGGCATATTTGGCTGCTGTGCGTATGTAGACAGCTGGGGCTGGACTACAGGTGTACGCTCGGCTGTGATGTGGCTTTGGAGAGCGGTGCACTTGCGGTTTCATTTCGAGGTGCTGTGAGAAAGTGAGAACTTGAGCTACCAAAAAACGTGTGGAAAGATGACTTATGGAGGAAACAATTGGTAGGGGAGTTATCACGGTGACGTGGCATTCAGAATGAATGTGTTATATCTGTAAGAAAATAAAACTTTATGTGCTTCTTTTTTACCCCTCTGACTGCCTGGAAAGTAAAAGACATTTATGATTTAAACAGCTGGTTACAGTTACAATTAAAATGCGTCTCACTATATCACGTTGCTTAATTGAAGTGAAGACCTTGACCTTGGATGTAGCAAATGTTATTTACAGCTTTAGTAAGGGAGTGATAGTGTTGCGCAACATCTACTTTGGCAGTCCTTGAACTGCTATGAATTAGTGGCTGAACAACTTGATGAAGTTCAGAATCAAGTGTGTGTGCTGAAAAAGCAATTCTACGAATTCTGTTCTTTACCCGACTCAACTTTACTATCTCTCCGCATGCCTCTTCTCTCTCTCTCTCTCTCTCTCTCTCTCTCTCTTCCTGCTCTAGTCTTTTTATGTGAGTTGTTTTCCTCCCTATCTCTCCTCTACCTTATCTCTCTCTCTCTCTCTCTCTCTCTCTCTCTCTCCGTCCCTTTCTCACATATCATTCCCTGCCTCCCATCTTCCTTTATGTTTAGGGTTAGTGGGGTGACTCCTCCACACTGTCATGGGCATGCACACAGATGTGCAGATGCATGCAGGGTGTGTGTGTGTGTGTGTGTGGTTGTGTACAGAAGGAGCGGGCAGCTGACAGCTGGGCCAAAGCAAAGACATACGCGCTGCTGAGAGAGGGAGATAGCGATGAGGAGAGTGAGGTAGACTGAAAAGTACACAAAGGGGAAAGGGAGAAGGCAGGACACATGAAGGTGATGTAAGAATAAATAGTGGGGAGATGGAGCAAGAGAGAGGGCTGACAGGTAGTAAAAGAGGGGAGAGATAAAATCGGGCAGATGCACAGATGTGGGAAAAGGGTCAAAAAAGACTAATGTTACATCTCCAAAAGGAATGGGAGTAAAAAGTGGCAAAATGAGAGACAGTAGTGTAACCACAGAGTGTGGTCTGGCGTGAGAAGTAGACAAAAAGATAAATAATGGGAATGAAAGAGGAGGAGGAGGAGGGGGGTTGAACTCATGCACATCGTAACACATGTCACCGCCGCCTGACTAACACACATGCACATACATATACCATCTTGATTCCTTTCCTCTCTTCCCTCAACGTTTCTTTTCCCATAGCATGGTGTGTGTTGGCCCCTGACTTCTTTTAATAGATGCAGATATATCTCATGGCAACGCAGTGCAGTGTAGAGTGTTGGCCCTCACAAATTTTGCCTGCGCAAGCCGAAAAAACCTGAGCGCCTGCCTGTGCATTGTGAGGACTCTCAGCTGTTAAAACACCCCAGCTGCACTGCCGCCGAGGACACTGCAGGAAAAGTGCCTCGGAGCTGGATTCTCCCGCTACCACCGAAACCACAGACACTCCATATTATGCCAGCCACAGTGAGAGAGAGAGGAAAGAGGGAGACAGGATCAGGGGGGAGGGATGAGAAAAAACGAGAGAATAAGAGAGAGCCCAGAGTTTCTAAAAAGTTTGGGGGAGAGTAAAGACAGAAGGAGAAGGTATGGAGAGAGAGAGAGAGAGAGGGAAAGCCCGGTGTGCCTTTGGCCGGCTGCCAAGACAAGCAAAGGTCTGACATCATAAACCTGCGTCCCAGCAGATCCACCATATGGAGGCTGCGGTTTTTTAGACTAGCAGGCCTCAGCACCACCACTGGGCAAGCAGCAGCGTGGAGAGAGAGAGAGAGAGAGCGGTCTGAGCCTGGTGGGACTTCAGCAACAGAGCGGCGGTTTTCAACAGTGTGTAGCAGTGGTTAACGTGGTAGGCCGACACTGGAGCAAGTGGGCTTTAGGCACGGTGCGAGAGTTTCAGATGTTTATTCGGCAGTGGGCGTGTGAGTGGGATCGGCAGTAGTATAGAGCCTATGGTGTAAGCAATGGGTTAGAGAAGCAAGAGAGGGTCCTGGACCATGGAACTACTGTGGCTTTTTTAGGAGAGGAGCAGTTAACAGGTTGTTGTGGCAAAATAGTAAGAGAGCCCTTGGCTTTTTGTTCACACAATGTGGTAAAACTGAGAAAGGATTGGCTCTTTAACTCAAAGCAGCAGACTATAATCTGTGAAACTGCTCCTCCGTATAAGACAGTGCCAAGGGGCGCCGTCATTCATCAGTTATTAATTCATGCTTTTTATCTGAGCAAGTATCTGTGGAAAAAAATGGGGGTATAGGCAAGACAGGAAGACAGATGTAGGCAGTTAGGTGGGTAAGTGGAGAGAGTGCGAGGGAGACACAGACAGAGAGAGAGAGAGAGAGAGTGATAGAGAGAGAGAGAGAGAGAGAGAGAGAGAGAGAGAGAGAAAGTCAGGCAGACACCAGCAGCAGCAGCAGCAGCAGCAGCACACACCCTGTCCAGGTTGTGTGAGGAATGAGAAGTATCTGGAGATGACTGCCATCTGGGAGAAGTACAGCCGACACAAAGAAAGAAAAATAAATCCCTTTGGCTTTTAACAAGACACACCTCAAATGGGCAAACTCGAGCCCCCTGAGTCTGTATCCTCCTCCCTTCGATTTGCTCTTGGCACTTTATCATTTTCCTATCCCACTAGATAAAGCCGGTGTTATTTGACTCAACTTCTGAAATATTTTCAATAGGAGGGGGGGGGGGGCATTTTTCTTGACGATGGGAAAAATGGCCTTTTCTAAGCCAGCTTGGCCATCCCTGAAGTAAGTGCAGATGGTGATGGAGATGTTTATGGCAGGTTTTTATTAGTAACAGGGCCCTGACTCTGACCCAGTGACCCTGAACTGTCAGCCAATCAAAACAGGGCCTTCCTTGGCATGTTTTCTATGGGGACTGATGAGGAGTGATGTAATCGTTAGACTCCATCACCTTCATCTGTAGCGACGGGCTGTCATGGAACTAGTTTAAACAATTTGGACGAATGAGATGGGCACCTTGAGTGTATAACTTGAGTTTATGACACGATAAAGTGATAAAAAGTAGAACTTACAAGACGGTCAGCGTGGAAAGAAGGGACAACATCGCTTCCCCCCTCCACTATGGAACTTGGCCCAGAGACAGTCTCCTCGACTCGGTCCGAGCCAGTCCGACAGTCCGGAGAGTTCCCCTCTCAACGTTTTGAATCCGCTGAATGTCGTTCACAGTCAAAGGGTCAGCGGACACTCCCGTTGGCATCGGCGGCGGCTTGCCCCGGATCCCCCGGTGTGGGTGAGTGTAAGGGCGCGGGCGACTTGGGGTGTGAGGACAGAGTAACCGTGCCACTGTGACCGCCGGGCAACCTCTAACAGCTGTCCCAGACCGGTGGAGAGACGGATGGGCGGGGGGGAGCAAAAGGGGGGAAGGTTTGAGAGAAAGAGAGAGAGAGAGCTGCGCGTCCCCGACACGGAGAGGAACAGGTGAAAGCGCGCTCACAGATCCGTCACAGATAGCCAACACCAAAATCGACCTTGCTGACCCTTCGGAGTGATGCTCGGCACTAGTGTGGACAGATACGGCGCGTGCGTAATCTTTTGCGTAATCCAAAATGCGTAACGTCTCAGCGTTTCAACGGCAAGCTTCTGGTCTCCAAAATTAAAACTGTAGTGACAAAAGAATGTGGTGGAGTGTTGGTGGAGCAGCAGAAGGCAGGTTTTAGTCCCAGCAGAGCAGGGTTAGCAGCTGTTGGAGGTGGGATACCTGGGCTGGCTGATGGAGCAAACGGCGTGCTGGAGAAGGGGGCTCTGCGGGCGCAGGGTAATGCACAGCGGCCTCGGTCATGACTGCGTCCCCACGCTGGCTCAACGGGTTTGTGGCTCAGGTGACACCGGCCGACAGTGTCCGACAGAGAGGTTGATAAGGTCCCGGAGCGGTCCAGCTCAGAGGATGGGTGTATGGAGAGTGCTGAATGAGAATGGGAGGGGATAATAAAAAGGGGGAGAGAAAGAGAGGGAGGGATGGAGGGAGGGGAGGGCCGGGGAGGATGGGAACAGCTGTGACTTGGTGGCGGACTCAGCCACCCGCGGGATGGCGAGGAAATTACAGCCGCACTTTGCACCTGATTTTCCGGACTTCCCCGCTGGCCTCAGCCGCTGGTTACCGCCTGGCTGCAGCAGCGGTCCTCCCTGCGCCCTCTCGATACAATATCAGCCAAAACACAGCACGATGACATCACCTCAGAAATGTTTGAAGGAAGGGGGAAAATGCAATCCGATCTTTTTATTTATTTTTTTAAACGTAGAAAGTTTAAGCAGTTTCTCTGAAGGGGAAAAAACATGAACGTCTCCTCGTTTCGAAAAGAAAAAACGAACTCCGCAGTGCAAGAAGAGAAGAGGAGACGAGCTCGCCAGTTTCTGAAGAAATAAAAGTTAAAACGAGCGCACTGGAGAACGTCTTTACTCAAAATCACACTGACAGATCGACTCCCAGTCCAGAACCTGCACCGTTCCCATTCCCTTTCTATTTGTCTCTCTGTTTCATTCAGACACCCAGAGGAGAAAACACATAAGAAAACGAAAAAAGAAGCCAGTCGTGCGCTTTTTTATCCACTTCACTGGTACTATGCAGATCCTTCTCCCTTTCTAAAATTCCAAGGTTTCCTTCCATAAAAAGCCTTCCACACAGGAGAGGTGCGTCGGCAGGCACAGACCTCACTCCAAGAAAAACCAGAACAAGATTTTAACAGACGCGGATCAATCCTCCCTCCCTCTCCTCCCTCCCACCTTTCTCGCTCTCTCGCTCTCTTTCTCTCTCTCTCTGCCTCACACACACGCACATGCACACTTATTGGATCAAAATGGGATTAGTCAGTCGCTATGCGATGCCGACCAAACTTACACTGCAGAAATATCCATTTTAACAAGTGTTACGTTCTATGAGAAAAACATCTGCTCATGTGGTGAGATAATTTCACTTGTTTACAATGCAAACCAACTTGTTTCTATAATTTTCCCGAATCAGGCAATTTTCTTTTGGACTTTCATCTGCGGTACTCTGCCCCCTTTCAACTAACATTTGTTTGTGGAAATTCCAGAAACACGTAAAATACATTGGAAACAATGAGAGTGACGTCATGGCATCGGGAGGAATTCATTCGTTTCCAGAAAATGCGATTTAAAAGTACATTTCAAAACAAATGCATAGGGCTGACTGTCTCTGGGATAAAGACAAACGTATTTTATTAGAAAAAAATTCAAGACCTTAGTCAAACAAACACCTGTCTCAATCAAGTTAACATATGTCTTAAAACCAAGCGGACTTCTTGTCTTCCACTATCTCCCCTGAACCTCACTATTTCAGCCCCACTGGCCCCGGACACACACACACACACACACACACACACACACACACACACACACACACACACACACACACACACACACACACACACACACACACACACACACACCCTTCAGAGCCGCCGCGCTTTCAAGTGATGTATTTTGACTCCCCATTTCATAACTTTTAAGTTAAACCTTAAGAGGGAAAAATGAAACGGAGAATGAGAGACAGTCGGGAGGGCGGTATGTAAGCACAGACACGGATCCAAAACGAACATTTCTCAGGGAATTCGGCAGCAACGCCCGCTCTGCGCTCCCAAAACTCCCTCTCACCGCCGCACAACCGCAGACGGTCAGCCAAGCCAACACAACACTCCTGCCATACCTTTCATTCACTCACACACACGCACACACCAGCGCACAGAGAGAAAGAATAGAGGGAGAGAGAGAGAGTAAGTGTGTGTGTGTGTGTGTGTGTGTGTGTGTGTGTGTGTGTGTGTGTGTGTGTGTGTGTGTGTGTGTGTGTGTGTGTGTGTGTGTGTGTGTGTGTGTGTGTGTGTGTGTGTGTGTGTGTGTAGGTGGAAGGGGGGTTGGCCTCATACATCAGGGACAGTTATCTTGGCTCCAAGTGTAGGCTTATTCTTTTCAACATTGTACTTTCAAATCACACACATACACACACCCCCACACACACACACACACACACACACACACACACACACACACACACACACACACACACACACACACACACACACACACACACACACACACACACACACACACACACACACACACACAGTATTTTGCAACTGGACAGGGTTGAGCAGGGCTGGGTAGGGGTACTGTGGTTGAATGCCTTTCCAGTCATGCTCCATAGACAAGCCTCTGGCCTTCTTTCCTACTACTGGCTCTCTCTGTCTTTGCACCTGTGTCTGGGTTTCTTTTTCGCCGCTCACCGCACTGCTGCAAGGGACACGAGTGTAAATGTTGTGGAGAGGGATTTGAACCACATTCTGGTGTTGAGGAATGGGCCCGTCTGGTACTCTGAAGCCCAGATGGAAGAAGGGTTCAGAACAGGGACTGCAGCAACATCTTTGTGCACTAAGAAATAACAGACGGGAAAGCTCCTCCACTGTATTCACACCACTGTTAAGAAGGCCGGCTTTAACAATATAGCAGTTGTTTTGTAGAAAGTGGTATTACTCAAATAATACACAGAAGAACTATTGCGAGAGTTAAAGTAATATATCCCCGATCAAACATACCCCGATCTTTAACTGTACCAACAGCACCTGCAGCAATGTACAGCAATTCCTGATCCTCCTGTGGAGTTGATGACGGTCGAAGGCGCTTGACAGGTGTTAACAATTTTCAGAAAAAGGTGAGAAATGGCAACCTTATCACATGCCTTCAAAATGAAAAATAGATAAGAATAAAACAAAAAGTTAAATGAAAAACTGATTGTAAGAGAAGCAGGCCTTTTTCCACTCTTTCACTCTCTCCTTCTGTCACATCACTCTTTCTCATTCATTTTCTGTCCTCCCTATCTGTCTCTTTAATCTCCCCGGCTGTTTTTTATCTGCTCCACTCTGTCCCTCCCTCTGTTTGCGGCCAGCGTATTGATCGCCCATGTCTTTGCCTCTGCAGCTCCTGCCTATTGATCCTTAGCTAAGACACACACACACACACACACACACACACACACACACACACACACACACACACACACACACACACACACACACACACACACACACACACACACACACACAAACTTGCGTGCATACACATCCTCACATATGTGGTTGTCCCCTTCCCCTTTCTCCACACTTGAAAAACCATCTCACTCTCATGCGGACCAACTTTGCCCCGCACATTATTCTCTAAATGCACATGTGCACACAGTCGCATGTGCACAAAGACACACAAAGAGAGACACACCAGGACACCTCTTTTTTTTGTTGCATATACCCTCTGTTGTGTTGAATAGACTTGGCATTGATGGACGTTATGCCTTTGTGCTCCTCTCTCGACTCATTAAAGTGAATGAGACCCACGCGTGTGTGTGAGGCCCTTTAGCTGCTGTAGGTCTAGGCCCTCTCTCTCTCTCTCCTATCTCTTCCTCTCTCTTTGACTGGGCCTGCAGGCTTCTTCATCCAGGGAGCCTGGTCAATATGGCCATTCTGTCTAGCAATTAACATCGATCAGCGCTCGTCAATACCGTCAGCACCCAGACAAAAGACCCAGGGTGCATTGCGTGTGCTTGCCCTTTCTCTGTCACAGTCCAACAAATCCCCAAACAGCACTCTCATTATATGAGGGCATTCTGGCCTGACCCCAAGGTCATCATTGAGGAGAGGCTTGGGTGTGCTGGACTTTTATGTCATGGGTGACTGGAGTGCAACCTATACCACACAGTGTCCTGAGCTTTGGGGCCAGTTGTTAACTCATTATGACAGTTGTGTGTTGTGTGTGTGTGTGTGACTGTGTGTGTGTGTGTGTGTGTGTGAGTGTGTGTGTGTGTGTGTGTGTGTGTGTGTGTGTGTGTGTGTGTGTGTGTGTGTGTGTGTGTGTGAGTGTGTGTGTGTGTGTGTGTGTGTGTGTGTGTGTGTGTGTGTGTGTGTGTGTGTGTGTGTGTGTGTGTGTGTGTGTGTGTGTGTGTGTGTGTGTGTGTGTGTGTGTGTGTGTGTGTGTGTGTAGAGGTGTGGGTGAGGAGTCGGTTTAGATATCCCTTGGTTTGGACAAGACAAGCGATATCATCCCCCCGCTGTGTTCTCCGAAGCGTTAGACACTGTGAAAACTTTGAACAGTATAAACGCAATCCATCATTGTGGTGACAGATTTGGAGTTCTCAGATGTGTCAAGGGCAGCGGATTGTGTCCAATTAGCTTTGTCTATAAGCTACATGTATGGGATAGAAGGGGTGGGGGGACCAGGGTATATGTTGGAGCTCTAGAGGGAGAGAGAGAGAGAGAGGGGCTTGTGGCTCTGATTAATACCTGCAGGCATGGACCTTAAACTTCAACATCAGATGTTGAGTTGTCAGCCTAACATTGGTTCCTTGGGATAGATACGCCGACTCTGTTAATCATCGGCCAAGTTTTAAACTGTTCCCCAATGTGTAAATGTATCAGACACTTAATAAAGGCCCTTTGATGACAGGGGGGCCCATGCAAAGTCAAGGAATGTGTACAGTGTGCCGGGGCTTTGAAATGGGAACCTGTTCGCCACTTGTCCGCGTCTGCGAGAGATGAGAGAATCGACAGCTGCAACTAAGTAAGAGCAGGAATTAATTAGCGCAGAGCCGTTTGTGCGATAGTGGGCGAGCCGAGATGAAGAGAAAGGGAAAATATTGTTTTTATTAGCGGCGATGTTGGTGGTGCACAGCCTGCTCCCTTCTCTCGCTTAGCAAGATTAATCCAGTGAATATGAACGTTTACTCTCCTCGGGGTCCCAAAATCCGTTGCAGCTGTTGTCTCTATACATGGTCCCAGCTGAGGCACTGGAATAACTTTACTTTGACACTTTCAAGTTGGAGGGCTTGATGGTGCTTTGGCCTGGTGTCAGGGTAATTATTCATGCAATCTAGCTTGTCATTGTTCGGCCAAAGCCTGATTTTTGCAGAGTGAACTGTGTCCAGGTAGTCGTGTGCTTCGGGGCTACACCTGTCCCCTCTTAGCAAGAAAACACACTAGGAGAGTTTTATTTTTTGGAAGTTATTCAAGCAGTGCTCGGGAGTGTATTGTCATTGTTGTGGACGAAGTTTGCCAAAAGTTCTGATGATAAAAAACATCTGTGCCTTTTCAGATGAATCAAGTGCACAATACTGAACTTAGATCCAACCAGCATATGCCATCCAGCAGCTACACTGTCTCATCTTCACCTCTGTGCCATCTGGCAACGCCGCTTGTTGAAGTTTGGACACACTGAGGAACCCGTGACAGAATCTCATGCAGGGGCCAACTATTCAAAAACTTCTGACCGTCCCAATAAAATAAACAGGACAGGAGTCAATTTCAACAACAGCAGGGTGTAGGTTAATATGTTGATACTGTGTTCCTAAATCTATACTATAAACTGAACATTTGATTTGACATTTCCATGAACAAATAAGACAGATAAGATGACACAACACTAGGTTGTAAACACTAGAAGATTTCCTGCAGGAGCAGCCCTGCATGCTGTCTAACATGGATTGGCTGGGGCTTTTCAGTGTGCTTCCCAAGGATGTAGAGAACAAGAAAAAAGTTAATTGCTTTCGACCAATGAGGTTGTACATAAATATGCAACGCTCAGCGACCGGGTGGATGTTTGTTTAATTATGGTCCTTGTGGTTGTGTGCGTGTGCTTGAGTGATAGTGTCGTGACCCTCAGTGACAGACTGCGCACAGCTGAGTGTGTGTGGGGCTTGTGGCTATGGTGTGAATGGTTACGAGTATATGCAAAGAGTGTGTCAACAAGGCTATGCACAAAGTTGTGTAGGTGTGTGTGTGCTCCATGGCTGCAGTGTGTGTGTGTGTGTGTGTGTGTGTGTGTGTGGGTGTACTTCTATTTCCAGTTCTTCCACTACTATTTTTGTAAGAACCAATTTGAGTTTTAGACCCGAAGAGTGAGGACATTTTTGGAAAGTGAGGACATTTTGGCTGCTGTTCACTTCAGGATAGGCCTTTCAAAGGCTGTTTGAGGTTTAAGACTTGGTTTTAAGGTGTGTGTGTGTGTGTGTGTGTGTGTGTGTGTATGTGTGTGTGTGTGTGTGTGTGTGTGTGTGTGTGTTTGTGTGTGTGTGTGTGTGTGAGTGAGACAGAGTTATCCGGTACTCTCCATACATAGTGATGTGAATTGAAGCTGTGGCTTGTGTTGGACGCTGATCCAGTTGTTGTTGTTTTTTCTCTCCCCGTTTCATTTAGCCACTCGGCGATGGAATCCACGATCACAGTAACCTTCACTCCTGTCATATTTTCTGTTCATCTCTCTCTCTCCTACACTCCTCCCTTCCTCCCCGGTCAGCGCCCTCTGCTCCTCCATCCTCTCTCCCTGCTTCTGCTCCCTCTCACTGTGTTAATTTTCTCTCATTCTGTTTTTCCCCCCCTCTCTTCCTGCCCCTTTAGCTTTGCCACCGGGCAAAGGAGGAACTGTAATGTTTATGAAACCCTTTAATGTGCTATGTAATTACCCTGGCAACACCTCCCATCATTACTCACGCCAATAAAGCAATAAAGCACCTTCGAATTGACATTTCAGAGTGGGAGAGCGAGAGAGAGAGAGAGAGAGAAGCACACACTTTCCATCATTCACCCCCCCACACACCTCTATTAATCTCTTTCTTCTCTTTCCTCACTCTCCATTTGTTCACCTCATCTGTTGTTTTGTTTTGCTGTTTGGTTTATTCTTTCCTTCCACAGCTCCTTCCTCTCCCCTCTCCAGGCTCGCTGTGACTTCTGCCAGATGCCCAGGTGGTGGTCAATTACAGCGCAAGTCCTTTTGGAATAACAAAAGCATTCTTAAACTTTCTGCTCCACTGAGCCTATTTTAGGAAGACTTCGCTGTATGTTGGAAACTGGGTGAATGGGCTGGAAGGAGAGGAAGCGAGAAAAGAGAGAGAGAGAGAGAAGAAGGAATATAAAAAAAACACTTACTGAAAGAGTGTAAATGAGGATGCATAAAACAGGCGGGCAGCTGCAGGAGTAGCCATGAATGATGCATTCCTCAAACAATTTGTTGTGAGTAATGCAGAAATTGTTTGTTTACGCTAAAAACTTCCATATGCAATTAATACACACTCGCTTGCAGCAGTCCCTCCCTTAACAGCGCACCCACCCATGCTCCGGTCACCATACCTCCCACTTAGACAGCTGAGGCCCTGGCCCTTTTTTTGTGTTAGCACTTATGCTAAGTCCCCTAGCTTTTCTCTGCTCTTACCGCAAATGCCCAAAACCCCTTTTCCGCCTCAACGTCAGGCTCTTACTGTAATACCTTCTGCCCACCTCTGATAGCTGCAGCGCCTCTCATTCCCCCCTCTGTCCTGGCGAAATCCTCATTTGTAAGACAAATATTATAACAAATTAAACAGCAAAACAATGGGTGGGTGTCTGCCTGACGTCAGCCTGCATTTCATTAGCAATCGCTAGGCTAACGCGTTCCATATGGAGGAGCCTGCAGGGTAGCCCCCTGCTGCCCAGCCCCAGCGTACAGGCCCAGCCCAGCCTGGCCCAGCTCGACTCGGTTGCCACGGTCTGCCCCCCCCCCCCCCCCACCCTCAGCATTGAGTCAGCCCCCCCCCCCCCCAGTTTGGACCCCATCCGGGCCCCCGCCATTATGTCATCTTTAATTTGGACTTGTCACACATCACCTGACACCTACCCCCGTCATGCCGTAACCTTTTGTCCCGTTGGAGCGAAAAAAGCACTCCGGAGGCTTTCTCCCTCTCCTTTTCTCTCCCACTTCGCCTGTTGTTTTATTCTCCTTTTTCCTCTCATTCTTTCTGGCTCTCTCACGCTCCTTCCCCCCCACCCTCACTCACTCACTCACACTCCCTCTGTTGGCTTCTGTCACTCTCTCCCTTTCCCTCTACCCCCCCCCCCCCCTCTCACTCCACGTAAACCCATCTGACTTTCCCCTCTGCCCCTTTGTCATTCAGACTTGGGTTCAATATAGTTTGATATGTGTGTTGGTATGGAAACAACCAAGAAATATGCTGACATTAATGTGATGACACCTCTGCTCAGTCACCTACATCCCTTTTCCAAGACCCCCGACAGATGAGCTGAACGACTGCACAATGAGTGATATATGGGAGGTGACAGTCAAAAGGGAAAGTAAAGCGTTCTGGAAAAAGGTAAAACTTTAGCATACAACCAGATTCTGGATTCAGACTGGTATGTTGGACCGAGGTTTGACTTCTGGAGAGCAGCAGGGCAACAGTGGAGCTGCATGTCTCCTCTGATGGAAATATGGAGAGTGATAGATGAGGAATTTGATGTGGAGATGAAGGCACAGAGATGAGAGGAAACATGCAGGTAAGAAAAGATTCAAAACAACAAGCTCTTGTTTTTGTGTTCAATCTGTACTGAAACATCAATGTTAACATGTGCACCACAGGTGGGTTGTATGTGGGATGGGTGCAGTTACTTGGTGCATGGCCTGTGTGTGTGTGTGTGTGTGTGTGTGTGTGTGTGTGTGTGTGTGTGTGTGTGTGTGTGTGTGTGTGTGGTGTGTGTGTGGTGTGTGTGTAGCCTGGGTCTGTTTGAAGGTGGCGGTGCTGTTTTGGGCTGTGGTAGCCATGTGGAAGGATAGGGAACAAAGTAAGTATGTTTTTATTTATCGCAATTTCTACAATAAGGTTAAAAGTGGACTTTGTTATCGAAATCGAGCAAGCAAAGACGTGTGTGTGTGTGTGTGTGTGTGTGTGTGTGTGTGTGTGTGTGTGTGTGTGTCCGTGTCCGTGTGTGTGTGTCCATGTGTGTTTGCATGCTTGCCCTGTCATGGTCTGTCTTTTCTATGTGTGTAATCATGTGTGTGTGTGTGTTTTTATGACCCGTGTGCACTGGTGTGTGTGGGTTGCTGTGCACACCCATGTGAGTTGCTTGGTGTCTCTGGCAGTCGTCCCTCATCACTGCTCTGGTCCCAGAGGTCCCTGCTGTTGGCTTCATTCTCCTCTTCTGTACTGCTGTGCTGCCATATTGTGTTCAGCTCTGATTTATTCTATTCTATTCTATTCTATTGTGAATAACTGTGGCACTTTTAAAATTATTTGCGAATGTATTTTTTATGATACACATACATAAAAATGTCCCTTTGACTGTTATGAAGCTCAAAGTTGGAGTGTTGGACAAATTGCCGTCCTGATAAATTAATGGTTTCTGAAAGCTCTATTTTTATATCTTGTAAATCATAACTCTCCATTGCTTCGGCAATAAAAAACTAAAAAAGAATGAAGTAGTGACAGCTGGTGGACAAGCATTTTGGTTAAATTATTCTCTTCTGCTCAAAAGCCTTTATTCAGCTGGGTTGGAAGAAAATGATTTTTATTATGAGGGAGCTATTTTGGACCCAAATCATCTGCTGAGAACTGCGCTGACTAGAGTAAAAAAGAAACTTTAGAGACTATAAATAACCAAACAACCACCTCTTCGATAAAATAAAAGAACCTGGAAAAGAACAGGCAATATAACATTATACACAACTAAACAATCTTAATTTATTTTCCTTTCTGTCAAGCAAAGGCAAAAAATAGTCCCACACATTTAAATGTTTCACCTGTGGGAGGCTTTGGACTGACATGCGTAACAGCACGGAAGTCTAGAGATAGCCTCAAAATCCTATTAAGATATTTTATGTTTCACCCTGCTTTACTGTAACTTAACCAATATATTTTCTTTTAATGTAATTGCAATATTTTTTACTTCTGTTAATCAATGTTTCTCCTTTTTGATTAACCTAAACCCTTGAAATATTTCATTTTTGCAAATCAAATGTTTCATACATCTACAGTACTGAAACTTTTAAACATATACGGTGATGCAAAATGATATCACGTAGAGCTCTTATGTAAAATATCATATGCATCATTTTGTTCACAGTTTTATGGTCTCAATTGAGCGTGAACGTTTAATTTTTAACTTGGGACTAGTAGCTTTACAAACACTTATTAACTCAACATCCACTAACTAGCTATTTCTGGACTCACTCACCTTCTAATCCTCAGTGGACTGAGTTTGCTCAGTTAACATGGACATGTCATAAAGTGACAAAGACCATAACTGACCATACTGTATACAATCCACCTGAGGTCTGAGCTCCACCTGCTTAGGAGGACCATAAGATGTGGTTTAAAGCACTCAGAAATATAACTATACTAAGTGGACCTTTAAGTTAAGATTTTTATGCACCAGCATCATTTGAAATGTAAGATTAGAGTATAGGGTTGCAGGGAGATGTTTTCTCCATATGGTGACACTGACTTTGGGGTTGTGTTGAAACCACTTCGAACAGACAGTACACAGGTCTGTTTTCTAATGTCTACATCCAACACCTACATCAACACTTGAGGCGTTCAGGTAGATCATTAACACATTATGTTTCTTTGAGTTTTATTTTATTCTGTGAAACTGAGACGGTAACCATGTCGACGTAGTGGAATTGTAGCACTTCAGCTCTGTTTTCGACCAATAACTGTCACATTATGTGAGCTGTACTTTCAGCACGCAGCTAAAATCACAATGCTCGCACATTCAAAGTAATGAGGCTGGCTTATAAAATGACAGTGGTGGAGTGGTAAATACCAGAGTGACAACATCAGACATTTGTTTAGTGAGCTTGGAGTGTCTGGTTGCGCGGTATGCTCAGTAGCAGTGTGTATTCAGTGGCTGTGTTGTGTGCGTGTGCGTGCGTGTGTGTGTGTGTGTGTGTGTGTGTGTGTGCGTGTGTGTATGTGTGTGTGTGTTTGTGTTTGAAAGCACGGTTTGTTCAAAGGAGTGCAGTTTACAGTTTGTGAGTGTGCGTGTGTTTGTGTGTGTTGGCTCTCTGTGGGGTTGTTGGTTGCTCACGCTGGTTGGAAGTTTATGATCAGTATTTTCCGGCTTGCATGACTTAGCGTGTGAAAATCCATTCACACCCAACACAAACACACACACACACACATATACACACACACACACACACACACACACACACACACACACACACACACACACACACACACACACACACACACACACACACACACACACACACACACAGAGCACCGGTGTGGATCTTGATGATATTCCATGGTGTGTTCGTTGTACTGTATGGTAGTCTTGGTAGCGGTGCACTGTGGGGGGAATAAGGGTGTGTGAGTGTGTGTGTGTGTGTGTGTGTTTGTGAGTGCAGCTGCATGTCGGTGTGTGTGGAATGAGTGTAAAAGACATCAGACACCACCGTTAATGGGCTTAATCAATGACAGATGAAATTCCTGTTGTTTTTCTCACCGCAGCACTGTCTGCTCCAATAGAAACAAGGCACAGAATGTGCAGAGAGACTGATGGGGACGACTGAGGTTGGAAATCTCACTTATGTTCTCAGCCACCATATACACAGACGCACACAAACACTCGTGAGCTCTGGGTTCTCCATTGGCATGGACCTGCTTGCATTTTGCTCCGCCATGGAGTTTACGAATTGCATAAAATATGCATATTACAACAAAAAAACTATGCATACACTGGTCTTTGACTCTGTTACACACACATGTCCACCCACATGTCTACACACACACACACACACACACACACACACACACACACACACACACACACACACACACACACACACACACACACACACACACACACTTGCCAAAGTCCTTTCTGTGCTCCAGCTGGGGACCCAGCTGCAGTGATGTCATTTCTTGCTGCCACTTTGCTGATTGTGACTCTTATTGAAAGCAGAGCACTTTGATTCGGCTTCAAGAGCGGTCACCGTGCACAGGCCAGCGCACGCATGCACACAACACACGCATGCACACAACACACACACACATACTAATGTAGATTGCACGCATTATGCAGATATGGCTCCGTAAGTACAGTTCAGCATATTTTGAGGGCACGGCACGGCACACACACACACACACACACACACAAAGACACACACAAAGACACACACACACACACACACACACACACACACACACACACACACACACACACACACACACACACACACACACACACACACACCATGCTTTGGATTATAATAGCGGCCACATCACTTCAACAGCACTTTTCCAAAGTAGACAAACAGCGCGAATACTTAGGAGATGAGATGGAAAGCAGGATGAGAGGGGAGGAAAGCAAAAAAGGTTGTGCCCCCTGACGACTTGATCCAAAAAGAGAGAAAGAGTGAGAGAGAGAGATGGGAACGCAGCATTGACAGTTTGCTTTGAGAGGAGAGATAAGAGAGATGGAGTTACGCAATGAGGGAATGTCTCCTTTGCCTCTCCAAGCTATCCCCAAATACATCCATCTCCCTCACATGTGTACGTTTATACACACAAACACCTACCACACAGCACGCTGACAAAAACACACACTCCTAACTGTGTGCAGATTTAGGTTCAGACACACACACACAATCACACACACACACAATCACACACACACACACACACACACACACACGCACGCACACACACACACACACACACACACACACACACTCACAAAATAATCTTTGCCAGAGTTTTTTTCTTTTTCTCTTTTTTAACTTTCAAGATCTGATATAAAACATCATTCTCCTCTTAACCTCCCCAACAGACACACATGCACACTCACTGACAACATCGGTTACAAGACTCTGTAAAAGTCCTGCCTGTGTAAAAAAGCTACAAACATATGAGAACAGTTCTGAACAGTTTCCCTATATTATGGTCCATCTGGACTGGTCCCAGAACCCCCCCCCCCCCCCCCCGCCCCCCTCCTTTACTTATGCGTTGGCCTTCGCTCTGTGTCCTCACTGCCAGTGGCACAATCTCAAGTTCTCAACCCTCCATCACCTCCTCCACATCCCCCTGAGACCGTTCTATTCATTCATGTCTCCAGACCTTATTTGTTTGCCTCTTTTTCTGAACCTTTTTGCCCTGTCCCCTTCACCGTCTCCCCCTTTTTCTCCCGCACCACCCTCCCCTCCCGCACCACCCTCCCCTCCCCTCTGCCTTGTATACACTCGTCTGTTGGCATGTCCTCTGTCTTTCCAGCCTTTGAAGGCTTTTCAGGCTGCTAATAAAAGACAGGTCCCCACCACAACAAAAGGGCTCAGCGCTGCCTTTGAATAAACAGTTTATTTCACTTTTTTTTCCCTCCCCATCATACACCCCTCTCCGTCTCCCTCCCCTACACCCCACCCTAAACTACCCTGTGTGTGTGTGTGTGTGTGTGTGTGTGTGTGTGTGTGTGTGTGTGTGTGTGTGTGTGTGTGTGTGTGTGTGTGTGTTTTCACTCTTGGCTAAGGGGGAAATATGTGCACTTGCTATGTTTTTTTCCATGTGATCACAATGCTCTGGAACAGATTAACAGAAGATGAGGGAGGGAGAGAGAGGGATGACAGCGGAAGAGGGAACAGAGAGAGAGAGAGCGAGAGCGAGAGCGAGAGAGAGAGCAGGTAACTGTGGCAACCTTGGCCTTCAGAGTAGGACAGGCAGTCAGGCTATGTGTGTGTGTGTGTGTGTGTGTGTGTGTGTGTGTGTGTGTGTGTGTGTGTGTGTGTGTGTGTGTGTGTGTGTGTGTGTGTGTGTGTGTGTGTGTGTGTGTGTGTGTGTGTGTGTGTGTGTGTGTGTGTGTGTGTGTGTGTGTGTGTGTGTGTGTCAGTCAGTCAGCCAGTCAGTCAATCTGGTTGTCGGTATCTCTGTGTTAAATCGGACCATATTTCTTAGGGCTCGTGGGGACGCATGCTCTCCTCTCCTTCCATCTCAGGCGTCTTATCTTCTGAGCACCGCAAGCACACTCCTACTACAAGCACCTGTAGTCTGCACTGCACTCTAAGGTAAACTCCCCAAACCACATTAGGCCCTGTGTACACTGGCAACACCTGGCTTTTCCCAAGGGGATTCAAATAAACATGGAGGTTGAAGAGAGACCTGTTTTGTTGGATAAACTGGAACAACCTGGCTTTGAATCTGAGCGTAATCCACCACATCCAGGGGAATCACGTCAAAGTTAAGTTGACAATTTGTCCTGTTTACATGCGTAGAACTATTTTGCTGGCTCGCAATGACTTGTGAGGCACATTTGGAAAGGCATATTTTTTCCCCCCACAAATGTAAATACGTTTTTCAGTTTAGAGTTGGAAGCGGACCCAGTTTGGACCTGCTCGCTGGAAAGACACTCTAGCTACTGAACGGAGCCCCAAAGGCCCGGGCCAGGAGCGGGCAGGGCAGGGCAGGGCAGAGTGCTCCCTCCAAGCAGCAGGCCTGGACAAACACAAAAAATATGACTCAAAATATTTGAAGAGCGTGAGGTTGAATCTTAATTTGTCCCATCAGACACTCACACATAACCTCAAACTGTGGTGGACGAAAAAATCGGAAACTCGGAAGATACGTTTATTAAGC
This sequence comes from Ammodytes marinus, assembly GCF_949987685.1. Classification (NCBI taxonomy): domain Eukaryota; kingdom Metazoa; phylum Chordata; class Actinopteri; order Uranoscopiformes; family Ammodytidae; genus Ammodytes; species Ammodytes marinus. Next base: position 10,870,766 of record NC_137214.1, read on the forward strand.
ACTTTGTAATGTGTGCTCAGAGTGTATTTCAGAGGCTACGGGTTTGTTTCCCTGCTCGTTTCAGCCTCAACCCACACAAGCCACAACCCAAAGCTGCACCGGACCAAACCACAGCTCGCTACTACACATCCCAGCAGCTAACCTCTCTCCCTCTTTCTAAAGACCTGTCGCTCCTTCTGGCTCATTCGTTTCTTGTTCGTGCAGCTCTCCTGCCTCCTGTCCTCTTCTGTTGTCCCCCTACCTTTTGCCTTCCGTACTCTTAGTCTTTCTTATTTTCTTTTCTTTTCATTTTTCATGTACTGGCAGGCTGTGTTGCCGCAGCTCAAAGTAAATAAATGGTAATTTTTCGGCCTCTTTCTCTTGGAAGAAGAATAACAGCGAGAGTGAGCATGTGTGTGTGTGTGTGTGTGTGTGTGTGTGTGTGTGTGTGTGTGTGTGTGTGTGTGTGTGTGTGTTTGTGTGTGTGTGTGTGTGTGTGTGTGTGTGTGTGTGTGTGTGTGTGTGTGTGTGTGTGTGTGAGAGTGTGTGTGTGTGTGTGTGTGTGTAAAGGTTTGTGGTAACTGTGTAAGTATGTGTGTGTGTGTGTATTCATGCGCCAGTGTGTACATATCTGTTTTTGTATGTGTGTGTGTGTATGTGTGCTTGTGTGTATGAGGCAGCAGACCACAGGCTTATTGGAGCTATTAGAAAGCTGGCTGAGCCGCACAGCATAGCAGCACCAGATGGGCAACTAGAAAGTAGACACATTGCATGTAGACACACAGTATATACATACAAAACACACGCACACGCGCACACACACACACACACACACACATGCATTGCACACGTACATTAAACACTCACTTTGTACACAGACACATGGCACACTTTAATATTGACAGATTGACAGAAGGAATATTATTACATACAATTCACACGTGCGTAAACAGACTTTGAAATGTATGCAAACAAATTGATTACACACGTGCACTTGTGCGCAGCTGGCAATGCACAGCTGCCGCCGCCACACGCTCCGGAGCCCCACCATTCTCCCGATGAATGATGGACGGAGTGAGAGTGAGGACGGGTGACACCAGAGAGCATCCCTTCATCTCTGTCATTCAGCTAATCCCTCTCTCCTCTCATCCATTACGTCACTCTGCCTCTCTCGCCAGAACACCCCCACCAAACCCTCATCCCCGCTGCGTGCGTCAGTCGCTTACTCTTTCCCTTCTCCGTTTGCCCACTTTTTGTCCACCAGATCCACTTTTTTCTCTCTTTTTCTCTCCCCCCTTTTCTCCCGCTCTCACTCGTCTTTGTTTGGCTCTAATTTACATAAATACTCAAATCCTTATGTCACGACACAATAAAAAAAAAAAAGCTCATTCACAAGTAAAAGTCTGGCATTCAAAGTAGTATTAGGAATGTGAACTTAACGTATCAAAAGTAAAAAGCCCTGATCATTCAGAATGGCCACGTTTCACATATGATATTATAAAATACATACTATTAGTGGCACTGCTCAACAACATTTTCCTGCTATAACTTGTCAAGGCGCAGTACATTTTATTTACTTTATAAGTCTTTGGGCAGTTACATCTTTAACAATGCATCATTTTTTATAAGATGATAGTATTTTTTATATAAAAACCTTTATATGCAAAGTAACTAGTAAATAAAGCTGTCACATAAATGTAGAAAAGTACAATGTTCCTCTTATGAGTCATGTGCACTTACTCATGGGCCTGCACGTACGTTCATGTATCCATGGACACCAACTGTATGCATACATGAAGATCTTGGTATAAAGCCCATAAACGTAACTTTTCCTCCCTTATAAATTGTCTTTAACATTCCTCAACCCTCATCTCATTCCCATACTTTCAATCTCTTACAGCTGTGTGCTTTATAGCAACCTGTTATGTCAAAAAATTCCAATCTCCAGCGGTTGCTGTCAAACCCACACTTCTCAAAATATATTATTCCCTCAACATCTGCGCTCAACACCTTGCGTGGTGTTAGGGAGAGAACCTGTCCAAAAAGCTCTCCTCATTTAATCC